>NC_046333.1:65694116-65999643 GCF_000738735.6 Corvus cornix cornix
CCTTATAAGGGGAAGTAAATTTTTGTTTCCTTTTTAAAGCAGTTTTGCCAAAATTGCAGCTCTGGCGACAAATATTTGAGCTGAATAGATATAAATCAGTTTTCTTTGAAAGTAGGTTTTAGTCACACCCATTAAAAAAAGCAGACTGGAGGAGGGGGAAAGGGGCATAAGGACTGTTTCAACATACAGCAAACAGTGCTACAGAGCCTGTTACCTGCTGTCTGTGCTGAGAAGTTAAGTTGTCTTTTGGAGTCTCCAGGTTTTCAGAGTTTGAAGGATCTGTCCTCCTCTGTGCATTAGAGGACACAGGTATCTCTGCAGAAGAGCAACTGGGGTGAGAATGTCATCACAGTAATTGAACACACTCACTACCCCTTCTTTCCATTCCCACACGTGCATGCATAAACTGCAGCAGTACAACCTTCTAGGCACAAACATCTCAAGATCACATTTAACAGAACAACCCCAAATATCTTCAAATTGCCCAGTGAAAAATTGCAATGCTAAATAAACAACATATAAGCTCATCGATACTGGATGAACACATGCATGTTTATAATCTTACCACTTATATTGCTACATTGACTCCTCAGCTCTGGAGGACATGGAGCAACCCTTTGTGTCTGACTAAAGCAGAGGGGATCTTCGACCACCTATGTTTCCCTCCACTCAATCTCTATCAGGCACTGCAAAATTTGTTTCACTACAGATTAACTACCTTCTGCCCTTTGTACCCCTTGATTGCTTCAAGCAGCAGTGCCCACCTTGCACCTCTCTGTGCTCCAGTGGACCCTGATAAAGGAACTCCTAGCTCATCTGCATCTCCACAATCTGGAGGAGTTACAACCTAAAATAAGCTAGAATGGAAGTGGAGGAAAATGGGAAGGACTACAAAGAAGTTACTGCCTCATATATTTAGAGCTGGTAGTAGCTCTTTCAAGTATTCACCCGGAGAAATCTGAAATGCACAGGAACTTAGGGGAAAGTAAAAATGTCTTTTTAATATCTTCACAAAAAGAATGTTACCTATCCTAAGAGCTCTTCAAACTTGATTTGTTTTCAAGACAGTAGGTGGTAGCAGCAGAAAGCTGTGATTTCACAGCCTTAGAGGATGTGGAATTATCTGTCAAGCAAGTTACACCAAGAAAGGATCCACACAAAAAGTAAATCACTCTAAAACCTGAAATAAGGCCAGTTTTGGAGCAAGGACAAATCCCAGCCTTCAAAGCTAAAAGGTCACCATACATAAAAAAAAAAAAAGTCATCTTCCAAAAAATTTGATGCTGAAGTTCATCTGAGGAAGCGTTTCCTGCTTAGGACCAACTTTGATCACACACACCTCCTGCATTTTTGCTGTAAGCAGCTTTTCCTTAAACTGTGGGTCACAGCCTTGTGGGGATTTACAGAAGAATTTCAGAGCATGAGAATGGAAGAAAGGAGTTACTTTCCCTTTTCTTGGCAGGTGCTGGGCTTAGACCTTCCTTTGGGTCAGACACAGAAATGACACATCTGTACATCAGGCTCCAAGTTACCTCAACAACCACCGAATTTGGAACACAACAAAACTCTGCCAAATGACCCTGGAAGAAGATGACTTGCAGGAGATGTTCACTGGCAGCACAGGAAACACCACCATTTGATGGTGGAAAACTTAATGTCCCCAGTTCAAAGAAATACAAAGCATTGGCTGTATGCTGGTGAGCATAAGGAAATAAAGGCTATTCCAGGTCTAGCTAAGAGCCTTTTGTGCCTTAAGGCAGACAGCTACATTTGTAGCTGGGGCACACACAGACACAGCCCTGCAGCACGAGGTATTTACAGCAGCAGGTCGCTTCCTGCACAGGAGCTGGACTGCTGCTCACCTTTACCCACAAATAGGGGTTGCAGATGAGCACCTCTGCTCCCCCAGCTGTTCTTCCACAACAGCTCCAGGCATCTCCCAAGGCATCATCCACTCCACCTGGGGACAGGAGACTGGAGCACACCACTTTCTAGCATATCACCTTGTTCAGAAGAAACAGAAGACACCTCCCTGCAGGAAGCTTTAGAAGAGGTTGCCCCACCATATGCATGCCACTGCACACAGGAGAGCTTGTTAAGTGCCAAGGTGCAAATATTGGCCCATCAGAGAACCTGTGCTTTCTGGAGGCCAGATGCCACCATCCCCTTCTGCAGGCACCCACAGGGCATGGCCAAACCAGAAACCAGGCACTGGGAGGGGAGGACAGGAGGGTGCATCCCACTGCACCTGCAGATGGAGAAAGTTCTGCACAATCCGCACACCAGAGGTCAGCCAGCAGCTGAAACGTGCCTGGCCAGGCCACCTGCCAGCACACAGAGCCTGTCTCCATGAGCCTTCCCCTGCCTGTGGAACCCCAGCAGCACACAGCCATGGTGCCCAGCCCTCACTCCCCAGGCTAGAGGGACTCAGCACCTGCCACAAGCACCAGTTACCAAGCTCACAAGGCAGGAACAGCGGAAGATTAAGCTTGGGCATTGCTTGGTTTTTTTCCTTTTTATTTTGCTGTTTTAAGTGAGGTTAACTGTAAGCTGTGGACTGCAAGTGAAAATGATAATTTGAAAACAGATATTTGAATTTAATGAAATAGCACAATTTAAAAAAAAAAAAAAAAAAAAAATCACCTGCTTCATTCTGAATGGCTGGCTTCCCAGAAAGGACAATCTCCTCTTCAGAATCAACTATCTGTTGGTATGAATTAATGTCACATGAAAGTGTTCTTAAAAAGAGTAGTCTTTTTCTAGTAAGGTCAGCTTCTTAGTAAGAAAACTAACAATTGCTACTTGCCAGCAACAAATCAGTGGATGGTGATTAAGTTGATCATTTGGAAAGCTCTTGGCTCCTTTAGGAGCAAATGACAGCCACTATATTATGGTTATTTACTGTCATGTAAACTTTTCTGCAAATCCCAGAGACTGTGGATGAATTACAAATCAAAAATTGACTATGTTAACATTTGTGGGGGGTAGGAGGGGGGAGGGAAATCACACACAACCTATATTTTTAGATTGGCTAATAAAAAACCTTGAGGTTTTAGAAACATTCTACTCTTTGTCTTGAACTTCTATCTACAAAGTCAGTCTAAGATTTGCATCTTTCAGCACACCTCCAGGTTTTTGTGTAACAGTTTGCTCATCCTGTGCAGTGTAACACTTGGAGCTATATGCAAGATCATGTTCATACTTAAGTTATGCAATTAAATGCCACAGGCTTTATTTTCCACTTCAGAAACTCAGGGAAAGTTATAACATAAGGAATTAATTAACAAATCAGTTTAACCTTCCCACTTTTAAACCATAAATTTGAGTACCTTGAAACTTCTTTCCTAAAACACCTATTTCCTCTTCCAGGCCAAAGCTACGAGCATCTATATAGAGTATCCATAATGGGAAAACAAATATATAGTAAAGAGTCATGGAGAAAATAAAGAAACCACAAAACACAAATCCCACAAACCTGAATGGTTTTTCCCAGTGCAAAATATAGTTTAGAAAAGAAAAAGAGCACATATTAGAGCTTACCATCAGTTTTTCATCTCCCAGGACTTTTCTAAGTACACTTGAGATTTCAAACTCAGCACTGAAAACCAGTTTGATTTTTGTTACTTCTGTTTTGTTAAGAGCAGAGGGTATCTTCATAAAAATTTTAACAATCTTTTGTCCATCCTCCTCTGTGTAAAAAAACAAACCAACAAACCAAACAAATAATTAGATTTGTTTTAGATCAAGACATTCTTCTGTCAACCCAAAAAATGTCTGAGTAAGTGTTTGGGATTTTTAAAAGAGTCTCTTTTACATCCTGCCCTTGCATTTCCAGTTACTCTGTTCACTCATTTCTTTCCTGTTGAGTCTTGATTATGCTGTTCCCCAGGACACCTATAAACTGATACCTCAAGCTGTCCTTCTTGGGTAGGGAGGGTGGATTATTGTGCAGAATGAGGCCACACACTGTCCAAAGGACAAGGCAGGAAAGGAGAAGACACAGGAACACTTTGGTGATGGTGAGATTTTAGGTTTACTCCATTTGCCTCATGAACCTCCAGCCAAACAGGATAGTGTCGTTGGAAAAAATCTTACCTTTCACGCTGTAACTGTTGACATTTTCTTTTGACAGCCTCACAGAGTCCCAAAGAGCTGCCTTTGAAAGCCAAAGCCATCGTGTCAGAAGGGCTGAGGGAGTGCCCACTGACTTAGGCTAAGCCAAGGCCACCTGGGCTGTGCTGTTACCTCATCACAATCCACATAGAAAGTCACACTCTGGCTGCCAGCATTGAAGTCAATCCAGAACTCCTCCAGCTTCTCATCCGATGGCTTCTTCACCTGGGGAAGAAGAGCAGTACTGCTGCTCCCCAAAAAGCCCCGCAACTGCAGTATCAGGCCCAATTTTCTTTAATGAGACAAAACTGGAAAGTGTTACCCTACATAAACATCTGTACACCTTGCAGAAATAAGAGTTCAGATCACCCTGTGAGGTGCCAGCTCACCAACCACACCCATGTCAGACACGGCTCTACTTCAGCCAAGGGAGAGGCAACGCACAAATGCTCACATATTTGTGCCAGGAAAAAACCATGGAAGCTCTCTCTGTTTCTGAGCACTTGAAATAAGCAGAAGCAGCACAGCCAGCTTCCATCTACATGGGTTTGGTTCAGTATGACCGCCAGGAACAGCACCACACTTCATTTAATTGAAGACCAGTGAAGCAAACTACAGGAGCTTCAGCTGTGACCTCTCCTACATGGGCAGCAGGCTAATCTTGTTTTCTGGCAGCTTGGAAACAGCTCTGCCAGAGGAATCAGCATTATCCTGTCCTCCTGTTAGTTTTTAGAACTCTCTTCTGTCATCACCATGAAGAGAAGTGCTGCCTCCATCACCTGGCTGATACAAAAGCAAAGTCAGCAGCACTAAGCTGGGAGCTAAGTGACAAACAAGCAAACTTTCCAGCTAGAACAGAAGGTTACACTCTATGCTCCAAGAAATCGAGCTTTTCAATGAAGAAGAGGCAGGGGGAGAAAACCCCCAAGCATTTACCACAGAAAGCAACATCTGAGCAGCCATAACACTGTAGGGAAGGTGTCAGAGCTTTGAGGGCTATTACCTCATTCATGTCAGCAAAAGCAGATATGCAAGGAAATGAGTAGACTCTGGAAGAGAAGCAGACTTCATATGATACATCCAACATCAGAGTCTGACTTCAATGATTTTATTTTTAATACGATTAGTAATCAATCTTATTATTCAAAAAATAATTACGAATGTTCTAAAAGTAAATTAAGCTTGGATAAGCTAGACACTACAGTATTGTAGTAGTGATGCATTATCTTCATGGATTTTACTTTCAAAAGAGCCACCATAAAAATAAATAAAATCTTCTTCTTTAAAACAACTTCATTCTTCACATGTGATGTAATTTTTTTTTACTATAACCCAACCCAGTTTAAAATTCTGTTTATTCCCCTCTGCAGTAATGATGGAACCAGTTTATTCTGTTGGTTCCCAGCTTACCTTCTTTTATCTCCAAGCCTTTCATTTAGTAGGTTAAGAAATTTTCTGCAGTCCTTCAAGACAAACAACACATTATTTTTAAAAATAAGGCTACTTCTCCTTTGCAAATAGTTATTCTATTGTGTAGAATCACTATTTGCTGTGTAACCTCTACTCTCCAGTTAAAACCTTTGAACTGGTCAGTGGGAAGCCAAAGACCATTGGGAAGAGACACCTTAGGTTAAAACAAAAGGTTAGACCCAACTTAAAATTGCTAAGTCTTCAAATATAAACCCCATGAATTAACTTATTTATGCATTATTTATTATATTTTTCATTTTACTTTTCTATAGGTAAAATAGCTTAGGAGTATGAGCTATTTTAACAATGTGTGATGTAATATTTACCATATCAATATAGAAAAAAAATAAAATGTGCCATCCACATATAACCTTTTGTATTTATCAAATCAGTTTTGTAGGAGCTTCTTGCAAGGACACCCTGGCTTAACTCAACCAAAACTAGCCCCTATACAGACTTGTCAAGTATGTTGTTTTCAAAATAAGGACCCTCACCGTCTCAAATTCCCGATCCTTGATCTCTTTGAAAGCTTCAGCAAGATAGTTATCTTCAAACCAGTGGTGAACAAGGTCGTCCCTCCATTTTTTTATCATTAACCTACAAAGTGCTTCTGAAAGGGCAACCTGAAGGTCATAATCTGCCAGGTAAACATAAGCACAGGATAAATATCACCTCTCCAGCACAGGAGAGGGTTATAGCATTGCCACTCTTGCAATTTTATACTGCACAGTCATATTCATCCTCTAGCCTCAGTTTCCCCTAGGAGAACAGGGGAGGGTAACAGCCAAGTGTTGGCTCAGGCATCCTCAGCTCCCCCAGCTGAGTGAGATCGAGGTACAGAGCGCTGCAAACCACGACACACACGAGTGCATTGGGAGATGTGCTTGGGGTTCGGGAAGGGGATGAGAGCAAACGCTCATCACTAACTCACTAGGATTGGGCTACATTCCATATAGCATGCCAGTACTCTAGAAAGTTATTATTAGGACAAAACAAAGATTTCACTCAGGAGAACACAAACCTTGTTAACTAAACTTTGTCCACATCATGGCAAAGCAATTAAAATTTAATTTTTTTAGGACTAAAAGCCAGCATATTCTGTAAACACATATGTAAGGCTGATCTATTTACTTTTCTACATAAATCAGTTTAGCTTCTCTGATTAGTCAATATGCATTACTAAAACCAACCAGAAAGAACTAATGCCTTGCTGCATTTAAGTTTTTTTATTTATATTTTGTAAGAGCACATCTGACTTTCCTCCCTAAAAATCAACTCTTGACAAGGAAATATGATTTAATTTACAATTCATCTATAATAAATAAGCAGATGAGGTAAAGCTGGAGAGCTTCTTACCACCAACCTCCAGTATAGTTTTTGCAAGGTCTTTCCTGAAACAACATAATGCCACAAGTTAAAGTAGAAATAACTAACTCCAATTGCAGAGAAGAGGGTATGTGGCTACAGCAGTTGGAGGGAAAACTACTTACGTGAGCGAGCACATATCCTCAGAGAGAGGGAACTTCTTTCTCTCCTCCCGTGGGAGACTGTCGAGTATAGAGTTGAGGGTCCTCAAGGCCTTTTCCCCCACGAAAGAAGGGGTAGAAAATGAAGGGAAATAAAACAGTAACATTTTTTCACATTTTTTATCTAATTATGCAAACTTTCACACAAATGTATCTGATTTTCTCCTCCTAGTAGGAATCTTACCTCCAGATGCAGAGCGTAGCAAAGATTTGCTTCTGTCACTAGGCGCCCTAGTTCAGGCAAAAATAAATTCACTAGCTCTTTCTTCCCTAGAAAAACAATTTGAAAGATACAGCTAGAAATGGGCTGGTGTCCATATAAAAACAGCTGAAGCAACTACAGCTTGTTGTGTTGAAGGAATAAAAACATCCCAGCTGTAAGTTCATTTTAAACAAAGCTTCCAACCATCTAATCCTAGACAAAAAGGGGAACTGGTAACTTCCATCTAAAAAAATTTGCTCCAGATACACTAACTTCTGACCTGGGTAGCTATTTAAAGAGGCACAGAAAGGGGAAGCTAATTACTAGCTACAAGAGGAAACCTGAACATACAGGTTTTGTCAAAGTCAACAGAGCAAACCAATAAAGTATTAACCAGAAGGTGCTTGTGCCACTCTGCTACCACTAGAATAAGGTGCAAGGACAAATAAGCACACATTACCTGACCCACATTGCAATGTTTCACTTTTACATGGATTGTGAGCCTGGTTGTCTGGTCACATAGATATTTTCTGAAAGCACCTGCTCCCCTGCCCTAATGGAAAACCAGCTGCAGCCACAGAACAACATTTTGGTGCTGAAATGAATGAGAGATGGACAGACACCTCTCTGTCGAGTTCAGAAGGCTGAAGGAGTTACCATGTTATTCTGTGGAGTTGGTTGGCTTCAGCAAGGGAATAACATCTGATGCCAGAGCAAATAAGTGTGAAGAACAGACTGTCTAGCCTGAAACCCCTTTCAGAAGGGCCACTTACTCTGATCAAGTGAAATACCTGATGCTGACCATTTAAACAAGATACCAGAGATAGATTTTTTCACTATGTACAAAACAAGCAAACAAAGAGAATCAGAAAAAGGTTTTCTGCTCCAATGTAAATATTAATGAAAATTAACTGGAGAGAAATCAACAGGAGGATAGGAAAAAAAAAAATTTGCAGAGAGGAAGAAGTAGTAAGCAGAAGAGAAAACAGAAAGAGAACAGAGTTCAAGCAGAATTAAGAAATGTGCTTCCAAGATTAAGATTCGGGATATTGAGGAATGGAAGGAAAAAAAATACTGACCTTCATTACTGCATTTGCAAATCACCTGATGGAAAGAGTAAAAGAAGCCTTCATTAATGCACCATCACCCAAGAACAGCAGTACTCAAAGTGCTGAGGTGTTTATGTGTATCCCCACCCCCCCAACTTTCAGGGGCTAAATAACATAAAACAGTAGTGTACCCACATCAGCAAAAGCCACCTGATACAGGTATGTTACATATGGTCACCCTGATCATACAGGTTGGAACTACACAGGGAGGGTGAAGGTAGCCAAGCACCCACTTCCCCCAGGAATGGATTTCAGCAGCACTGGAGAACACAGTGCCTACATGTTCCCAGGAAAACCCACATCATGACATCGTTCTCTGATTTTTATTACACATGTGGGCCTATGTAAAAGCACATTTGATGTTTACACACTACGGTACTAGATATCACAATGTATATCTGAAAGGTGTTAAAGTCCTTAGAGGAAAATTAAAAACAAAACTTTTAAAAAATTAAAAACCAACTCCACAACACAAACAACTTCTTCCTCCACAGTGAAAGCAAGCAGAAGAAATGTACCAGGAAGAAAAATAAATTAAGTTTTTGGGGAAAAGAAATGGGTATGACAATTTAAAAGTGGTTAGTAGAGAAAGAAGGAAGTTTGATTTTGCTCAAATATCTTTTATCGGACTTCCTAAAAAGAGTCATAGGTATTGATATGAATTCTGATGCACAAAGTGACACAGTTCCCATAAGCTACAGACAGCAAGACTGGGAGCAACGGCTAGGGGAAAAGCTTAAAAGCATTCTTCCTACTACAAATGTTACATCACTAGGCCTCCAATACCCTTAAAGTTATGACTATTTAAAGTTGAAACCTAAATGAGTTGTAAGCAAGTTAGATCATCCTTTAGTATTAAATCATCATCTGTTTCAAACACAGTAGGAACAAATTGCCAAGACCACCTTGGCAAACACGTTTGCACACAAAGTGCAGCTCGGTGTCAGTAACTTGTGGGTTTTAAAGAGAGCTTCAGCACACAAGATTTTATTTACAAAATGCATCAGAACGTCTTGCAAATTTTTCTGCAAAAACAAATACTTCAGGTTAGAAAATGAGAAAATTCTGCAGCCCCATGACAGCTTCTCACAAGTGTGTCAAATCTCAGCCAGCCTAGAGCACACTCCTGGACACTGCTCACCCACACCACCTGGGCTGCATCCCATGCTCAGCCCTAGAGCACCAGGTCAATTGGCAATTATTTATTTTCTAACAGGAAATTGCTTGTGAACAATAGCTATCTTATCCAATAAAGGTAAACCTTCTGTCCCCTGAATGCACAAACATACCAATGCAGAGTCAAAGAAGTCTTCAAGCAGTAACATCAAATATTTATTCTCATTTGGGTCGATGACGGTCACAAATGCTCTTGCTCTTTCAAACCAAGATACCAGGTAAAAGTTAAAAGAATGAGTTAAAGACAAGGAAGAGGAGTTAATAATGTAGGTCTGCAGGAAACCTTACAGAGTTTTTCACTCTTTAAACTTCGGAGTCACGTACTGTGTCAAAAGCTACATGGCATTAAGGAATTCAAATTTTGCTAGGAGGACATGAAAAATGCCATTTCTGTCCCCCCTCCTCCCCAGCCCTCCTTTTATTCCCCCTCCTTTCTTGACCAAGGCACCCACTCTTCGTGCTCAGACACAATACATGCTGCTAGTGGCATCAAAACTCCTACAGACATTTCTAGAGGACATCAACTCACAGCAAATATTGTAAAACTTTTTCAAGCTAAGTATTTTAATACTTCATGGTTTTAAACATAGCATAGCATCACACGCAAACAGTGAACTAGAAATCCATGCTCCACTGGAAGTACAGAGCTCAGACTGGAAAAGCTTTTTTAATTTATCTCCATACAGGAATTTTGAGAAACTGTATCCCTGAAAAGCATAACTACAAGGCAGGAACACAACATTTTGGACCAAGAACTCCTCAGTACAACTCTGCTAATAGAGAGCATGTGTTAACTGTTCCCTGATAGCTGTGCTAGATCCAGGTGTTACTCATCTTCAGCACAATTGCATTTCTGCTACTACAAGTATTACCAGCTGAAATCAATATAGTGCCATTGTGCCAGAAAAGAAAATGCAATTTTGGATTAAATGCATCTGGTTCCTTACATATCTAGCGAGACACCTTCAAAAGAATATCTCAGATTACCTATTACTAGAACTGTATCTTGCTGGAGCATTTAAAATGCGTTTAGAAGTCTATATCATTTCATCAATGGGACTCAAAAACTCATCCTCTCCTTCCACTATCAGCTTTAAAAAAACACAAACAACCCCAAACCTTTAAATTAGGGAATTAGTGGAGCCATAATATTGGTTGCTACACCAAAAGCAATAAAAGAGAGCAAGCATTTTTTTCCCTACTCAGTTCATGCAATATATTAAAAAAAAATTCTTTTCTGTGTGGCCAACAAGCAATCCCCTAGTTTTGACTTCCCTGGAGTTCTTTTTCTCATGCAAACAACCTTAAATCACATTAGTAACTTGTATACAATATTATACTCATCTTTGCTAGCAGTCCTTGCTCAATAAACAAGCTCTTCTTTTCTTGAAGATCACTTTTAAGGTAGAGCTGAATACACTTCAGCATCAGTGAAACATTCTGAAATTCATTCTTGTCCAGCTCCTACAGAAACACAGAGCACTGTGCATCATTAGTCTGATGCCCTCTGAGCTGGTTGTTAGGATAGTTGAGACTATTTATGGTACTTGCCTTTCTCAGTGCTTTGTCCAGCTGGTTTAAGAGAGAGTCATTGTATCTCTGGGGAGGCTCTACTTCTCCCTCTTGAAGCAGCTCATGTATTTTTTGAAATCCCTTCCCTTTAAAGGCATCAATGAGCAGTGATTCAAGCTGCAAAGGGAGGGGAAGGAAACAGCTAGCGAGTAAAATAAGCAATCATTAAAATTGTTGCAGAACTAGTTATGATAAAATGCTTGCAATGCTGTTTCAAAAGTTGCAAGCTTTTTCTTCATTTTTGTTTGAGTTCATTTGTTTCTCTACTTTCATTTTACTCCTGTAACTAAAGTGAAATATCAGTCTTAAGCTCCAAAAGAAAGAGAACCCTTGAAACTGATTAATCTTAAAAGATCCTGAATAAGGAAATAGGCAATTTAGTATGCCTCACTTGTAAGTCCCACAACTATTGCAATAATTTCTTCCTATTTACTAAGGAAAAGATTAAGGGGACTGCTGCACTTCTCACATTAAACTAAATTACTGAAAGTTCTAGGTCATGCCATATCCCATTAAGAAATGGGCCTCTGAAAAAAAAAAAAATATATATATAAATAACAATTCATAAGATTAAAGTAAGCATGCATTTAAAAGATCCTTACATAGTCTTCTGCTCTGTGTGCCATACTGCTACTCACATCTCTATTTCGTTCTTCACTTTTTTCTTCCTTTAAAAACAAAAGGAAGGGAAAAATACAGGGAAGAAAAAATCCTCTTTCTCCATTTCCTCCAAAAACAAAAAAAGAAAACCCAGCCAACCAAAACAAACCCGAACACTTTTTCAGCCCCAAAGGTGAAGAGCACTTACTCATCCCCTCTCTCCCAAAACGCTGGTTTTCCTTCTTTATTTCCTGCGTTACAAACCACCCCATGCCTCCCAACCCGAGGTTTCTGGCAGCCACGGGGAGTCCGGCGGGTGTCCCCGGAGGGAGCCCGATGTGTCCCCCTCTCCGTGGCCGCTGCCGGGTCTCCGCCGCGGGGAGCGCCGCTTACCTGAGCCATGGCGCGGGGGAGAAGGTCCGGGGGCTGCTTCACACCCTCCCCCACGGCCATGACCCGCTACTGCTGGACACACCCGAGTTTAGGGCGAAGGGAGACCCTCGCCAGCCTTTCTCACAGCTCCGAGCGTTCTCCTTTCCTCAGCGAGCCCTCAGTCTATACCCCAGCGCCGGAGAAAAAAAGAAGAGTAAGCAGCCGGTTTCGCACCCGCCCCAAAAAGCCGCAGCTGTGGGGTGCCTGGGACGGACCTTCCACACCAGAGCACCGGCGCTGCAGCACTGACAGAGTCCCGGGCGAGCCCAGGGGTGCAAAAGAGGAGTCTGGAGCCTCCCTGGGGACTACTCTCGGCCGAGGGGTGCCACAGCCGGCGTGTACTGCTGCCTGATGCGCTTTATTGTGCTCAGCTGAGTGTAAAGTTCAGTAAATTTTGGACCAGAGAGGATGGAAGCGAATGAGAAAATCATTCCGACCAGGTGGAATCGTTTAAAAGGTGACAGCAGCGCTTGGCGTTCAAGGGCTTGGTCTCTATGCTGTTGTGGATAATTTTTTTCTTTCTGTTTTTCACCGCAAAAATCAATCTCCCTCCTTCCTCGCCACAACCCCTCCCCCCCCCCCCAAAAAAAAAAAACCAAAACCAACAACAAGCAAAACCAAACAACCTCACGAAAACCAAACCAACAAACCAAAAAACTTCAAACATCACACCCCATTGGTTATTTCTTTGGAAGAGAAAAGGTAAGAAAAAACCTATAACTTTTTAACAAGTTAAAATGTGCCACCAACACCAGCTTTGCATTTTACACCAGGTGCTATAGAGCACAGCGCGAAGGGGAAACCTGCCCAATAACGCCGATTTCGTTTACATCCAAACAGCAGGTTATTCAGAATCTTTGCCTCCCTCCGGGGGCTTTACAAGCTGCAGGCAGCTCCGGGCAACGCTCAAAATCCAATATCAGGAGCGTCCCGGACGGGTCCCCCACCGCTCCATCACCCCTCACATCCCGGCACCCGCGGGAGAGAGCGGCAGAGCACCGCGGCTGCCGGGTTAGACTTCCAAACCCTGCTCAAGTTTGCCGAGGTGACGGCCCCAGTGCACAACCCCTGTGTCTATCCCCCGTCACACACCTTCAGGTGACGGTGGCGCAACCCGCCTGTGGCGTGGAGGGGGAGCGCAGCTCCTGCCCACCCAGGTGCCGCGGCGGGTTCGGGGATGGTGCTGCTGTTCCGCCTGCGGGGCCGGCTGAGAGCTACTCCCCCACCTCGGCGACGCCCCGACGGCATAAAAAACCGGGAGCTGTCACCCACGGCCACTCTCTGCCATGAAGCTCACCTGGGATATCAATGACCCCAAGCTGCCGCAGGTAACGGGTGGCCGGGGAGGTACTGCGGAGAGTTTCCCTCCAACTCTAACGTGGAGTTGGGGAGCAGCAGAACAAACTTCACTCTAAGCAAGGCTTTGTTTTTTGTCTGCTTTATTTCTCTTGCACCTTTTCACTTTTTTTGTTATTGTTTTGTAGTCTTTATAAAGTCACTTGTAATGAAAGCATGGATTTGATACACAGCTTTGGCTAGCTGGGTATGAACTCCTAAAACAACCTGTGGCTCCATTGGGCCAGTTTTCTTCTCCCTCATCCCCCTCTTCCTTGTTCAAGAAATGTTGAATAGAAGATTGAATTGACTGTTTACTACTATGATCCAAGTTACCTAATTATATCTTTGGTTTATTGATGCGACACTTTAATGCCAATGAGCACTCCACTTTTTGTCTTGTTGTGAGTTTCAAGTGTTTTATTATCTGCAACTTTTTTCATCTTAGAGTTTATTTAAGTTTATAGAGCCCATGCTGTTACAGAATGTCTTCATGCTGTAAATGTTGGTAGTTTACTTCTGTTTGCTGGGATTGCTCACATGTGGTACATGAATATGTTAAATATGTATTGTATTGTAAATACTTGCAGTTTAAAATCTTAGTTCTTCTTTCATAGTTCTGGCAATTACGTTTTAGTAAGGAACTCCAGAAAGCCAGTGAAACCCGAAATTGAACAAATTCTTTGTTTGAACCACTATACATACGTGGAAGTACATTTGCAATGACAAATCTTTTTATCTCTATTTTTTGGGGAAAGCCTTATTCAAATCATATTAGATGCACTTTAAGAAGCTGTTCCATAGCTAAGACTTCTAGTTTCCTGCCTGCAGGTGCATGGTCCCACAAGAAGGAGAACTTAATAGCAGTCATGATCAGGGTGGCTTGTGTCCTGTCTGGGCACACTGGTGGTAGACTAGTCAGTAAATTCTCGTAGTAAGGCGGATGTCTTATAGCTGGGTGACTTCACTGTAAAAGGCATATGTGTCAAAGGACTGTGATATAATGGATCACAACGCAAAAGAGGAAAGGATCCTGACTTTCTTTTGAGATCTGGAATCTCAGACTGCCCTAGCCCTTCTAGAGAGCTCTTCTGAATAAGCTATTCTTTCAATACTTCTTCTTCTGCTGCTTGGGTGGTCATAGAAGAAGCATTTTTCCCCCGTTACGTGTTTTATAACAAGGCAAAAATATCAGGTTGTAATATACTAATAATGCGCTCTTGCTGTTCACCTTGCTCCCTTGCCCTGCTGCAGGAGCCGAAGCAGTTCGATGCCTTCCAGGAATGGCCCGATGGCTACGTGCGGCTCATCTACTCGAGCGAGGAGAAGAACGCGCAGCGGCACCTCAGCGGCTGGGCCATGCGCAACACCAACAACCACAACTGCCAGATCCTCAAGAAGTCCTGCCTGGGGGTGGTGGTGTGTGCCCGGAGCTGCGCCCTGCCCGGCGGGGCCAGGCTGCAGCTCCGCCCCGCCATATGCGACAAGGCTCGGCAGAAGCAACAAAGTGAGAGGCACCCAGAGAGAGCTGCCATGCCCACGGGACCCCATTTCTTTCATCTGGGCTTGATTTTTAAACCGGAGTCACTCTTACTTGCGCGCAGACTAAGGCATAATTGCAATGACTGATTAATTCCAAATTTCATCAATGTCTGTTTGCAAATTCTTAAGGGGATCCGAATTAATATCCTTTAAATTATTAGCATCTGTATCTCGTGGGCAGTTCTAGTTCATACCGTTCAGTTATGCTTGCTAGTCTATGACGCATTTCCTTGGACAATACATTTTAATCTGAATTTTAGAGAAGTCTGACCATGTTGCTCTTGAGCTCTGTTTACTCTCAGGCAGCACCCTTGTCCTTAACCAGTCTCTTCAGTAGTTTCTGTCTGTTCACAGAGAAAGCCTGCCCCAACTGTAACTCTGCCCTCGAGCTGATTCCTTGCCGAGGACACAGCGGCTATCCGGTCACGAACTTCTGGAGGCTTGATGGCAAAGCAATATTTTTCCAGGTAAAAAGCAGCCGTATTTATTTGTGCACACTATATAAATTGTATCTGTATATAAAATAATACCCGTAAAGAGAGAGATTTCTTCTTCCTCCCCCCTTTTCTTTTTCTGCGTAACACAGAGCATGATGAGCAGGGTGGAGGTCTGGTCCGTGACTGAATTTCTCTTTAGTAGGAATATGACAAGAACAAATAAAACAAAAATACTTGGCTGCCTCTTTAAAAGCTGTACTTGGGTTGACAGTATTCAGTTTTAACTACAATATCATTGATGGCTAAAATTCTCCTGTTTACAGAACAAAAATATGAACAAAAAGGTTGTCTTGCACCCTGGTCCCTATGACAACTGAATCTCTCCAATATTTATTCCCAAATATTTATTTTCTACTAAAATAAATGGGAAAAAAAGCCTTACTTAATTTACGTAAGCTGAAACATGAAAATTCTACTTAATATGAAACTGGCCTTTGAATTTGGAAGGAATTAAAATCTTGCCAGAAAAAAAGAAGAATCTTAGCTAAAATTTGAAATTTAATGTTGATATTTTTTTTTTTTTTGCAGTATTAGAACAAAAAGTAAACAAAAAGTTTCTGTTCTATGAGATTACATTCTATCCTGGATAAATTTTTTCCCTGACTCACACAGCAATGAATTCTGTTCTCCAGTCAGTAAATGGAAGAAAACTGGCCATATTCCCAGATTCCCACCTATGTTATTCAAATGTTCTCTTATAGACATGCAAAACTCGAAGACTTTTCCTATCAAAAAAGTTGATAAATCCTTGCTCAGAAGTTAATTTCTGCTTGAGAAAGGACAGTGTTTTAAAAGCAATTTTTAGCTTCCTACTTTATATTTGGGACTAAATGCAGATTTGTTCAGACAAATGAGTAAGGACATGTAGCATACATGGCTTCATCATTTGATTACATAGATTTGTATACCTATAGATGTTTCAATAGCAGAGCATCTTTGGATGGTTTTCCAGGGTCTAATTTTCAGTCCTATTCAAGAAGGTGTATTGCTTTAAGAGAATATTTGTCATCTTGTGGCATGAAACCTCTTTAATGCCTATTTATACTATTTATATATGTACTTACAAAGCAAAACTGAGATACTGGACTGCAGAAAACCAACCAAACTAAATTTACATATATTGTTTTCTCCTTAGTTCAAATTATCTACTCCTGAATGTCACAAACTTAGGTAACACTTTTGATCCTTCATCAGCTCTGCAGTCCTCACTGACTTCTCCCTCACTTTTTCCTTCTATCTACATCCAAATCATGATTTATTCTATTTACTTATTTTTACAATGAATTGGTCCTTCCTTTCTTCTTTTGCCAAACCACAGACCATGCTGTGACTACCTCTTGTGCTACTTGGAGCATTTTCTCTTATATTACCCCCTTCCAGGTTCACATCTAATTCTTTGTTAATCCTAATTTAGGCTAAAGGAGTCCATGACCATCCCAGGCCAGAGAGTAAACTGGAGGCAGAGGCAAGAAGAAGTGCCATTAAGAAGCAAATGTCCTCTTATCACCACTCCCAGAAAAAGCGACCTCTAAACTCAGAGGTAAGTCAAAGTCATTAGTCAAATAAAAAGGTGACATAAATGAACTTGGTTTTGTTTGGGGTTTTTTTGTCAATTAAAAAGGTGTGATAAGCACATACTGGGAATCTCAGGGCAAAACAAAGATTTACACCATGCTACACCTGTTAATTTGGGGCTGAAAGGAGCAATAGCACAAGTATTGAGACACGTGTGTGGGCAGTATTGATTCCTGAATCTTAAAGATCTACTTCTCCTTGCCAGGCAGGAAGGTATCATGACAGCAGTGGTTACACCAATAACCTACAGAATTTTCACTGCATGGATGGCCCAGAAAGAGTTGGTATCTTCACAGACACCAATTTTTCAATTCCAGCCCAGTCTTACCCTTCACTGCAGAACACAGACCTCTACAAGGCACCTTATGACTCAGCCAGCTTCCAAGAGGACCAGCTATCTCCATACCCTAAATGCCCAAATCCAAGGATCTACATGCCCAGGCCATGCAGTTACGAGTTTGGAGTTCCTACCTTTATAAGCTCGAGTCCTTACCCAACATTTTACAAAGAGCTGGCCAGTCCTGCCATTGATGCAGACCCCCTCAGTCTGAACGGGTCTCACTACAGTGCTGTGACTACCCATGATAAGAGCTTTGATAACGCTGGCAGACATTATGGACTGAAACCAGTGTGGGGAAAAACCAGCAGCGGAGACCGGAGTGACTACGGGCAGATGCCAACAAGTGCTCCCCACGCTTACTGCAGTGGGGACTATCCCTGCAGGTACAGCCCCAGCCCTGCTCCCATGGCCCCGCCACTGCAGACGGTCATCACCACCACCACCAAGGTGTCCTACCAGGCCTACAAGCCACCCGCGCTGAAATACAGCGACAACCTCTGTGATATGAAAAACCTTCAGAGCTATACTCACATGGCAGAAAATGTCTCGGGTGCCATCTATTCAGGGATGAAGATTCAGGAAGACTTTGGGATGATAAAGTCAGCGTTGCTCTACCAGCATGACTCCATCCCCACAAAATCCAAACCAACCGAGAGCGTGGAGGGCTATCGGTATGGGCTCCCTCTGGGGAACAGCTTTGGGGAGCATGAAGGCCAGGCCCTAAGGTTTGAGAATGCTGAATACTGACTAAACAGTGCCTAAATGGCAAATACACGAAGATGACCACGTGGATGCTAAGCCAGGTGGTTTGGGATTTGAGGAGAGGTAAGGAAGCAGTACATCAAGACAGCTTTTTTCTAAAAGCACCTTTCTGGTGCTGTGTGCTGAGTGAATTATATTTTGTACCTAATTTCAAAGAAGCCCCACACAATCTCTAAAATGGCACAAGCAGCTGAGCCCAAAACACACCTGAGAGAAGACAATATGGAGGCACAGCTCCTCTGGAAGTCAACAGCCTCCTCTGACAGCAAATGCAACCCACTTATAGCTACAACTCCTGCCAGATGCCTCAAGCTTTGAGAGAACACTCCATCTGTAAGAAAGAAAAGGTTAATCAGGCAATGGAAAAAAAGATGAAGGAAGGTAGCTGTAAATTATAGTCAACTGAAGGAAATGGCAGGGAAAGAAAGAAATAAAAGAAATGTGAAAGCAAGACAATTTGCAGAATAATTCACCTGAATGGTCCATTCACCTGCCATGATCCTTTTGACGAATGGAAAGATCAGCTAAGTTTCTCTGAAATGAGAAATGAAAAACCTGAAACCTAAGAAATGAAACATGCTAAATGCAGGTTGCTTTTTGATCCCCTGTATCAAGAGTAGAGACTACCCAGACTTTCTATGTAAGAAGGACAGCCCAGCACAGCCACACCAGGAACTGATGCCCTGTAACACTCAGTCGGGAGGCAGGAAGGCTCAGGTTACCCCCACTAAGCCTGCTCAGCATCACATGGATACCAGGGTTAATATACATGGTCATGAAAACCATTTGCAGAGAAACTGGTTTTTGCTTAAAGGGGCCTGGCAAGCTGGTCAGACCAATACTGCATGGGTATTGGTGCAAAATTCTCTTTACCTATGAATACAACTCGTCCTGTCTAGGAATGCAACATCCCAGCTACTTAGCAGTACAGGTC
Organism: Corvus cornix cornix; assembly: GCF_000738735.6. NCBI lineage: Eukaryota > Metazoa > Chordata > Aves > Passeriformes > Corvidae > Corvus > Corvus cornix. Next base: position 65,713,302 of record NC_046333.1, read on the forward strand.
AGTGTTGAATGCATCTTTCCTGGCTGCCTCTCTGCACTCCATCTCCATCAGGTCTTTCTCCCTCTCCTGAGGGACTTCTAGTCATTTTTCCCTCTGCAATCATAGCTCCCCATGACAACCCTACTTTGGAAATTAAACAACCAGCCAACAGAGAGGTTACAAAACAAAAATCTCCAAACTGAACTAAACAAGGAAAATGTAGGGAAATGCATTCCCAAATTCATCCCTAGACTAACTCATTATTCTGGAAAGCAGAAAAACCAGAGCCGTGCTGGTTTAAAACTAAAAATATTTTGAAAGCTGCCTAGTACTGGGGAATAGAATGTTCACCCAAAATGTGTGCCAAGCAAGGGAGCTAAGTAGACACAGGGGATTGGCCAGGGTTAAAAAATTTCTTTTGGTATCACTTTTATTAAGTTACCAAGTATCTTCAACTTTTTGAACACTTTTTTTTTTTTTTTTTACATCTGTCTTATGTATGTTTTTACTGTTTTGAGTAGCAGCATACTACTGTAGTCTTTCAATAAATGTAAAATCACAGTTAAAAGCAAGGCACCATGTAAAGTAATGTGAGCAGCTGGCTAGTTAGAATGATAAGGTTCTGTGCATTGAAGCCATCATGAAACTGGTAAACAAATTTTATTTTCAAAACACCATACACATATCTGAGGTTTAAAAACAGCTATTTGTGATGTAGTATATTTTCTTTCTTTTTATATTTTTATGAAAAACACTGTGTTCAGTCTGAGATGTGAAACTGAGCCCCACAGGAATTTAGTTAATAGCATCCTGTTTTCAGCAGTGGGTTGTTCAGCATTTTAAAAATTCAAGCCAGGAAAAGAAGGAATTCACAAAAGGACTAAATTAATTCATCTGCAGCAAGCTTACCCTGTCTTTTAGCTTTAGCATACTTGCTGTATATGTCCCTTGGCTTTTGTTAAACTCTTATGGCAATTCTTCTACCAAGTGTTTTAAATTACTGGTAAGAACAGATTCCAGTGAACAACATCAGCTTGAGAATTAGCCCATATACTAACCTTTAAAAAAGAAAAAAAAAGGTGGTTTGTGATTTATTACCCGGGAAGACTAATGCAAAATGTTAGAGTTTAGGAATATATAACACTGCCTGTTTCCAGAACTGGGATTTCTCATCTGTATGCCAAATCATACTGAGGCATTTGACATGAGAATAAAAATCAAGGCTTACAGCCTTATAAGTTTAAAGGGAAAAAAAGTATAAGAAGGGAATAAGGCCAAACAAAATGGCTAAAAAAGCTGGAAAGATTCACTGCAGATGGGAAAATCAAGGAAAATATCAAAGCTGTACATTGCTCTATTTTATATTGATTTTAGAGGAGTTAGCCAACCACAACTCAAGCACAAGTTATTAAAATACTACATGCTATTAAAACAGACAAGCTGTGGGGGTTGCATGCTGTTTACATTACTGGTATGAAGCTTGTCATTGTAGTTGTATGCTTAAATCATTATGTTATCCAATTAAACACAGCCTTTTAAGCAGAATTTTGCACACCACTAAAGAAAATGCAGCCAATTGTGTTAAGATGCTACTTTTAGTGTGTGGATTTATTTATAATAAACATGACAGCTGCTTAAGCACAGTGAAAAGCTATGGTGGCGATTACCTTGCTGCATCATCTGTAGCAGTACAACAAATAAAACCACTCTAAAGGTTATTGTAGTCTTTCCTCACTTTGCTTCCTTTCATGTACAATTGTCCAGGATGAGATTAGCTGTATATTACCCTTTTCAGATAAAAGATCAGATGGATAGTCTAGAGATGTAGACAGTTTTTCTCTTCAAAATACATAAATGTAAAGACAATGGGAGCTTCTGTAACAAAAAAAGAGCTGAAATTGAAAGCCTCATTGTAAGTTTATACAGCTGCAGGATTGACTTTAAAAGCATGTTCCTCAGGCAAAGCAGCATCCTGAAGCAAGATGGTCCCTGAGTAAGCACCTTCTCTTCCATTAATTGTCCCTTTCAAGTGTGGTTTCTGGTCCTGCATTGAACACCTGAGAGGAGCCCTTCACTGGCCTGTACCCTGTACTCTAACAGACATCCTCATCTAACAAACTCCAGTTGTTATGGCAAAATCACAGAGGGAGTGGAGGAGAAGGTGCTTTTGAATCTCAGTCTCCTGTGGCTCTGGCCTCATATGGGTTACAAGGGCCCTACTGAGGTAAAGCACCATCTGTCCCCGTGCTGAGGCTGCCCTTTGTACCAAAACAACAGCCTCGTAATGGCAGAGGTTAAAAGCCCAAGTGTTGAATGGGTGCCTCCCAGAGACAAAAGGCCCCATGACAATATTTTTCAACCGTGTACCCACCAAATGCAGCCATGTATCTGTCACACGCCTGATGGATGCATATACATGTGGGTATCACTTCATGGTCACGTCTCCTCCTGGAGGGAGGACAGAGCCAGTCACACTGTGCTAGTCCACGACCACATGTATCCCCCCAGTCCTGCTAAAGACCTCCTATGAGAGTCCGAGCGATTTGCTGAGCACTTGCTCCTCTTCTGGAAGCAGGTTATCTCAGGGCGTTTCAAATGTGCTAAATGCTACAAGCAAGGCACGCAGGAATTTGGCTGTTCTGGGCTTCTCGAGCCTGAAGTAGTTGATCTCTTCATTTGGGGGTACAAACCATCACTTTTAAAGACAGAGACAAGCTTTCCTCTGAGTTCTATGTGTGGAAGCCACCACTGTAACAGAGTAGAATATGATTTGAGACTTTTGTTCCTGGGGATTTTCTGTGATTTCTTCTGGATTTCTGGGGTTTTTCTTAGTGTCTTTTTTGGGGGGAAGTTATCTAATACAACTGAGACAGCTTTCACCAAAGTAGATCATGTTTCCTTAGAGACATCATTTAGTAGGGTGCACAGTGCAGTTCTAGGGATGCATTTAGGAAAGATCATGTCATTCCCACCTTTATTAGTAGAAGTCACATGCAGATATAAAAAGGGAAGAACTGAGGCTTTTAGTGTTGGAGTGGTTCCTCACAGCACACTGAATGAAAAGTTATTCCAGGCCTGTTAAAATCCCTCTGCCTGAGAAATAATGAGACTGGTGTACAGTGGTTATCCATGCCCGGATTACTGCCTTTGGTGTTCTAGCTGCCTAAAGTTAAGTATCTGCCTGTCACTCACAAACAAAGGGAGTAAAAACCAGGTACTGTTTATGTAGTGCTACGCCTGGGATTGTGCAAAATGAAGAGTGCTTTTCAACACAGCACCTCTCTAGGCTTGCAAGAGTCCACACGAGACACGAAGATCAGTGGGATGATACAGGTGTGAGCAAGTATCTCAGAGAAACCTCGCTAGTTTGGCTCAACTTCATTCAAACGAACAGAAAAATGAAGTTTACACAATCCCTATAAGCTTCAACATGCATTCTGGCACTTGTGACGGTGTTTGGGAGAAGGCAGCTTCAGATATTTTGGCTGGCACTTGAGCATAGCATCAACACCTTTAAGGACCACAACTTAAAGCAGGTTCTTTCAACAGAAAATTACCAGTGGCTCTGCTTGTGTTGTTTTGCAAAATAAGCAGGGAAGCAGGTGCATGAGGATGTTCTCAGAGGTGCTTTAGCAGGGCTCACAAACATCCTGGGTCTCTTTGTTCCATCCTGTTTCCTTTCCTTCAGTTTCCTGGTTCATAGCAAGAGCACAGTACAGCATCTCTCTCCTGTCTTTATGACAAAATGAAGTGTTAAGTGACTGGCCTGCAGTGCTGGTACTGCAACTCCACACCGTGTTGCAGTCTGGCTCAAACACTGGCAAGTCCTGTCTACAGCCTTTCTGTCTTCATGTGTGTGAAATGTTGGGAACCATTACACAAAGTGCCAACAATTGACAGACACAAGGTCCTGGTAACAGAATTTAGACAAATATTTCTCTTGTGCAAAACTAATACAGAAATTATTTAAACATCAACCCCTTGCTTGTGCTAGATCTCTTACAAGTGACTGTAATTAGACTGGAAATGCCCCACAGGCAACCAAGAGCATTTTCATCTTGTTCAGCAACATGAACAGTGGGACTGAATGCACCCTCAGCAGGTTTGCTGGTGACACCAAGCTGTGTGGTGCAGTCAGCACGCTGGAGGGAAGGGATGGCATCCAGATGGACTGGACAGGCTGGAGAGGGGGGCTTGTGCAAACCTCATGGAGTTCAACAAGGCCAAGTGCAAGGTCTTGCATGTGGGTCAGGGCAACCTCAAGGACAAATACAGGCTGGGGGAGAATGGATTGAGAGCAGCCCTGGGGAGAAGGACTTGGGGGTGTTGGTTGATGAGAAGCTCAGCATGACCCAGCAGTGTGTGGCTGCAGCCCAGAAAGCCAAATGTATCCTGGGTATGCATCCAAAGCAGCATGGCCAGCAGGCTGGGGGAGCTGACTCTGCCACTCTGCACTGCTCTGGTGAGACCCTATCGAGCTCTGGGGTCCCCAAAATAAGAAGGACATGGACCTGTTGGAGCAAAGCCAGAGGAGGCCACGAAGATGCTCACAGGGCTGGAGCACCCCTTCTATGAAGACAGGATGAGGGAAGTTGGAGATGTTCAGCCTGGAGAAAAAAAGAGTTCTGGGCTGACCTTGTAGCATCCTTCCAGTACCTAATGGGGGCCTGCAAGAGAGCTGGAGAAGGACTTTTTACATGTGGGGATAGGACAAGGGGGCATGGCTTTACACTGAGACAGGGTGGGTTTAGATTGGATATATGGAAGAAATTCTTTACTGTGAGGGTGGTGAAGCACAGGAACAGGGTGCCCAGAAAAGCTGTGGATGCCCTATAAGTGTTCAAGACCAGTTTGGATTGGACACCTGATCTAGTGGAAGGTGTCCCTGACCATGGCAGGGAGGTTGGAACTACATGGTTTTAAGGTTCCTTCCAGCCCAAACCATTCTATGATCTTATGAAACTGAATGGCAGCACCAGGGGAGGAGGAGGGAGCCCATCACTGGGAAAGCACAGCCATGGGACATGGCTAAACTGTAGAGAGAGGAAAGGAAAGAAGGGCAGGGAGGGGACATCACAGGGCAACCGCTGCATCATTTCCACTGACAGTGGAGAGGTGTTTTCACATATGCAATGTAGGGATGCGTCCACGTAGCAGTGATCAAACCCATTTTTAGAGGTTAATGCATGGTGAAATTCTTTGCTATATACAATCAGCTCCTGCTGAATCTCTGCCTGAATTCTACCGTGTGGGTAGACTTTTTGTCTTCTCATGTTCAAGTCTCACCTTTGAACTTTATTTTACCTGGCAGTCACCTCTGATGTTTTATTTCACTAAAGGAAACAGGCATATTTTGTTTCAGAAAATACGATGTTGTTTTCTTGTACTTTCATTTCAGCAAGGTATGTGCAAGTGGTTAAATCCTTTGGATTCCAGAAAACCGATTCCCATAGCCTCACGTTCCACCCAATTGACTTGAGGCAGAATCAATTAATCTGTCAACAAAGTCATCACAAAGTTACCATGCCAATTAATGTGGAACAGGGAGGGGAGGAAAAAAAAAAGGTATAATGAAGACAGCTTCCCATTTCTGCTCAGCAAGCCTGAGCTGCCAGCTTGGCAAAGCGGATAGGAATCGGAATTTCTAACACAATTTTCTGCCTTTCCCTCCGTGGTGCTTCTAGCAGTTATTGTGTTGAAATGATCTCCTCCTTTTCTTGCCCCTCACTCTCAAAAACATTAAAAAATAGGAAGCTCAAGCTAATGTTGAGAGTTGAAGCTTAAAGTGAGACTTCCCTGTCAAAAGCACCTCTGGATCAGACACTATATATGCCATTTTTGTTAACCCTGCCTTCTGTAGACACAGGAGAAATGCAAGATTACAAAGGACCAAGCAGAAAGTTCATTATTATTTTTGCAATAGAAATACATATATTTTAGAATACATAGAGTACTCAAAGTTTCTCCCCTGCATCAGTATTAGCAACATGCATTTTAATAAATTTCTTACAATAAACAATAATAATAATTTTAAAAAATGCTAGGGGGAAAAAATCCCTCAGGTTTCACTACAGCTGTGAATATTACAGGTGGGAATTTCTGTACAAATCCTAAGTACACTGTGGCTTAGCTGGTAGCTTTGTTTCATATGATCACAAAATGGTTTGGATTGGACTGGAAGAAGACCTTGAAGATCATCTAGTTCCAACCCCCTTGCCATGGGCAGGGACACCTTCCATTAGACCAGGATGCTCAGAGTCCCATCCAAGCTGGCTTTGAACACCTCCAGGGAAGGGGCATCCACAACTTCCCTGGGTAACCTGTTCCTGTGCCTCACCATCATCACAGTAAATATTTTTTTCCTAATACCTAATCTAAGCCTACTCCCTTTCAATTTGAACCCGTTTCCCTTTGTCCATGCTTTTGCAAATAGACTCAATCCATCTTTCCTGAAATTTCCCTTTAGGTAGTGGAAGGCTACTGTAAGGTCAGCCCAGAGCCTTCTGCTCTCCAGGCTGAACAGCTCCAACTCTCTCAGCCTGCCTGCATAGGAGAGCTGCTCCAGCCCTCTGAGCATCACCGTGGCCCTGCTCTGGACTCGCTCCAACAGGTCCATGTCCTTCCTGTGCTGAGGACCCAGAGCCGGATGCAGCGCTCCCGGTGGGCTCTCACCAGACCACCAAACATATATTCAATATATAATTACTATCACCAGTAATTATACTAAAGACAGTCTAAAGACGATCTCGTGTATCATGGGGCCACCTGTCAGGGAACCTGTGACGTGGCTCTCATCGTCAGGCTCCGCTCCCGTTGCGCACCACCCCCTTTCCAAAGCGTGGTGTGCCCGCTCCCCCCAGCGCTCCTTATCCACCGCCTCCCAGCTCCTCCGCTCCATCTGCGACTCCCTGGCAGCCGTGACCGCGGCCGGGAGGGCGGTGCCGGCGGCGGGGCCCGCCCCAGCCCGGGGCCCGGCCCCGCGCCCGTCGCCCCGGTGACGGGGCAGAGCGGCCCAGCCGAGGGAGGCGGCGGGCGAGCCCGGGGCTCGGCGGCACCGCCCGGCTGGCTCCTCCCGCAGCGCCCCGGTGAGTCGGGGGACGGCGGCGAGTCCCCCTCAGCGGGGCTGGTGAGCGTCCGTGCCCCGGGGGCTGGGCCTCCTTGGGGTCCTCCCAGCATGGAGGAGGTGCTGGGTTGGGCTGGAGCGGGAGCAGCCTGCGGTCCGTCCCCGGAGAGGGCGGCTGCTGCCGGCCCCCAGCGTGGGTCGGGGGGTTGGGGTTGCTGTGTGGTTGACTCGCGTGTGTGGGGAGCTGCCCCGCTGCGGTGCTGGGCTTGGGGAGCGGCAGCGCCGCGTGGGTGGGAGCCTGCGGGGACAGGGACCCTGCCTGCTGTGGCTTCGGTAGGGTAGAGCCGGGCCTTGGCGGCCGGAGAGGTCCGCGGTTAATAAGAGGAGGTGAAGTTTTATTTAGGAGAACCGGGGTGAAACTCGCAGGCCGGGCGGTGCCGACTTTCATAGCTTGAGTGAGCGGCAGGAGCGCCGTGCTCACCTTGGCGCTGTGAGCCTGTGTTGGGGAAGGTACGTACCTGCGCACTCTTGGGAGGTGACTGAATGTCATCAGGTGGAACTAAAATGGAAACAAACATTTGTTTCCGCTCTCAAGACTGAGAGGGGAATCTCATTAATGCACATAATTATCTCAGAGGCAGGTGCCAAGAGGATGGTGCTGGACTCTTCTGAGTGGTGCCCAGTGACAGGTTGAGGAGCAGTGGCCATAAACTGAAACACAGGGAGTTCCACCTCAACACAAGGAAGAACTTCTTTACACTGAGGGGGGCAGAGCACTGGAACAGGCTGCCCAGGGAGGTCACGGAGTCTCCCTCTCTGGAGACATTCCAAACCCACCTGCATGTGCTCTAGGTGACCCTGCCTTGGCAGGGGGTCTGGATTAGACGATCTCCAGAAGTCCCTTCCAACCGTAATGATTCTGTGTTTTATTGAAACTTATGGTGGTGCAGATGCTGAAAGATGAGTGGTCCATGTTCCTTTGGGACACTGCCCGAGGCTGGAGACTTGAAGGGCCAGCAGCACTGAAACCATTGTTGTCCTGAAACTTGCTGTACTGCGTTGTGGGAAGGGGTTTCATGGGGGTAGGAAGAGGTAGCCTTGCTGGCATGGTGGAAATGTCCTGAAAAGGTTGCTGTGAATCATTTTGGTTTGAAACCAAAGCTAGTTTACAACAAAACAGGGGAAAATACTTAGAGCAAACTGGAGTTCTCAATTTGATATACCCCATCCTGAATGCGTAATACAAACAAGTGAAAAAATATATTAGATTTTTAAAAGGAGTTTAAAAAAGTTAAGGTGGTCTATTTCAAAGTACAAGTACTTATTGTCAATGTTGTTGACTTCTTTCTTGCAACTGAGAGTCATGCTTTTAAATAACTGCTGGCCTTTGATTAGAGTAATGGATTTGAGGTTAATCTCAAGAACTGGGTCCACCTGTCGTGGGACCTGTTTTCTGGCAACTTTAGTAATATACAGTCACTACCAAGAAGGTTCTTGTTGCAAGATTTGTTTGTTGTTTTGTGGTTGGATTTAGTTTTGGGTTTGGTTTTTTTTTTTTTACTTTTAAAATTTGTGTCAGCATACATTCTGTGCTGTACAACACTGCCAGTTCTGATCATTGAGAACAGTACTGTGCTACGCAAACAGTTTTGGTGATTTCATCAGTTACTGTAAACAGGTTGGTAACATTGGTTGTGGGTGTTCTGCTTCTCTGTGTGCGAGGTCTTTATTGGCTCATACATCCTAGTTTCTATTTATTTGAGAGTAGTTTGTTTAGGATGCAAATGTAGAACTCTTGGTAAAGCATAGTATTTGTACACAAGAAATGTAGGTGGCTTGCTGCTATTCATTACATTTTGAAATGTAATTCAGACATCTAAAATAACATAAAATTGCTGCTAATGCTTAAAACACCAGTAATATATTGAAAGTGAAGATTTGCTTCTTCAGTTATCTAGTACTTGTTCAGATTTGCTAAATTTACGCAAATTATAGATTCTGTCAAGCTATTGTATTTTGTCCTCTATTTGTCCCTGGCTTTAATCTTTCCTTAATCCTGTGTAAAGAGATTATGCACAGTATGTCGTTAAGAGTATCAAACAAGCTGTTTAGACTGGGATTTCTCTTGTTTGTTTGGTAGCTGACTATTATGACAATTTTACATTTTAGAGCTTCGCATCACTGAGGAAATAATATCATATAAGCATTAGTATGGAAAAGGCCACCTCAGAGGCTTGTTTTAACCAGAAAAGCTAGACTGCGTCCTTGCTTCTCCTCAGGTCAGTACAAAAGAGAGAACTAAACTGCAGATTAGAAAAAGAAGATGCAGAGAGACCACCGAGAAAAAATTGCACACCTTTTTGAGCTGGGTATGGGTGGTGTAAAGTACAAAGTATGGAGAAGTCTGTTGTAGAGAAACATGAATCTCCAGAGTATTTCTGTTCTAAATCATCATGCTCTGTAATTCCAGTACATGTCAGTGTGGGGTAGGTGTGATGGTACACAGACATTGTTACCAGGGTGTGTGGTTTTCACGCCTTGTTTTGTGCATTTCCATTGAGTGGATTTGACACTTCCATTTGATTACTGAAGGAATGTGCTGACTTTTCTGTACTTTACTTGATCAGATGTTTACGTACCCTAAAAATTAAAGTATACAGCAGAAAAGAAATAAGGCAATACAATATATTACATAATAGACAAAATGCATAATTGGGTCTGTGAAGTGTTGAATTACACAGAACTTCTGGAGGGAAGGAACACTTTATGTGAGGTTGTTTTGACTGCACATGCCAAAATATTAGAATTGGACAAAAGGAATAATTGTGAAAGCATGTGATTAATATATACTCCAAAGAAAATTCCTTTGAAAGCTGATAGGATTTACGCACCAATATTAGAGGATTTAAAGGTCAAAACTCGAGTTTTGTGTCTAGTTCTTGTTCTGTTTATTGCAAATACTAGTTTTCCTCATGTTGTTTTTGGTCCACTTTGTTAGAGAGCAAAACGTTGAGCATGAAATGCATGCAAATTCTCCAGATTTTTATGTAACTCTAGGAATTCAAGATGGGACCATCTGTGGCAGGTATTGCTGAATTCCCTCAAAAAACCCCAAACCTTAAACAATGTACAATGATATTTATTGAAACAGAAACACAGGCACCTAAAACGTGTTACATATGATATGCCTATGTACACCTATACACAAAACACATACACAGTTTATCACTACTGACACTTTAGATGTGATGCCGTGTTTTAAAATGGCTATAAGAACGCCCTCAGAAAGTTTTCGTGTTGTTTTGGTTTTTTTAATATATACATAAAGCTAACAATTGACAACTTTCAAAATATGTATGCAGAATGTGTCTTAACTTGGAATAAACACTCTTGATCATCTGCTTATTACAGGAGTTAACAAACAGCCTTGTTGTAAAAAGGCATTACTGATGGTGTTAAAGACTAGAGTGCATGCAGGCATTTTGGGGAATAAGATAAAAAGCTGAACTCTGAGGAAAACAATTGGTTTAAATATATGAAAGTCCAATTTAAAATCTAGTCATAATTTGAGATGTCTATGTCACTTTTTGTTAAATCTGGTTTTTAGCTTTGTTTCAGAATACACTATTAACCAGAAATCTTATTTTACTATAGCTGTGGCTTTAGGGGAGGGGAGGTATAGATGGTTGTGGATAAAAACTTCTTTATAATTTTCCCTGACAAACTGATGTTTGTCTGGTGCAGAGATTATAAATTGGTATGTCCACTACGCCACTTGCTACTGGCATATTGACAGGTGATGTGAGACTCTTTCCTGGCAACAGAAGCAACAGGGAGTAACACCCTGTGTTACGACTTCTTTGAGGAAGCAGCCTTTCAACTAAAAACATCTTAGAAACATTGGTCTGTTGTCCAGGCAGATGTTTCCTTTACACAGCAGGCTAGTCTACTTGAGAGGCCAGCTTTATTGCTGAATTTTACCAGGCCTTTAAATCTCAGGCCTGAGTCTTGTTATGAGCTGAATTTGAGTTTCCTAATCTGTTTGGACAGACTGTAGCTAATTCTGGCATAAGGATAAAGACTACAGAGTTGCATGCTGAATTCTCCATCTCCTATAAAGGTAGACTGACAGTGTGTTCCCATTGAGTCAAGTTTTATTTTGTATTTTCAGACAGCAGAGGCAAAAGGTAGAGGTAAATGCTGTTATTCAGTTAACATTCAGTGGTTTGTTTGTGTAGTAGCATTTGGGTTACAGTGAGTAAAACAGTTGTTAGTTTTCCCTTGTTGTTAGTTTTTCCAGATAAATAAGTTGGTGACTCTTGTGAGTTAATGTAAGTATTTAACATCAGGCAACTGGCCTTCATCTGAAGCACTGGTGAAAGACAGTGTTCTGTGTAATAGAAGCTGGGGTTCAGATTCAAATTAACATTTACATGGATTCAAATATGATGATTCAACATTGTTCAGTATGGATTCTTCTCCAAATGACAATTTAATCTTCCATACCAGTACATGTAAGCTCTGTGCTTCTCTCTGCAGGCCTTGTAAAACTGAAGAATAAACGTAACTCTTCAGCCATTACTGTGCCTAAGAATTATGTGAACTTCAGAGCAAGACGTCCATGTACATTTATAACAAATCAGTTTATGTGGGTGAAGAATGCAGTGGTTAACTTGCTGCTTCACCTCCCTTCCTCACTAACTTTTACGCATAGAAAGCCTGCTTGCATTACCAATCCAAAACACAGTGTTTCGACCCCAAGTTTGCCATGGCACCCTGTGCAAAATTTGTGTTCTTATGTTTTCCAGAACTTCAACTGTGCCTTTGTTATAGTTCAGGAAGCTGCTGCTGTTGGCAAATTCAGAGTAAGGAGTTCCATCAGAATACACCAGCTTTAAAAACACTTCTCTGGTTCTAGGGAATCATGACAGTAACCTTGATTCTCCAATCTCTGCTTACTCTAACCCTAATTGTACAGTAGGCACCTTTTGTGGTTTGAAAGATTGAAAGGAACTAATTACATTTAAGTCTTCTATTTAAAGAGCACATACAGATCTGGAGGGTTTGATACAAATAGTAGAGTGTCTCTTTCCTAAAATACTGTATAAGTAAGTCTTTTTCTTTTCTTTTTTTTTTTTTTAAGGGTCTGTGTGAGAATGACCATGTTCTTCTGTTTCCCATGCTTCCTAACTGGATCTCAATGTAGCTATAGTTTGGAAGAGAGCAGTAAATATCCTGCTCAGTTATGAGAAACATTCACCAACGCAAAACAGTCTGGAAGAAAATTTCTCTTAAGAAAATCAAAGAGCACAGAACCCTTTGATAAAACAGAAGACATTTAGAGTTTTATAAGCTTTTGGCTGTCTGAGTCTTAAAAAAAATGAACCGTTACACAATTATGAAACAACTGGGTGATGGCACCTATGGCAGCGTGTTGATGGGGAAGAGCAATGAGTCAGGAGAACTTGTGGCTATCAAAAGGTATGTAGCATCTCACTTCAGTAAAGGTGCTTGCAAAATCTTAAAGATTTTCACTTCTGACTTTATTGTTGTCTTCCATTTGAGTAGAAAAGAAAAATGTCCCTTTTAAAAAAGAAATTAACATAACAAAATCTTTTTTTTTTTAGTTGAGATGTTTAACAAAGTGATTGTGAGTCAGATTTCAGGTAACTGATCAGTAGAGAGACACATCAGTTTAAGTTACTGATTTACATAGGCTTGTAAAATTGCATGCTGCTTTTGTTCAGTTTGAACATGCTTCCTACTAAAAATGTTAGGTCAGTACCAAAAGAGAAGCAAAAGTGAATGTGATTAATTAGGGAGTCTATTTATATGAATTGTAGGAATAGCAATCTTAACAGGTAGATTTGAAATTCCATCCCAGCCCCCCAAATGTTTGTAAGTACTCCATTAAGTTTCACATGTTGCTACAGTGATAAATAACAGTAACAATCTGGTCAGGTAAATAAAGGCTGTCTCCTTGGATCTAGTGAAGTTGTGTTCTGTGAAATCAAGAGCATTGTCATACTTGCCTTAAAAGATTATTACGAAACAAGAAAAATTCTACTCAAGGAGTGGGGAAGTTCCCCTTGTATTCCTAGAGAACTGCAAGCAGGATATAAAGTGTAAGTTGAAATACCAGAAATTGTATCTTGCTGAGACTCTTTTATCTCATTTATGCATTTACGGCAGTAAGATAATTGTAATATAATTGATTGACTTTTTCTTTAAGAATTTCTGAGTATTTTGGGTTTCTCCATATCTTGCTGGTACTGTTACTGAAGTTAAAATGAATCTAAGCTAAAGAAAGAATCTCCAGTGGATTATTTTAATTATCTTTAGCAAAAGGAACAACATTTTGTGGAAAGTGGTTTTCATTCTCGTGATTTCAGGATTTGTAATTCTATTGTGTGATTTTTACGTTTGGGACTTGAGAGGGGACAGTTTTGCTTAAAGATAGTTTTATTTTAAATGAAAGTCTTGGGTTTAAATTTCTTCACTTTAGGTGCTAGAACTTTACAGAAACACAGCAATGACATTCACAACTTCATTCCAAGATCTGGGCAACACCAAATACCCACATTTGGATTTATGCAGGACTTACAAATAAATATATTACACTGTTATGTATAACAATTAGTTTAGAGGCTATGATGTTGCTTGAAAAAAAAAGGAACCCTTTTTTTTTGAAATTAGTATCTTGGAACAGATTTTTAAAATGATCGAGTCAGCTGTTTAATTAAAATAGTAAGCAATCCAGATATTTTGCAGATTTCAAAAATATAATTTTTTATTTCCCTAGAATATGCAACTTATGCATAAGGATGTGATTTTCCATATTATATGTGCAGTGTCATTGTTGCTTACTTTCTTATTAAAAGCATAATTCAAATGATACAAAGGGGTTTTATGTCCCTTTTCCTTTGGAGTAACATGGTCTCTGGTTGTACTCTAAAAATTTGTTTCAGTGTTTGATGGTTAATCACTGTAAATTTCTAGCAATTCTAAGCGTTGAGTTTGTTTTTATTTATATTGCTGATGGCTATGCTAGAATTTTTAAATTGAGTTCAAAATATAGATAATGCTAGCCTTAGAAAATATCGTTTGGGTTTTCTTTTTCTAAAAGCACTCTGCACTGTTAACTGAAAATACTTTATCTTGGACTTTATTTCAGAATGAAAAGAAAGTTCTATTCATGGGATGAATGTATGAATTTGAGAGAAGTGAAGGTAAAGTGGTGAACATACCACGTTTAAAAATAAGTGTCTGGTTGGGCTTGATGAAGGAAAAGGGCAGCTGCCATGTCCAAGCATAAGGCCAAACTCTGTGAACTCTTTAAATGGTGACAGATTTCACAAAACCATGGGCTGCTGGCACTCCTAGAGGTCCTGCTGATTTGTGGAATATCCCACTATTCTGAAGCAGTGGCCATGTCTCATAGCCAAGCCTCTTGTCTTTGAGAAAGAGAAAGAAATTGATTTTGTATGTGTGTATTTCTGTGGTTTACCATCCTCCTCTTCCATTTTAGTTCCAGATTTCTAGCTGTGTATCCATTCCTTGTATTTGGGGTATCTGTAGAAAGCACTGGGAGTTTTGGCTAACCAAGTGATAGAATAACACTTGAAATCCTGGGCTTAAATTCCAAATCGTTCCATGTTTTGGGCATCTGATTTTCTGTACATACAAAACTCTCTACTAAAGATTTAACTTATTGGAGATTCACACAAGTCAGTATGTCCAAAAAGAACATCTGTAAGAGAATCCTTCTTCGTGAAAGTTTCATGCCAAAAAGAAAAAAAAAAAAAAAAAAGAATGCAGGGTTTTCTAATTCAGTTCAGTGATCAAGAGCTCTTACAGCTTCAGATTTGCCTTTCATTGTAGGGAATTAGGTTTTGGTGCTAATCCTTACTCCAGCTCTGAGGTAATCTCTAGAAATAGGCTTGAACTACTATTAATGTAGTTAATTTTTACTTTGAAATTTATTCCAACTGCTGTGTTGTTATTCTTTAAAACAGATTGCAAGATAAATTATGGGGTATCACATGAATATGTTGTGTGGATTCTGTGCTAGAAACTTACATGTTAAAAATTTAGTGCTGGTAAGGAATGAAGGTCACTGTGGGGTTATCTGAAGCCGTATTTTGCTCTGTTGCAGTCTCTGAAGAAGCTAAACCATGCCAATGTAATAAAATTGAAGGAAGTCATACGAGAAAATGACCACCTTTACTTTGTATTTGAATACATGAAGGAAAATCTTTATCAGCTAATGAAGGATAGGTATGTCTTTTTTTCACAGAAAAAGTAGTGTGCTATAATGCTTTATTTAATGATTCTCATTCTACCTTGAAGAAGACATTGCAATTTCTGGTTTTGGCTCTTCTTGCAGCCCTATTGATGTGAACAGGAGTTGCTGCATCTGCTTATGTGAGAGTAGAATTCTGCATTGCTCTGTTACAACACTGCATATTGTAATGCTTTTGGAAATAAGTTCAATCAATTGTTAACAGGAGAGTTTGCATGCCATGAGAGAAATTCCAAAGAGTTGTGTTTTGGTTTTTTTTCTTTTCTTCAATAGCCTTCACTTTAACGTATGAAGGATTGTGTGAACACTGTGCTATTTTTGCTCACAGGTTTGGCTTAAGGTAGGGATGGTGCATGCATGCATGCTTGTAAGAGCAGCCTACATATAGGCTAACCCTGATGTTGCAATCTTGGACAAACAGTACATAGCAAGGCTTAGAAGGGGGACTTTGAAATAGGACCTGCCTTTTCAATAACATTTTCCTTTGCTGAATTGTTTTGCCTTCAATGCGTATTTCCTTCAGACTTTGTCGTACACTTGTATCTCCTAATGTGCCAAGCTCTTGGGTTGACATCCTGAGATAGCTGCTGGTGACATTAGCACAGTGTTAATCTGCAGCTGAGCAGCATTGCTCTTATCAGGGTTCTCTTAAGGGCACCACTGGGTAATGCACCTACTAGTGCTGCACTGTGCCATCTCTGCCTTGTTACACTACTGTACATTCCACGTTCACCTGGTCAAGCGCACTGCTGGCCAGCCAGCTTCTACAGAGAGACAGCACCATGAACCTCCTAGCAGAGAAGTTCTGCTGCTGCACTTAAAATGGGTGGGATTAAGGCCCCAGTAGAGTTTTGAAATGAGAGTTACATCTTTCTTGCTTTGACTTAATGGGTCTGTTTTCATGTGTTCACAATGTGTTATGCAAAATAAAGAAACGTGTGTTCTGAAGATACATTATTTTTCTTAATTATATAAAGTTGTTACCCTGTTTCTTCACAGAAACAAGTTTTTCCCCGAGTCAGTCATCAGAAACATGATGTATCAGATATTGCAAGGGCTGGCTTTCATCCACAAACATGGTAGGTTTCCTACTAGAGTTTAACTGTACAGCACTTTTTTAGAAAATAAGATTGTGCACAGAAATAACTTGAATAAAATAACCCAGCAAGGGCTATTAATCATCTCTAATAAATCGTGGTTACCTGTTTCAAGTGTGGTGCAATTTTAAACTGTGCCTGAAGTTACTCTTTGTTTTCCTATAACTGGATTTTCCTCTTTCATTTGGAAAGCATTGGATGTTGTTCATTCATACACTGTTCAGTAGTTCTTTCTACTTTAGTCAGAAGATGTATAGACAAACTGAAGAAACTTGTATGCTGTGCTATACTAAACACTTCTGCTTCCTCAAAAAGATCTAATCGAGAAGCATTGATACATCAATACTCTTGTGTTGAGATACTGTGACTAATATGATACTCTACTCTTAGTGAACATAACTTGTTCACTAACAAATTCAAACAATATCCTTATCAAATATAACCTGGATTTAAATAGCTTAATAAGTGGGATGTTGCTAGGAATTACAGGCACAGTCTCAACAAGAGGTGAGGTGTGCTCACAAGAACAAAAAGTTTCAGTGTTTGCAAAACTCCTAATCCTCATGTTTAATATCTGTCTGTGAACTGTATTCTAAAATACTGGTAGCAAACTCTTTTGCCTTTAAAAAGGTAGCAATTTACTCTCATGCTCAACTGCAATTTTTATTTCATAGTTGTTCTTCACGTCACATTGGTATACTTAAAACTTTCCAGAGACAATAAAATACTAGCTGAAAATAAAATAAGAAACAGTGTTCCTAGTGAGGTTTGATTTGCTTTCAGTGTACCCTGAAGAGGCCTGTCGATGAATTAAATGAATAATTAATTCTGTTCAGTATTATCAAATACCCAGAAATTGACATTTTCTTGTCCTTCTGATCAGGATCATATACTGTTCTCTGATTGTTAGCATCCTCTTTTCCTACCTCATTTCTCTGTGAGATAAATGAGAATATTAGATTTTAAGAAAAACTTCCAATTTTAAGTTACAATATTAATATTTTGATTTGATCATAAGTGTATAAGGGAATAACAGGTATAATAAATTTGAACATTTTTATTTCATTGTAATAATTTCAGCCAATTTCTTACAATTATTTTCAATTTATGCATGCAGAAATTCAGTGCTTTATTCTAGCAAGTGGAATTCAATCAAATTAATGTATAACATAACAAATTGTGTGTTCCAATTAAACAGTAGAATTAATTTGCTTGGTGACTTAACCACTGCCTACGTATAGAGGTCCTCAAGCCAACAGCAAGCCTTGAAGAAGCTTTATGTGCCTGCATTACTAATATTAGTATTTCTGAGCAGGATTTGGATATCCTTTGTTGTCACAATGATAAATAACTAGTTAAAAATCATTCAAGGAATTCTATGAATCAAGTAAACGTGTCAGATGCTCAATTTTCCACTATCCAAAACTGAAAAAGCAGTTGTAGTTTTTGCAGAAGATCTCATTGTGAGACTGGTTTTTCATTTGATGTTGCTGCACTAGCCAATTAATTTTCCTTAGTGTGCTAATGACGGTTTACCTTTGTTAATTTAAGAACACTTGGTGTAATAATCACTGGAGGGAAAATGTGTGTAGTTGTTGGAGGAAGGTTGCAATTATTTTATGTTGAATTTATTAAAAAAAAACCAATTAGGAAAGAAAGAAAAAAGACTGAAAACCACTATACTATTCCAAAACATCCCAAAGTAAATACTGGATTACTCCTATTAGAAGTGCTGCTTAAGAAGTGATTCTGTGATAATTTGCCATTCTTTTCTGTTTGATCTTCTACAGGATTTTTTCATAGGGATATGAAGCCTGAAAACCTTCTCTGTAGTGGACCAGAACTTGTGAAAATAGCAGATTTTGGGTTGGCTAGAGAACTAAGATCTCAGCCACCTTACACAGATTATGTTTCTACCAGGTGGTAAGTATATCAAGAATTTAATACATTAGCTTAACTAATAACCTTCCTGTGACCATTTTAATTTATCTGTTATTTCCTTCCATCCTCACAGGTACCGTGCTCCTGAAGTTTTGCTGAGATCATCTGTCTACAGCTCACCTATTGATATATGGGCAGTTGGCAGCATAATGGCTGAGTTGTACACACTCAGACCTCTTTTCCCAGGCACAAGTGAAGTAGATGAAATCTTCAAAATTTGCCAAGTACTAGGGACTCCAAAGAAGGTCAGACTTAAAAAACCTCACACAATTGTATTACAAAGAAAATTAAATCAAATTATTACAAAATATTCAATGTTATCTTTCAGAACATAGGTATTAACTTATTGTTTCAATAGGTTTCCTGCAGACTTACCGTTTTCTCAACTGTATTTCTTTTCAGTTTCCATTAAGGCATGTAATGCTAGTCTTCTCTTGCATATTGGCATCTGTTGAATATCATACCGTTTTGTGTTGCCTTGCTCTCCTCTGATGAAAGCCAGATAAAATTGTTTAATTTAGTTTTTTAAAGCTATTCATAATGGAAGGCAAATCAGAAGTCTCCTAGGATTTAATTTGCCAGAGCCAATTTGCTTTCCCTTCCCGGAAGTGTAATTCTTCTGTGTTGGCACCCAGAATTTGGAACTTGTAAAAGTTACCATAAATAAGACAAATTATGCTTTTCTTATTTTTAAAGCATAAAAGAAACATTTCATCTCAAACACAGATGTCTCATAAATATTATTAGCAATAAGAAGTAATGGAGGGAAAATGTGCAATATTTTAGAGAGAAAACAATTATTTGCAGTTATTTTGTGGATGAGCTAAATACTGTTTAAAATTTCAAGGAAGGTTTGGGTGGTGCATATAAAAATGGATGCAATTATATTTACTTCAGTTTAAAAGTTGTTTTAGCAAGTGGAGGGAAGAACATGCAAGAAATGAATAAGGTTACCTTTGAAATTTTGAATGAACTGAAAAAAAAAGACCATATGCAGTTAAATATTTTTGGAGACTGAAGTAAGAAATGGCAGATGTTTGTCAGTATTTTATGGATGCAAATAGAGATTGGTGGAATAACTGACCAAACACAGTCCATTTAGATCTGAAAAACCTAAGGGTGGAGAGAGAAACATCAGTTTCATTAGTGTTCTTACTGATACAAAATTTAGTATAGTTCTTGTCCAGTAAAGGAGCTGTTACCAATAGAGAAGTAAGGAACAGAAAACTTAAAACAGAAATAGATTAAGCTTAGCTAGGAACACGCAGAGCTCGAAGTGGTGGGAAAATATCCAAGAGAACATACTGAGAAACAGGTGCAAACTCATGGCAGAGCAGAGAGGAAAAGGTCAGGTGGAGAGTTATAGATATGTTGTGGAAGTGAAAATTGAGTCTAGAGGACTTAGTGAAAATTGGTATGATGTGTAAAACAGTGCTTGCCATGACACAGTTGTGCCTCAGGAATAATGTGCAAGAGGAGCAGTATTTTAAGACTTGAGTTTTCAGATGCAGATGTGAGCTTTTTTAAGCAGATTGCATGTCTAGGACAGTAAGAGGAACATTTTGATGTATATGAAGAGTATCTGAAAGACAGCACCGTGCTGGCTTCTGGAACATTTTCACTGTACAGCATAAACAAGCTCTGAAGAGCAGGCAGATCAGAGAGAGGTTTTCACTGTGTGCAGTAGCAGAGCAGCACTGAGCTGACTGCTGTGTTTTTTCCTCTAACCTTACAAGGAACTAACAGAAGCAAATCCTGACTGTTTAGAGTCTGTCATTCCCTGACTAGAAAGCTTATTGCTTGGGAAAGCAGGGAGCATTACCAGCTGAGTATTCCAGAGAAAACTGTAACCTCCACTAAAGAACTTAAGAGTTAAGGGCATTGTAAGTCAGCCCTCTAGGATCAGGAAACTGTAATTAATTACTTTGTACCCATCATCTGCTGGACAGACTTGGGAATTTTCTCTCCTTGCAACAATGCTAAGGCATTCTTCAGGGAGATTGCTGTGTAAGAGGAGTACTTAAATACCATTATAGGAATTATCACAACAAATAAATCATTTGTTACAAGTACTTACATTCTGAAAAATGTAAGCAGTTATTTTAATAGTCTGATTTTGCAGATAGATTTAAAAATACTATTTTTTCAGTCATGCATTTTCATTTATTCTGTTATCCTGCAATAATGAATTACAGGAATTATGCCCAGAAGCTATCTTCATTCCAGTTTACCTTCCTGTGCTTAAGTCCATAACAACACACCAATGACTTTTGTGAATCTGGGTGTTTTAAATAGTGGCAGGCAACTATTTTGTTTTATTTTATAAATTAAGTTTCTTTCTTTATTTTAATAAATAAATTAAATTGCACTATTCAGATATTGGCAGTGGTGGTGCACTTGGAGTATGTGAATTTAATGAAAAAATTGATGACAATCTCAATAGGAGAGATTAATGAAATGCATTTTCTTTAGATGAGGGTTGGCAATGACACTTTTAAGTTATTCCAAATTAATTTTCTTTTTATAAATATAAATGTATTTTTGCTCTTGTATTGTTTTTACTTTATCCCTGTGCTTCACCAGTTCAACACGCAGTCCTTGGTACTTTGTTGTGAACTGTTCCTTTATCACTATTTCTAGCAGACAGAATGCCACCAAACTCAATAAAGAAGGACAGTGCAGTGAAGTCTTTCTCCATTAATTTAAATGAACAAACTATTCTCTGAGGTAGAATAGGAAGTTGCTTGAAATCTTGAGACTTTTTTTAACCAGATGTGATTTACAATTGTATTTGAGGTTTTATTGTTACCATGGACTGTGCTAACATAGCTAAAACTGTTCTGCATAAAAATATGAGTAATAGCTATCGTGGTACCTTAAGACCAAATTGTATCAAATCAGTCCAGTTTGTCCTGTAGCAGTGTAATAAGCTTGGTGGATAGAGGAAGAGCACTGATATCATACCTTGTCTTCAGTAAGGTTTCTGATGCTGTCCCTCATCAGCATAGTTATATACAAACTGCATGATAAGAGCATACCAGTTTGGAAAGACTTACACAGAGAGTAAGCTTCACTGGCTGTTATTCAAAAGATGAATTGAATAGAACTTGAGTGGTTCTGCATCTGATGAAGTTTTTAAAGTTGTATCGAAGGCCATCTGGTGGAGTAGATTTTGCTACTTAAGCTAGTAGATGGCAGGCTGAGAAGGATTATGTTAGAAAACAAGATTAGAATTTAGAGGGGGGTTTTTTTATGTATAGAAGTAGAGATGCAGCTTTAAAGAAATGTTTTCAGTAGTGATCAGAGTGCTGTACTTAGGCAGGAATAATCAGCTACATAAATAGCTGTGGGTAACCATCCAGCTAACACATCTGTAGGAAAGGCCTTAGGAGCTATTTAGTTTGTTGTATGTCTAAAGACAAATACCATACCAGTGTGTGGAGAAAGGAGTATTGCTCATTAACATATGAACTAATCTTTCTGTTTCACTTGCTATATTATATCCAGTTTAGAGTTTTCCTTTTTAAGAGAGAAAAATCAGAGTCTAGGGAAGAAATAAAACTTTAAAAGCCTAGACCCTAGGAACTGTTTGGGTTTCTTTAGCCTGTGCAAAAAAAGACTGGAAGAAAGGAAAACAAATACACCTTCCAATGTATAAAAAGGCCACTCTAGAGGGAAGAATCAAATACTCCTTCTTGGTGTCTATGGATGATAGGACACTCAACAGTGGTCTTTTATTTTCATATGAGAAACCTCCATTTTTCTAATCTTGAGGAGATTACTCTCTGGATAGTCTGTATACAGTGGTTGTGGATTGCCAGAAACTGGAAGCTTTTTGAGACTAACACCTGTTGGGAAGGGACAATGGCATGGACTAAATGATCTCTTGAGGTCTTTGATAGTCCTTTAGTTCTATATTCCAAGAATGCAGTTATCAAGCAACAAAGGACTTCAGGGTTTACTTTTGGAAAGTTAAACACTTTAAAAAAAAGTTCTTATCTGGCGGTCATGGTTTTTTAATGTTGCAATACTGTCTAGATGTAACTTAAACATTGACTGTCCTAATGGTGGGATCAGTGCTATATTGTATAGGCTGCATCATGGTTATACAACCATGGCATGGTGGATGGAAGGGCCTCACCTCTGCTATTTCCATAAAGAGGGTGTGTTGAAGTTAGCTGTTGGGCTCATTTCTGTGGCAGATGGGATGCTCAGTACCATTCCTGGTACTGCTGCACTCCTGTCTCCTTCAAATAGATGTGTCCAAGTGTGTTATTCATGGTGATGACTCCACCTTTAGCTACAGGAGACCTCAGGAGGACTGCCATTGGAGACTGATGCTGCATTCACTGGTGTTGTAATAATTGTCATAGAAAACAGGAATGCTTGTTTTCAACTATATAGGAAGGAGCTGTGCACACCAAGCACAACTACAACTGCATTAAATTTTATCTAAGTACCTCTCCGTTCTTTTTTGGTGCTGATTTTTCTTTCCTTTGAAACAGAGTGACTGGACAGAAGGATACCACCTTGCTTCTGCCATGAATTTCCGTTTCCCACAATGTGTCCCTATAAGCCTAAAAACTCTCATCCCAAATGCAAGCAATGAAGCAATACATCTTATGAGTGACATGCTGAACTGGAATCCAAAGAAGAGACCTACAGCAAGTCAGGTCTGAGTACATGAATGATTAAGTATAAGACTGAATTTTATTGCATTGTTAAAAAATTGTAGATACAGAAACCAATTGATTACCATAATAGTGATGGCCACAAATGTCTCCTCATTTTGAACACTTTGGTGGGAATGAGACTAAGTGGTGAGAAGAGAAAGTTCTAAACCTGGCTCAGCAGACATCAGAAACTCTTCAGTTATTTCTGCAATGCTGTCTTCTATATTGGCATATCTTAAAACTCTCTCTGTACAGGACAGAGAAATAGCTGAGGTGCAAGTGTTTCAATTGTATCTATCAGACACTTCTGCCACTTCTGTTTTCCTCCCCATCTGTACAAAGGGAGGTACTGAAAACTTCGAAAGCCTTGCTTTTTGTAAAGCCACAGATAGAATGCAGTATGGAAGAGCTAAGGACTATTTTTACTTGGAATGTGAATTGTACGAAGTTACATGGAAAGAACTCTATGAAGAACATACCAATAGGCCACAAAGGTCACAATTTTTCTCCGAGTTAATTTTCAAAAAACATATTTCAAGGACTGAAGATGGTTACATTCTGTGCAGGTTTTTTTTATTATTCATACCTAATGTAATCCTATTTAGAAGGTATAAAAGAGGATACAATTGGGAAAGAAAGGACATATTGCAAGTTATTCTAGGTGGATGTAATGGAAGTGATTCAGAAACATTTAGCAGATGGTACCAAACAGAGCAACCATTTCTCTCCTCTTTATAAAGCATGTCTATTGTACAGTGATGGACATCTGTCTGTAGTCCAGTACTATGTACCTCTACACAAAATACTGTATGGTGCTTTACAAAACAAATAACTAGCTTTTAACCAAGTGAGTAATTGAGGAAGCAGCTGCAGCAGTTGTGTAATCCACAGTCAGATGGAAGAGTTTAATGCATATACATGGCAATGTGTTCAAAGGCAGCGATTCTTGAGTGCAGCTGAGGCAAAACATGTCTTTGAGAACTAACAAAGAGTGGGATCCTACCCAGAAGGATTAGCAGAGTGTGTTGTTTTGATATAGGAGGAGATGAGTTACTAAGGTGTGTCCATGCTCTACATCTAGCAGAGGATATGGAAAGGTCAGAGGAAAAGGATCAAATAAACATCTGCCTTAAGACAGACACTGTATTTTCTTAATAAACACTATGAAGGCACAGCAAGCACAATGTATTTTAAAGAAAAGCAAAAGCAGGTGATAAGAAAAATGGGGGAGAAACCTTGCTCATTAACATCCTCTAATTGTAGAACCCAGACATGGCAATCATCTCACTTCTGGTGTTTTTGATGTTGTTGGTTTTGTTCTGGTTTTAATTAAAAACCTCAAGCCTACTCTTTGAGTTGCCAAAGCACGGTCAGCAGGGGAAACATATAATAAGGCATGTGGTCAAGATAGTGGGGACTACTTCTTTTAAAATTGAATTTTTTTACTGCATAAATATAGAATGGTGTTGGATGTATAATGCACCTCAAAACACAGACTCCACCTAGCAATAAAGAAGGGAACAAAAGGGTATGACTGCTGTCATATGTACAAATGGATCAATATTACTAAGTTCTGTGATGGGAAGAGTTTGAAATACAGAACTGCTAGTTCTCAATATAGACTTTATGTATGATCTCGTTCTGCATCCATCTTTCATTTGTGCTGAAAAGCTTGCTCAAATGTTTCAGAAACCTACTTTGATCCTTGATGAGGTTACCGAAGTCAAATTTTTGAAGTAAAGTTAGTGTGTTTATATCTTCTTCTGCAGGCTTTGAAGTACCCTTACTTTCAAGTTGGCCAAATTTTAGGACCTCCTCCACAGTATCTGGAGAAACAGACTCCTGTTAAACCGGTTCAGCCAACAGAGCCAAAGCCATCTTTACCTAAACTGGAAGCTAAGCCAGAACCTCTGTCTTCACCTGATTTATCTGACAAAACACAGCCACAGCCTCTGCCAAAGGTTAACCACCAGCCCCTCCAGCAAATTCAGTTGCCTCAGAACACAGCTAACCAGCAAGTACCAAAGCAGCAGCAGCCACAGGCACAACCACTTTTTCCAATTATCAATAAAAACTCATCGCCTGTAAGTTGTCTTCAATAACTACATAGATGGTTTTATTACAAGTTCTTTGTTTATTCAGCCAGGTGATGCCTTGAAAATTGTTATGTTTTATTAGAGGAGATACAGATAGATAACTAGGGACTAATTGAGGATGTAACTGCCTGCTTATTAAAATTTTATAGCAAGTTAGAAGAATAGATTGCTTGTAATAACATTCATTTATAATAGCCCTCACTGACATGCTTATGCAGTAATGGAGTTGAAACAGCTGTCACTTACTGACCTTTGAGAAACAATTCACAACAATACTGTCAGTACACAATAGAGAAGTGGAAAGGGAGAACTTCACTTGCCTCATGCAGGAGAATATCCAAAAATATCCCGTTTCTAACCTTGTAAGAATTTAGCAATTAAGATTTTTAGGAAGATGACTACTAAACTTTGGTTTGTAACTTCTGTTTTGCTTTTGACTTGTACTCACTGAACTGCAGTACAAAGTATGTTAAAAATAATAGGTATTCAGAGAATACTGGAAAGCAAATGATAGTCAGATGGAAGGACAGTTTTGAAATTTAGTAATTTCATTGGAACAGAATGTTAAAGAAAAGGCCTGACCGGTTTCTTTCATTTGCTGTATTTACTTTGGGGGCACAGCAGTGTTCTGCACCACTGTGCTCTATTTCTTGACAGTTCATCTACCACTGTTTAGAGCATGAGTTCAGCAAGATGCCAGTAATAGGGGTTGAGCACTGAACTAGGTTTGCAAACAGAATGTTAATCTCACTGCTTCGGGTAGACTTGAGCAATTTAAGGATAACAGTCCAAAAGAACTACACTCCAAATACATGCTGGCATTATTATTATGTTTTGTGCTTAAAGTCATAATGAGACTATGACCAAAACAGATAGATACAACACACTGGGAAAAATTCTCTCAAAATCTGTAAGCAGTAGTCAGGAGTTATACTAGATACAAAGTATAAAATTTTAGAATTGAAGTGCTTCTTTTTATTATTATTATTTTAACTTTTTTTTTTTTTAAATTTAAAATAGAAACAAGCAGCTAGTGGCCCTCTGAATGGTGTACTAGGTCCTAAAACCTGCAGAAGACGGTGGGGTCAGACTTTGGTAAAGGCTATGGATAGCTGGGATGACTTGGATGACCCTGAATTTGGAATGTCATGTTCAAAGAAGCCTAGCATTGCACTGTCAAAAGAAAAGAAAAACAAGGAATTTCTTTTTAGGTAAGTCCTACAATTATAAAATCACAGTTTCTTTTAGTAAACAGTATCCATAAGTAGATTTATAGGTTGATTAAGACAAGTCTATAAAAATTCAAGTCACCAAAATTCTGCAAGAATGCCAAGAGTTGTATGAGCAGATCAGCTTTGGGTGTGTTGCTATAGTGGCGGTAATCTCCATACAGAATCAAGTTTATTTTCAGGTACTATATGGTTCAGGTGTTTGTTGTGTATTTAAGAACCTGTTTCACTAAAATTTGGCATACTGACATCATTTCCTTTGTGGGTTAAGTGGTACTGTGTTCTGCCATTTTGCCACATTTGCTTTAATTCCATAGTGTTAGATACATTTCTTTCTTCAAATCCCAGGTCAGGCTCTCGTGAGGTGTTATGTTTGACTGTTACTTTGTGGAAACAGACTCTACTGATAGAAGTAGGATAAGTGAAGAGCACTGTATTCTTCAGGCTAAGGTCAGCTTGTGATATTCTGGGCTGGACTTGTTGGTCACATGGTTTGAAAATTTTGATTTTTCAGTGTGCCAGAACCAAAAGCTTCATGCTGTATCCAGCCAGGAGGGGAAAACAAAACAGTTCTGATGAGAAATGATTCCGAAAGATCAAATACATCAGCAAAAGATTACTATATAAACCAATCAAGATATCTGCCTGGTAAGGTTAAAAGTCAATACATGTAGAAAATACAAGCTGTGCACAATCCACATACAGTACATTTGAGCTTTAGATTTCTCACTGGATAATTTTATTGTTCATAACATGGCTAAATTTTCAAATTTTGGACTAAATGCCTTTCCCAGAACAAACCTCATCACAATTGATGCAGCAGTTCCTGGCTATGTAAACATGGCAGGACCCCAACCAACATTGCTTGTACACCATAAAAGTTCACAGGCCCTCTTATGACCAGTAACATAAAAAATCCTCAGTAATATAAAGCCAGCATCTCTTGGGTTACTAGGAATATATCCTGATTAACCCATAAGGAGGTGTATGTGAGGACTAAAGAAATTACATATATTTTTTTCATCAGGAACCATAGTGGTAGGATTAAGAGTAATGGATTCAAATTGCAAGAGGGGAAATTTAGAAAATATATACAGAAGAAATCCTTTACTATGAGAGTGGTGAGGCACTGGACAGGTTGTCCAGAGAAACTGTGGATGCCCCATCCCTGGCAGTGTTCAAGGCCAGGTTGGGTGGGGCCTTGAGCAACCCAGTCTAGTGGAAGGTGTCCCTGCCCATGGCAGGGGAGTTGGAATTAGATGATCTTTAAGGTCTCTTTCAACCCAAACCATTCTGTGATTCTATGATTTTATATCATGCATATTTACCAATTTTGCAGTGTCAGCATGTTTGGGGTTTTCTGAACATAAGTTCTGATAAACACAGTCCCCTTCCTTGTACAAAGCGTTTAGAAATATCCAGCCACTGGCATTGGTAGGAATTCCCACACTCACTTCCTTTCCTAAGGTAGTCATCTTTCTTTAGAAATAGATATCTTAGTCCAAATCTGGGTGATTTTATCAGGAAAATAACATGATATTATGTAATTACTGGGATTTAGAATGGAAAGAAGGAGAAAGCAAAAAGAATGTTTCCTTTAGTTAGTATTCTGAATATATTCTATAATCGAATTATTTTCTTGGTGTCTCATTTAGTATCTTCTATTTGTTACCATGGTGGTTTGTACAATTACAGTAATCATATAATGACTTCTGTAATCCACATGTGAGAATTTAGGTGGCTCACAAAGGAATTCCCCATTGTCGGGGAAGTTGTTTTGTTACAACATATGATTAATTTGTCAGGAATTCATTAGGGTAGTGGTGACTTCTGAATATGAAATCACTTCTTGAATGTTAAATAGGATGCCCAGAGACTCTACAGTTCAAGTCCAAAAGAAAAGAAAATTACAAAGGGCGAGGAACTTCCCTATCTAAAGGTAACACAAATGGAAGGGTCATGTGTATTTCTTACCTTTTTTTAAGCACAATTCGAATGTCTCTGTGGTTTTCAATGAGAAAGGCGTAGATGTAAAAAATAATTAATTTCGACATGTAAGGGAATAATAGGTCCAAAGAACATAGTTGTTATTTATCCCTATTACTTAAGTTCTGCACCCAGTAGATCTGGGAGGTGCTTTCATGTGTTGTAATCCCATTAACTCTTGTAATGCTTGTAACATGCTGAAGTAACAAGAACATCTTTGTCCTACTTTTTAACTTAACCCTTGAAGAAATAGTTTATTTTCAGCCTTGGGAACCCCAGGTTTTGATAGGTATTTTTAATTTGTGTGTTCCTTTTTTTACAGACAAAAATATCAATTATGAGATTATAGTTTTATAGAAACCAAGTAACTCTACTGAAACATCTTTTTAAATTCCTTTTCAAAGCATGAAGAGAATTGTTCTTAAATCAGTGTCACTGGTTTTCATGGTTCAGCTTAAAAATCTAATCAATGGACATGGTTAATTTACAGTTATGGTGTTTTACATCATAAGACAAAAAATTCAGTGTTGGTTTTCTGTTCTAGAAATGTCATTTATTGGTTGAATTATGTTTGAAATTTGGTATTTATAACATTTTCCTTTATTTGTTTTCTAAGGTGTAAACCCGAAGACTGTCTCTTTAGCAGCAGTCAATAAAGAAGGATCACACAGAACCTGGAACAACCAGTTGTTTTCTAAATCACTGGCAAATGCTGGGGGAGGATTGACTTACAGCAGAAATACTACAGGTAAAAGTGTAATTGTAAATGGTCACATTATATCTTCTTGTACTTTATTTAATTACTTTAGTTAAGGCCATCTGGTTTAACTTAAGCAGTTTAGCTTAGATTCCAGGCTCTCTTTTTTTCTTGTTTTAGTGAAAGACTCTTAAAATAACAACTTTTTCATATGTGAACTTACGTATTTTGCTTTCAAAACATTAGGAAGGTGCAGACCAACCCCTACCTATAAAGTTCTGTCAAGATAAATTTTGTATATAATCCACTGAGACCATTATTTTACTATATTTAAGCAAGTAGTTTCACCTCATTACTACCTGCTCCCTGTGCCATGGAACACTATCAAACAGCAGTGTCACCCATGAAAACAAAGTGGTGGGTGATGTACTCATGTAATAGAAGTGCTGCCTAATATTTTAGACATGTCTTTTATCAATTTTGGCCTTGTCCTAAAGCCTTTGCTGCAAGAAAAGTCTCCTTATTTCCAGGAAAGAACTTTCAGTGAGACTATATTTTGTGAAGAACACTATTATCAGCATCTTATAGAGTGAGTGCCAACACTAGTTAAACACTTCATCTAAGATTTCACTGAGGAAAGCATCAGACTCCGGACTGAAATCTGTCTGTTCACCACCAAGCCCTGTACTTCAGGTACACTGTCCCTGTTACAGGAGGTTACCTTGTTAACAACTCTGCAGCCATTGTCCAGCTAGCACGAGTCACTCTCCAACACTTACTTGCCAATATACCTCCCAGCTTTACATGCTTGTACAGCAAGAACTTCAGAAGGTTTGCTTACATGCAGATGCTGCACCCCTTTTTAACAGAACTTTAGTAGCCATTCTGCAGTGTCAACAAACCTGATTTTCCCCTCTGAAGGTCAGGTGAGCTGAAGTTGTTCATCTGAATTAACGTGCAAGATTTTAGAAAGTGGAAAAATAACAGCACCTACCAGAATTTTTTGTGGAATAGAAGAGGTTTTTTAAAGCTGTCATCATGTGTATCATTTTTGTTTTCTGAAATAGAGCATCCATCTGCCTCAGAAGTAATTTATTGATAAATAAGCTTGCAAGGGAATCAGGCACAGAAAGGCAAACATCTGCTTCCAAATGTTTTCACTGATAGTCTAGACATCTACTTACTGAACTGCACTAAAGATAAAATTAAGATGAATACTAATGGTAGAAATCCTGCATTTGTCTTACTACCAAGAATTTAGAGAAACAAAGCACTAAAACTGATTAATTTTTATATTTGAAAATACTTGGCATTATTTCTATCAGTATCTTAAATTGCATGTGATGTTTTATATACTGGGGAGACAGCAACATTTAAGACAGACACACATGAAACCAGGATAGATGGATCATGGAAATACAATACATGTAATTTATAACTTTTCTCTTTTCATATTGAAAATCTGAAAGTTGACACTGCTGTGTTTAAATAACTATGTATAGTTTATTTAAGTGGGTTTTGGTTTTTTTCCATCAGCCACAATATTGCTCTCAGGCAAAATAAGATAAGAGCAAATAGCTACAAGTGCTTTATTTATGAAGGATTGTAAGTTTATGATCAGTCAACTTTGCAGATATGACCAAGTCCTTGAAATTGTAAATGGAGTGTGATTGCATTGTTGGTAAGTCATATTGGTAGTCCATAATTAGAATGGACTTTGTAGAGTAACTTTTTGGAGTAACATTTCCTGCTTAAGAAAACAAGAATAAGACATTGTAGTTACTAATGTGTCAGATATTCATTCTTGCTTGCTTATTTTCCCTCCTCATTTCTTTTGCATCACCTAGATTGGTTCTTCATACCCTTTTTCTAAAGGTCTGTCCTTCCATCTTTTTCTTCCTTTAATTTTCCTTGTCTACAGATGAGAACTTAATTATACCTATTGAAAAGCTATCATGCAAAGAAAGGTTGAACGAAAAATTAGAGGATCCAAAAGGTAATTTATAGCAGTTACGGCCTGGTTCTTTGTACATTTCCTACTTAAGTTTTACAGTTTCTTGTAAAAAAATCACACTTATAATGCAAGTTCCTGATGATTGTATATTTCCATTTTCAGTTGCAATCTTTTTTGTCAAACCTTGCTCTCTTCATTATGGCTTCTTCGGGATTCTTGGAACTTACTGTGCTTTAAAAGGCAGATAATACTTTAGTAGCCTAATTATAATCCACAGCAGGTCACTGGATAATGGTGAAGAAGTGATCCTAATGCAGCACGTGCATCTCCCCTCAGGGATGAATTGTTCACGACAGTACTCAGGACTTGCACCATTTCCTACATTTGGATTCCCTACTTGTTACACTGATCTTACAGTGCTGTGGTTGCACAGGTTTTGGTGGAGTTACCTTACAGTAAAAGGGAGGAACCTCAGGATTCCAGGCAGTCTAGTTTGTGCCTTATAGTTCCACTGCTCTGAGCTCTGACATTATCACACAGGTCTGGGAATGTTGGTGTGAAGAGGAATATTATGGTATTGCAAAAAGATTTAGGAGACAGAAAAACTGGGAAAGCAGATACTCTGTTTTTCTGCAACTACCACTTGAAGGTGTGATGAATATGCTCACACTTGATAAAGGTCAAAATAAACTACTGTGTATAACCTTCTACTTCACAAATTTAATACTACTGAGCACAGAACCATACCACTACAGAAAAGCATTTCTCTCTGGACATTGTGCCAGCATAGTTGTAACACTGTCCCAAATGATGACAGACTTTAAGAAGGTAAGAAATTTTCTTGGACTAGGGAGTGTAAGTATTGTAACAGATCACTCTTCCACTGGACCCTAATTTCAGTACTAATTTCTTGTGTACATGCACAATGTACTTCCAAATTAGGATGGTTATGTCAACCTTCTCAGGCTCGTGCTGCTTTAAAGAAAGATCTGGACCAAAACTAGGCACAAACAGAATTATAACCAGGGTTAAAGAGAGAGGATAATTGGGTCTGACTTTTATAACAGGCCTTCAACTGTGGGAACTGTCAAAGTCAACTTCAAGTGGTGCACCACTTTCCACAAGAGAAGTTGGGTTCCATTCTTTCAGATAGATTTAGGCCAAACATGTTGAGCATAAGAGTAGTACTGAGCACTAGTTAAACTAGCTTCCAGTAAAGCAAGTAGATGTAAACAAAAGGTAAGATCCTACATTCCTCTGCAACTCAGTGTAAACCCTTCTATGTGGTCTTAAGTTTAAAGGAAGTACTAATAAAACGTTCACCCTGCTCTTTGTCTTTATTCCTGATGAATTTTTGTCTCCTAAGTGCTGGAAAGGGTCCAACTAATATACAAAGCAAAGAATGAATTCAATGAAAGAATGTTTTTAAAGAGATGAGCACTAGGGAGTTTTTAAAGAACGCTCATACCTGGTACTCTTGTATTTGTGGTACGGCAAATATAATTTGAAGTGACTATAAAAAGTAGGCAAAGTTTTCTGAATGCAGCTGAAAATTCTAAAATTCTGTAATGTCAACAGGAAATCCTGGCTTTGTAAGTAGTGGTGCTTACAACCCATTGGGACTGTACACCTCTTCCTTCCATAAAAAAGAAGTTGGATCAGCTGGACAAAGGATACAGCTAGCACCTCTTGGTGCACCTGTATCAGGTAAGAAATATTCTTTTACTACTCATATCCAAGACAAAGAGAAATATTCATTTTCCATGCTTCCTAAGAGGAGATGTATTAGCCCTTGGTAAGGTTTTCCTCGAGTTTTGTAAATAAAATTTTAGGGCATAAATTCTTAATATAAGCGAGCTGCATGTAGGTGTCTAGAGGCTGTCCTGATAGTTAGAGAAACTACTGCTACTAACATTTGTTAGATAAACGAGAAAATAATTACAAAAGGTGTAAAGAAGATTTGGACCATTCCTTGAACTACAGTTC
This sequence comes from Corvus cornix cornix, assembly GCF_000738735.6. NCBI lineage: Eukaryota > Metazoa > Chordata > Aves > Passeriformes > Corvidae > Corvus > Corvus cornix. The sequence continues at coordinate 65,746,305 of NC_046333.1, forward strand.
ATTAGTGGTGATGGGCTAAGCAGAACTGTAAAATCATGTAACTCCACAACTGTGTAGTAAATGGTCGTGTAGTTGGGACTCCATTCATCTGATTCACTGCTGAAACACAACTGCAAGAGTTGGTTTGTCACAATGCATGGATCAAGAAGTTCATAGGAGGACAAAATCTGCAACTCTCTCTAGACTGCTGTGAATAGTGCAAAAAAAAAAAAGGAATCACATGTGGCGTTCCAAAGGGAAATAAATTTACTGTTAATCTGTAATTACAAATTGAATATATGTAGTAGAAGTCAGAAGGCTGGCAGATGGAGGTCAATTAAGAGACTCTTCCATGTTCTGGAGAAGAACAAGAATCTTATTGCTCAAACCACTCATATTTAGCTTAAAGTCTTCAGACTTGTATGGGAAGAGAGATAAGGACAAAGCAAATGGCAGGTTTTATCTCCTAGATGTCAGTATTTGAACATTAACATTTTTGGTGACCCTTTGCTTTATATTATCGAAAATGTAATAAGTTATGCTCTCAATTGTTTTTGCTCTCTTTATTTTTTCTGTTAAGTTTTTTAATGCCATAATTTAAATAATTTAATGTAGTATAAAGATCAATTTTTCTGAGGAAAATGCCAGGAAAAGTGACATTTATTGCCAAGATAGTGTAGGCTAGAATCATACTTGCTGATGAAAGATAGGGAATGCCAGCGTAAAATAAAGAGGTGGAGACCTGACCCCAAATTTCAGCTCATTGGTGTTCCCCCTTTTTAAATGTCTTGATCCTCACCTGTTCCTTAACAGGTTCAATCCACTGTTGAAAAACAGTACCAAAAAATAGGTGGTTTTCTCTAAGGATCAGAATGATACCTAGGCACCAAAAAAACCATTCAATTTAAATGTTAAATTTTGTTTTAAAGAGTATCAGTACATAAGACTAAACTACAAAAGTAGGAATAGAAGGGACAGGATCTGCCTTAGGAATGCTAAGGAAACAAGGAGTATAGCAGGAGTCTGGATAAAAGAGGTCCCAGCTGGCTGATTTTAAAGGCTTGGGAAAATGGCTGAATTGGTCATGAACATGATGAAATGTCAGCCCTCGCAGCAGAGCAATTACTTTAACCACATGAAACTTGAGGAAGTAGCAACTACGTGAAATGTCAAAAGGGGAAATCTGAATAGGAAGACCAGGAATACAGTAGTGCACTACTGCTAGTGCCTGAGATCAGGTGGGTGCCAACATTAAGAGAGAAAGAAAGCCTTCAGACTTGGAATAATTCCTATTAAATCAATGGAGAAATGGGAAATGGAGCAAAGACGACTTGCCACCAAGTACACCAGGAGTTCTGAGCTAAGCAAGAAGGGAATAAAAGGCATAAAATCTCAAAAGGAACAAGAGGGTCCCCAGAAGCTGTCCTTCAGGCTAAGCTGTCTGAATCTTAATAAATTTATCAATGTTATAATGACATGCTTTTAAAAATATTTAAGATAGAGGAAAGAACACTTTCATTCTGTAGCAGTGTTGTAATAAGAGATACAGAGTTGTTGGCATTTGCATCAGCTTTTCCACTGAATTTCATTCTCAGTGTTTTCTTGAGGGATTGCTGCAAAACAACTATTCAGTAGGTGAGAATAATACACACAAACTATAGGAAAAAATGATCTTATCTCAAAACAAGCATAGACAGCATGCTCTCAGGCACATGGTGTGATCCTTGGGGTTGTCCTGTGTGCAGCCAGGAACTGGACTCTTTGATCCTTGTGGGTCCCTTCCAACTCAGGATGTTTTATGACATTCAGGAGACCAAAGCATCCTCAAGGATCCTACATTAGCATCCTTGAGGACCATAAGGCATCTGTGAGCTCTCATTCTTTTCTCTGTAGAGGAGTAAAATACCTTTTAGTCATAACTAATTCTGAGTTCTTATTCCTTTCAGATTATTCCTGGAAAACCAAAGCTGCTCGTCCTCCACTACCAGGTCCTACTTTCAATTCAGCAGCAAAAAACATGAGTATCTTAACTCAGCCCCCAACAATTCAGCGAGTACATGGGGGAACAGACTGGGTGGCCAAATATGGAGGGAACAGATAAAAAATGCCATCCTGTGTGGATATTACGTGCTCTGTGTTCAGTTCTCCCACACTTGGAAACCTGAAAAGCCTATTTTCTCCAGCTTTTCCTAAGACTATGCAATATAGTTCTATTACCTGTATAGTACATGTAATACCATGTAAAATACTGGCTGTAAAGTAGGATGCAGGGAAGTATTGTACAACACATATTGCCAAAACTGAGAAGTAGATTTCACCTGACATTTTTCTATATATAGATCTTCTGTTCTCGTACTCTTTAGAACAACTCTTAGGGTTGTTCATCCAGTGCAACATCTGCTGCTGGTATGTGCTTGAAGCACACGAGCAGCACGAAGAAGGGCTGAAGCAGAGCAGCACCAGGCTTCCAGGTGTTAGGCTGGTTCCTTAGATGGAAGATGAGAGTGAAAGCACGGATTTGGCTTTGTGAAGAACATCAGTCTTCAAGAACATCCTCTGCAAGGATTTCAGAATTCACTTGTAAAACAGTAACTCAGGGTCTGTAAGGTGCAAATATTCATGTAGCAATGAGAACTGAAACCCTTGTAGCAGGACATAGGCAATCCACTGATAGATACTACACAAGGAAGGTCTAGAAATTTGGCTGATATAGGGCTGTTGAATGATATAGCAACACTGAAAAATAGCTAAACAAGTACTGAATACGACTTACCAAGCTGTGACGTGAGGCCTAACAATTAAATTTTGCTGTTTTAATTACCTTATTGCCATTTTTGGCCAAAGATCTGTAGAGATTTATCTCTGTGCTGTCAAGGGAGTGTCACAGTGATCTTTTAAGGAGCCTAAATCACTGCAGTCTGTCAGTCATTTTAAGGGTGAATTAGCCAAAAACGCCTAAATTATCACTAAACTCTTGTTCCTACCTGTCTTTATTGGGTGATAAACTAAACTACAAAGTTTGAATAAGCTACATGAGGAAGGATATTGGTCTGTTCTTCAAAGACATTGCTTTCTGGTTTAGATCTTAAAGGCCAACTTAGGTACCTGAAAACACACACAAAACTTTAATAATTCAGTAGGTCACTGTTTATGTGCTCATTCAGTACTTTCCCCAGCTTTTATGCTAACTTTTATAATAATATTGCCCAAAGGACTTTGCAATGTACAGTACATTGTTTATTAGGATGTTGAACTGGACTACTTCAATTAACAACTGCATTTAGAATAAATGCTTTAGACTTAATAGTGACATCAAACTTGCCATTTCAAAGTACAAACTGAGTATATTCTTCAAAGATGTAAAGTTGTTAATGATGACTTCAAGCATTGTAAAAAAAGAAATTTATTTGTATGGCTTTTAGAAATGGATATTAAAATTTAAATTCCTGTCATAATATATGGGTTATGTTAACTTCCTGGAAAGCAATTTAATCTAAAACAGTTGTACCAAAAAGTCAAATATTTTTTAATGAAAATTGCACCTAAAGAAAACACCAGTTGTTTTTAATACTGTAGGATATATAATGTAATACTATGCAGGGATCGGGCTGTCTGGTTAGTAATGCACTAGAAAGTTTAATTCAATTGCCATTGGTGTAGGATTAAGTATTTGTCATTCCCTTAGTTCTAAGAGATGTCCCCATGCTACTTAAATGCATCTTAATTTAACTGTAGAACATATCTGTAACTTGCTATGGCAATGAAGGACACCTTCAGACTATTTGTAACAGGCATAAATGCTATGATTTTGTAATTAAAAAACAAGATAAATTAATCACTCATCTCTAGTACAAGATGCCAATGGCAATTAAAAATCACAGCCTGGTCAAGGAATTAACTAATAAAATGTTCATAGCTCACGTGTCTGCGAGTCACCTTAGAGCAGAAAAGCAAACAGATACTATTTATGGCACTAAATGCGGTTAGAAGAAACGTGCTGTCCTTGTCGTGTGCTAATGAACCTTGAAAGGGCTTTCACACAACCCTATCAGTCTTTACTTGTCCACAAACAAAGCACAACAAGTGTTCAGTGATTCTTGTTGCAAACAGCAAGAAAAGGCTAACAGCCTTTGTACAGTCATTTAACTCTGATTCACTGGTACACATTGGACTGCTAGTACAGAAATGCTTAAAAAATTTAGTATATGCTGATACTTTTTACCCCTTTGAAACTTTATGTAAGGCTAAGATTTTTCTCTTGTCCCTTTGCCTGTGTTACTGCTGTATCTCTTGAGCATGAGAGTTCTACCACAAGTTCTAAATTACGTCTACCAGCAGTCTCAGTTCAAGCTATTGCTTTTCAAAGCTCGTGGAACAGCAGCCATCGTTCACACTTTGGTCTAAAAGTTTAAAAGCTTACCAGTCCAGTTTTCTGCTTTCTATTGTCTTTATTCTGTTAAAGACAACTGCAATTCAAATTCACAAGTTATCTGATTTGAGACCAGGATTATACAATTAGAGAACTGCTGGGTTGAGGCTGTTCTCAGCTTACTGTAGGAGATGCCATTTATGTTTGCATCCCACTTCTACAGAACAAAACTGCTTCAAGAGCAATATGAAGAGGCAAAAAAAACCCCATAAAGCAGTTTAAATAAAAGTGTCTTAAATGCTAATGTCTGGCTTACTAACTTTCTCACATTAGAACCAAGACATGGGGACACCTGCCCACCAATGCTGCGTCCTGAGCTGGGATTAGGCACTTAAAAGGGTGACATGTAACAAACCATCTTCTGTCTTGCACACCCCTTATTTCTATGCAGGGTGGTAGGAGGGAAATGTAAATACAGGTGAACACCTGAAGCTGAACTCTGCAGGCTGATTAATAAGGGCTCTAAGAAGGTGCTCTGAGCAGTTTTTCCTCCAGGTCTGTCTGTGCTCAAGTCAGCTCTGACCCAAGTTGTCTGGCCTGGGACCGGGCTGCTAGGCCCCTTGCTGGAGCTGCACGCGTTCCTGGCCACATCCCTGCAGATCTGGAACCCAGTCTGATTGACCTGGCATCCTGGCTTGACTTCAGCCCTGCCTCATCCCTGTGACTTGCCTGGCAAACCACTGCCCTGCTGGCAGAGCTTGGCTATGGCCACTGTGCCTCCTGCTCAGGCAGCACAAGGTCACTTGTGCCTGTTTTGCTGCGACAAGGGAGGAGGGAAGGAAAACGACAGGATGTGACCCTCCTGCCAAGGTACTACCCTGATACTCAGAGAATTCTGAGCAACTCCAGACTCTCACCAATCTAATGGACCAGCCCTGTTGCTTCCATCTCTCTCAGTGCCAGGCACCAAAGAAAAAAGGTTGAAGAAATCGAAGCTTGGGATCTGTGCAAAAAGGGATGTAAGTTAAATGAGACCAGAAAAGGGATACATTACCATCCATGTGTATCTTCCAGGATATTTCTCTACGGAAGGTTTATATTTAGAATGATTTCAGGCATTAAGGGAATCAACTGAGGACAAAGACTGATCAAATAAGCCCTTTGGTCTTTAAATAAACTTTCATACAGCGTTTTCTGAATCTAAAATAGATTATTCCCTCAGGGAAAAAAGAAAAAATAACTAACTAAAAATCTTTAATATAATACTTGTCTGAATAGGTGGTCTGCATGCTTTTGCTCTCTCCACCTCCCTTCCAGTTCAGATTTTTATATTTACAAGCTACTAGATTCAGGGATAGAATAGATTATTTATACAATTCATGCTTGCCGCAGGAAAGGCACCAAACTGTATCAATCCAGGTGAACAATCAGAGACAAAAAAAGTTGTGTAGAACACAAAAGTTTTCAATAATAATTTTTTAGTTTATTTAAAGTAACATTTTAATAAAGCTGTACCTACAATTCAGCATTACCTAATAAAGTGTATTTTTGATTTATGAGTAGTAACCTGTAAAATCACAGTGAGTGACACAGAGCTGAGTGCTGTTGCTGACAAGTGACCACAAGGCATGGGTGTGCATTTATTGCACTACAGCAGAGCCTCGACTCGCGCCGTGGCTGTGTTTTGTGGGACCAGGCTCTAACACGCAGTGCTGGGAAAACAAACTCCCTGACTGACAAACACTGTGAACAGATAAACTGATATGGGAAGGGAGATGAAACAGAATGAGCATGTTTATTGTATTAATTACTAGTGACAAATCAGCTGCTCTTCTCCCCTGGTTTTAGAGGTATACATGATTTTAGAAGGATGAGTCAGGATGTGCGTTTAAGCTTCAATCCTACAACTGTCTGAATGCAAGGGCCAGGAGGTCTTTGCCTACACTAAGTTGCAGGACCAGAAGCTAAACTAATGCTATACTCATATTTTCTTGCTTGCTTTCAGTGCAGAAAATGTTAAGACAAATACCATTTTGGAAGACATGACAAGGGCTCTCTATGTGGGTCCTTTAAAAACACAACCCACGTGCATTAGGATATGAAAAATACAATGCACAGGTAGCAGTGCCTTTTCCACTTCTGTGCAGCACATTTAGGCAGTTGCATTTTTGGGCTTCTCAATCACGTATCTTCAAGTCACTTAATGTAGATTTATGGCTTAAGAGGTTTTTCCATCATCTGCAATCCAAGCCGTCCAACCATCAGTAAACTGTGGAACAGAATAGTTGCTATAAAAAGAGGGAGGTGGAGGCAAAAATCTCATAAAGAACAAGAAGGGAGAAAACATTGACATAATTTCATTTAGCTGAACACCACCAGAAGATTGCATTTTTCACAGAATTTACCATGTAACATTTTTAAAACAACATAATCCACAGACGAGTTAAATAAAATGTTCATTCAATAACACAGACAAGGACAAAGGACAGGTGGTTACCTGGCACCGGCAATTATCCCGGGCATTGCCTTTTTGGAGTTGTAGAATCTCATTCCCATAACAGTAGACAAGGTGCCAGATGCCACTGTTGAAAAGAAGCCCAGTCAGAACCATTTGACACAGAAATGCCAGTGCAGCACTGCTACCAAACAGAGCTACACGTACACACAGGAATGCCTCCCTCTCTGAGTGAATGATTCACTGGATTTTCTTCAACATCAAAGCTGTCACTGCAAGCTTCTCAGCATCTTGGGTGAGCATGTTCCATTGCTCAGCAGAAGAGAGTAGATTTCACCAGGGTTGAGACCATTGTCTGATCACCCACAAACTCCAGTTCTCTGAACAGGTCACTAGCTCTCCCTCAACCCTTATTTGCAAGAGAGTTATTATTCTCTCAAATACAGGCAGGCTCAAAACTGCCAGAAAGTTGGGATGGTGACAGCATTCACTGTCTGGGAGTTAAATATTATTTACACTTCCCATTTCTCTGCAACATTCTGAACTGGAAAGTGGCACTAAATACTACAACTGGAAAGAAAACAACCCCACTTGAAAATACTATTAGAAAACAGAAAGCAATCCAAAGGATCAAACTGAAAGAGCAACTGACATCTTCGACATTACTCCAAATTATTGTATTTCTAAATGAGGAAAAGGAATCCCATCAACATCCACATGAAATTTACAGGGCCATTGTTTCTTTGAAGAAGAAAGGCAGGTGAAAGTGCTGTATACCTTTCTCCAAAGCCTCAAGTTTGTTTGCATCAGACAGGGCAAAAGGTATTCTAGAGATACTCTGTCAAGGTTCTATTTAGACCCCTGAGGTACTGTGACCAGCTTAAAGCTCTGCAGGAGCCACAGCTGAACGTTGCAAGGAGGGCTGAGGAGGAATGCATGAATGAATCAAAGAGTTGTCACTGCTTTCAAGAGGTCCATTTGAAAGCACTCCATGCACCACATCAGAATATACAAAAGCTGCTCATCCTTCTTCCATGACACTGCCTAAAAACCCATGCCAGAGATACACAGACACTCCCGTAGCATGCCAGAGTGGAAGGACAGTTCACAAATGGAAATTGTGCTTCACACTGAGCTGCATTTTACATTTCATTCCTTACTGATGATGCAGTTTGGTCCTCTACAGTGGCTTCTTAGAGCCTTTCAGCACCTTAGTCCTATTGGTTTCAAATAGTCTTAAAATCACTGTAAATCTATAGTACCATGACACTAGTAACACTATAGAGTAGTTACAGAACTAGCAGGATCCTTAAGAGGTCATCTAGGATACCTTAGTGCCCAAAGGCAAGATCAGTTCCTGATTGTGGTTTAACCACATACTACACCCCTGCAGCAATGGAAGTCCCTGAGGTTCACCTGATCTCATTCAGTGCTTCATACTTTCCACAGAGATTTCATCCTTCTCCTTCCCCTGAAGAGTTAACTGCAAGCTACACCCACAACTTCTTGTACATTCTACTGTAAGCAAGCAGAATAGATCATTGCCTCTTCTCTTTCACATACTGTTTCTTCCAGAGTGTATGATGCATTAAACGTGTACTCCTCCTCTGAGATGCTTTGTGCAAACCGGGGTTCCATAGGGCCACATACCACCTGCCACAGTGCTGTCACTACTGCAAAAATAGTGCTTATTCCATCACCACAGGCTAAAATCGCTGCTTCGTAACCAAGAATTTTCCACATACGTTTCCTGCACCTAATGTGTTGGTTTCACACATTATCTAATGTGGCAGAGGAGACGGGTATTTCTCACCAACTCTGGATTCAAACAGGACAATCCAGGTTTTAGACCCAGGCGCCGTGCTCTTACACAAATACCTCCTGGCTGTGGGCAGGAGGTCCTGCCACCACTTAGAACATTTGTATAGGTAAAAGGGCACAGGGCAGCTGAAACATGCTCGAATAAAAAGGTTACTGTTCCCACCGCTACCAGTAACACACAGTACGCGGCTGCCGAGCAAACTTACCGAGGGAAAGCCACACATTCTTTGGATCTTTGGACTGCTGGTAAGCGCCTAGTCCCGCTAAGCCGCCGAACAGAAGACCGGCAGCTAGAGAAGGGACGCTGCCTTGAATAAAAAATAAAGCAGTCAGCGAACGAACACACACAGAGTCAGCCCACCCACCAAACGAAAGCACTTTGCGAGTTTCCCGTACTAGTAAATCCACAAGAACACTCCAAGCAAAGCATTAGGGGTTTGGTTGAGGGGGCTTGGGGGGTTTTAAAGCTACTTTGCAGACCTCCGCGAGCACCGTTTCGGTGGCAACAAGGACTCAGCGGGACTTGCGGGTCATGCCGGCAGCGGGCCGGGACCCTGCGGCTGAGCGCCCCGCAGCCTCGGCCCCGGAGCGGGGCGGAGCGGAGCGGGGGCTGCCTGCGGCCACGGCCGGGACAGCCACGGCCGGGACAGCCACGGCCACCGGCACCCACCTGCCTTGGCGTAGCCCACGACACCGCCCGCCGCCACCAGCGCCGCGTAGCCGAAGCCCAGCCAGTCGTACTCCATCTGCGAGCAGCCGCGGACACCCGCGCAGGGCACGGCTGGGCAGCGCAGCGCCGACCTTGGGCCGCCCTCCCTCCGTCCCTCCCCGGCCGCCCCGGTGCCGCCTCCCGGAGGTCCCGCCCGCCGCCCGTGACAGCACCCGGGGAGGGCCCGCACTGGCGGCAGCGCAGCGGCAGTGATGGACCGGCTCCGGGAGGATTTGCTTAATTGATTGCCCATCAGTAAGACAGTTGGAAAGCCAGAAATTAAGCAAAAAGCACTCACCTCCCCTTTTCTTCCCAGGCTCAACATCACCCCGCGCTGCCAGGGGGTGGGAAGTGGAGTTTGCGGTCGGTCCATAGCGCCTCTTCTGCGCTGCTGCTCCCTCCCACGCGAGACAGTCCTGCACAAACTGTCCCAGCGCGGGCCCCTTCCATGGGGTGCAGTCCTTCAGGAACAGCCTGCTCCAGTGTGGGTCTTCTGCATGGTCACAAGTCCTGCTAGCACACTTGCTCCAGGGTGGGCTCCTCTCTCCATGGGCTGCAGCTTCCTCCGGGGCACGTTCACCTACTCCAGCGTAGGGTCCTCTGTGGGCCGCAGGTGAATCTCTGCTCCATGGGCTGAAGGGGGTTAGCCTGCCTCACCGTGGTCTGCACCACGGGCTGCAGGGGAATCTCTGCTCTTGAACTTGGAACATGTCCTATCCTCCTTCTTCACTGACCTTGGTGTCTGCAGGGCTGCTCCTCACAAAAGGTTCTCATTCCTCTCTCCAGCTGCTGCTGCTGTTGTGCAGTAAGTTCTTTTCTTAAATACGTTATCGCAGAGGTGCCACCAGTGCTGTCATGAGTTCAGCCTTGGCCAGCAGTGGGTCTGTCTTGGAGCCAGCTGACTGCCCAAGATGAGGGTAGGTCCTGGTGTCTTCTCTCAGAAGCCAGCCTTGCCCTGGAAGCCCAATACAGATGTCAGAAGAAGGCATCTGGATTCCTTGGCAGCTCTGCTGAGGACGTGATGCACATGTGGAGCGATGGTGGTGATGAGCTACAGGGCACAATCCCCAGCACCACACAGAGCAGCCTGCCCAGCACTACACTGGATGCAGTCCTTTGTCCTGAAGGCAGGCTTGCTAACTGGTGCCCAGTGCCAATTCACTCATTGAGACAGGTACTTCCATTTTTCTTTCTCGTTTGCACAGAGCAGGGAGTTGGGTCTGCTCACTGATCATCAAAACTCTACACTATGTGTACATTTTAACAAACTAAGGCAGAAGCATTCATTGGTTACAACGTACATAACTGTTCTGTAATTAGTACTTAACCCCCTGTCTGTTTGCTAGTTATATCTCTCTCTTCTCATGCTAATTAGTCTACAGGTGTAGTTCTCTCCATTTGAGTCTGGGGTCTGTTTTGAGTAGGTGGTCAATGATTTGGTGGTTGTGATTGCCTGCTGCCAGCATTTACTGCTGCCAGTTACTGCTCAGTTCTGCTGACTTCACTCCTGGTGGCTCTTGTCCAGACAGCCCATTCATCTTGGGAATGTCTTCTCTTTTCCTTAAAACAGAAGTTCAGACAAGGATATGATGCCCACAATACAATTACTTAATCATAACTGTCCAGCAACAGCTACTGATTAACAAAAAAAAATTGCAAAGTTTGACTCAAACCCCTATTCAAATCTTGAGAGGCTTGGTAGCAGTCCCAGTCCCTGCAGGAGAGTGCAGCTCTCCCAGTCTGAGCCTGCAGAGGTGCCTGGGACTGACTGGCTGGAGAGCAGCTTTGCAGGAAAGGTCTTGGATATCCTAGAGTGTCACAAGAAGTTGCCCATGAGGCAGCAACATGCTCTTGAAGCAAAGGTGGGAGACAGCAGCCTGGGCTGCATTAGGCAGATTGGGGCAGATGATCCTTCCCCTCAGCTCTGTGGTAAGATACAGCTGGAATCTTGGGAATTCTGTTCTAGGCTCAGTGGTGCAAGGCAGGCATGGACATACTGAAGCAGATCCAGCAAAGGGCTGTGAAGATGATTAAGGGCTTGGAGCATCCTTCATACAAGAAGCGTCGGAAAGAGCTGGAACTGTTCAGTCTGCATGTGAGGAAGCTCAGGGGCTCCTTATTGATCCATATAAATATCTGATGGGAAAGGGCAAAGCAGGTAGAGCCAGGGTCTTCTCAGTGGTAATGGGCACAAGTCCAAACACAGGACATTTCTTTCAAACATAAATAGAATAATTTTCATTTTGAAGGTGGCCTAACAACAGAAGAGGCACTCAGGCAGGCTGTGAAGTCTCCATCCATGGAGATATTCTTCCCCAAACAGGACACAGCCCTGACCGTGCTTTGAGAAAGGGGGGTTGGCCTTGGTGGGCTTCAGAGGTCCCTTCCAACCCCAGCTGGTCCATGACTCTCTGTGACACAAGCACGGTGAAACTGATGCAAATTTTTCAGCTGATCTCTGCCTCCTCCCTTCCCATATGTGCATTGAGAACTGAGCACTGAGGTTTGTGCTTCTGACAAGGTCTTTTATGTATTTTACAGAAAGGAATATGTCATTAGGCCCTTGACACAAGAGGCAAATTATCTTCTGACCTCTGGCAGGGCTTGTGCATTAATGTGTACACAAAGATTTACTGAACTTGGCAAGTTTCAAGTCCTGCCTATAGAGCAGCACAAATGACCTGTCAATTGTGCTTTCTGCGTTATATTTTTTCGCCAACTGCACTACTGAGGGTAGCTGTGCATGAGACCAGATAGATTTGCAAGGAAAAAAATTTAGAAGATCTGAAGCTGGACCACAATAAACTATGGTCAGACCAATTCTTTCACAAGGCAATGAACTTTCCTCCATGCTGGCTTCCATAAAAGACTCTGAGGAAGAGGTGTGCAGGCTAGAACTTTGTTCTGTTTTATACGAGTGGTTAAGAGTGCAAATGTATTTCGACTTAAAGAAAGTTAATATGGTTGTCGGGATTTCATGAAACAAAGAAATAAACAACAACAACAGCAAAAAACCAACAAAAAACAACCCCCAAGCCAAAAGAAACAAAAAAACCCCAAACAAACCCAAAGAGGGCCATCTGCTGTTTTACAAGCTCCATGTCAAACCAGCAGTTTGCCCTAGGTTATCTGGAAAAGCAGACTTGCACGGAACAAATGACACGTAGCAGAACAGTATTTTTACCCTCTTTATCACTCTTTCACTTTCTTCATTCTCTCATATGCTGTGTTTTCCCTTTCCCATCTTTGTTTTCCTCCTGCCTCCTCCCCTTTTTTGTCCTAAGGCTTTCTCTATTTTTCAGTTGTCCTTCCCCGTGTTCTCAGACCTTCCTGTCTGGAAAAGACTTAAGACCATGGATCACATTTGCTGAAGTTTGCAGTCTTTTGTGGAGAGAACTCTATTTGCATTTTGTGGAGAGAACTCTATTTGCATTTTTGTGCCATTAGGTGGCCTGAAGCATCTAGCTAACACAGGGCTATTGAGTGCCAGCAGCGACTTGCTGATCAAAACCAGGTTGGCTCCTTTGTTTGAAGCAGAACCTTTGCTTTTGGTCTAAGTACCTAATCAAAACAGATAGAAAGGTTTATGCCACTGTTTTGCCTTGAGTGCCTGTTTTTAAGACTATTTCTAGTGCCTGTTTCCAGCCTCTTCAGGTGCCTCTCACAAAAATGGCGTTCACACACCAGCTGGTTGTTATCATTCCTATGAATGAGCCTCCGTGCCCACACAGCAAACCACCACCCTTCTGGCAGTCACCAGCTCTGAGCCAGCAGGATTTGCTAGGCAAAGACTTTTCTTGGATGACCCTCTGTTACCAAAGGTCTGAATCTTCCCTGTATTCCTAGAACGGGGAGAGGACAGAGTTGGAAAACAAAGCCATAACTATAGGGTGGCACTGTGAATCTGGAGCAATGAAAATTTGACTTTGTTTAAATCCATTAAGAATGATTTGCAGAGGGTCATCAAAAGTGTCCCTCTGCTGCGGAGTAACGCCAGTAGAACTTTTTCTAAGCTTTATGTCAAGCTGTTATGTTCACTAGATATTTGCATAATCACAGGCTGTGGATACAAAAATGCTGCTCGCAAGGATTTTCTTGCTATTTTCTAAGTCCGTGAGAGACTTTTCTCTCACACAGAAGAGGTAGCAGAGTTAGGTAAACAACCAAACCCCTGCAGCCTTGAAAAGTCTTGTTTATAATACAGTAGAAAAATATTTTGACAATGGATGTTTTAGGATTTTAGCCAATCACCCCAAGAGGTGGCTGATCCTTTGTCCAATTAGACCATGAAGAAAAAAGTCTATAAAAGAGTTTGTAAAATAATTAAATAAATCAATCTTGCTGCATGATTCCTGCCTGCTGGATCTTCTCTCCTCCTCCTCCCTACGACTGCAGGACATGGTGATGTTTTATGGCGTTAATAACAGGCTGGCTCCTGGTGGAAGCTGAGGGCGTTGAGCTATTCCTGCACATCACACCATAACACATTATCGGGACCTCTGAATCAGTGTGTCCTAACGGGCTGATTTTGAGACCATTCTGCATTATGGTGGCAGCATCTTAATTCATTGTTTGGTGTTGCTGATGTCACTGATGACCTCACAGCTCACGTAAGTCAGAATCTTTGATGTTTTAACTGAGTTAGAAGCCAGAGACTGACTCAGAAGCTGGTGAGCAGACAATCCTACTGGCTACTTCAGTTTTGTGCCTCCTGTGGCTATGCAATGATTTATTCGTGGGCGCCAAAGCTTCAGCTTTGCATTTGTGGGTTTCAAAATGATGGGTTTGTGGTAGCTGTGTGCTCACAAATTAAGTGAGACAAGGTTTGAAGGACAAGGCAGTGTACTCTAAAAAAGGAATGGGATATTGCAAGAGACCAAACCAAACCAGACTATGAGCTCACTAAAGTGTGCTTGGATTTTCCTTTGTTCTGCATCTGTGGGTGCTCCATCCCTGGAAGTGTTCAAGGTGAGGTTGGATGGGGCCCTGATCTAGTGAATGACATTCCTGCCCATGGCAGGGGTCTTGGAACTAGATGATCTTTAAGGTCCCTTCCAACCTAAACCATTCTATAATTCTATGATTCTACATAAACACTCCAGTCATTCCTAAAGTGAAGTTGAAAGGATACCTTGGTAGGCCTCTCTTTTTCCATTTCTTTTTTTTTTTTTTCATGTGTCACTGGACTCAACTGGAGCAGCTGCCTGGCTCCTAGTCCTGGTATTATGTCTGCTATATCTTCTTTTGAGCTGGCACAAGACTGCTTGGCCTCTTGGCAGAGGAACAGATATAGCTCAGACACAGACAGTTCTAGCAGGAGTGGGAATGGGAGGGCTGTGAGCCTGCTGGTTTAGGCTGGCATTGCTGCCAGACATCAAGCCACAAGCTCAGCCTTCGACTTGTCCTCCCTTCTCTTAAAAAAATCCTGCTTGTGGATCTGCTGCCAGGGAATTTAGTTCAGGCTCCCAGACCAGAGCCCCAGAGCAGCATTTGTGCCAATGCCTGGTTTGCAGTGGCAGGCTCAAGCCCTCCAGGGAACAGGAGGAGGCACAGTGCTGCATCCTGCTTCCCTTAGACCCCTTCTCACAGCTGTGCTGCCCGGGACTCTCTCACAAACCCTGCAGCCTGACACGTGCTGCCAGACATTTTTTTGGCTGCTGTGCACACCTCTGATGTCAAAGTCACACACAGAACATACATCTTCCCAGGGGTGAGGAATTCTGGTTGTATTTGAATGTGTTTGGCTAAAAGGGAAATTGCATGAAACCTGCAAGTTATTCTGCTGGCTTGGGTGAGGCCCTGGGAGCTGACTCACGTCTCAGCTCTCCTGTTAACTTCACAGTGCTGTGCTGTGGGGTAGAAAACAAGATCCCGATGGTGCTTACTGCACCTGGAGAAATAGTGTGTCTGAGGAAGGTAAAAGCTTGTGAAGAAGCCCTCAGCTCCCATATCTCACAGATAGGAACACCTGTAAGAGAAAGCTCCACTTAATTTGAGGTTTAGCAAGCGTTGGTCCTCTCAGCTTGTGCATCCCATGGCAGCTACTGTGCTGCAGAGCCACCCAGCAGAGTACTCCATGTCTTGCAGTAATAGACAGTTAAACAAACCCTGATGATGAGTCCAGGGTTTGTTCTAGGCTAAGACAAAACAAGCAAGGAGTGAAGCAATGGTGATGTCTCCTCCCCACCACTGACAGGAGGTGCAATGCTAGCTCCTCCAAATGCCTTCTGCTCCCTGCCTCACACACAGAGTGACAGAAGAGGAACACATGCTGCTTCTGTCTTTCATTTTTGATATATTGAATATCTCAGGTGCTAGGGAATTAAGGAAAAGTGTTGCAGTATCTACATCAGGTACAGAAGTTTGCACAGTCATGGAGCTGCTGCTACAGCCTCACACAGTGCATAAAAACATCCTTGATGCTAGGAGTGCACAAAGGCTGAGGAAAAGGAACTGGTGATTTTCATTCATAAGCATGAATCCTAATCCCAAAGTGATGGCAGCTTGTGCAGATGTACTTGTCATAGCTTCAGACCTTTTTCCAGTGGGGTCCTGAGCCCCTCCAAGGATGGAGGCTGCCCAGCCTCCCTGGACAGCCTGTTCCTGTTCTCAGTTTAATGTCCTTGGAGTCAAAAGGCTGCAGTTCCACATCCTACAGTGAGATTTCAGCTCTTTGGATAAGGTGTGTAGAAGTCTTTAGGAGCAAATAAGCAGAAAGGCATCCAGTGAGTTGTCTAAGCAAGTCAAACTGACTTCAGTGGAAAGTCTGACTTGCTTGGAAATCCCATTAGAGAGAGCACCATGTCCTTTGCATGCCCCATCCTGGTCAGGGTTTTGGTGAGTGACTGAACAGAACTGAAACTTTTCTTCCTTGTTTATACTGATTCAGAAAGGCATCCTCAATTCAGAAATAATTTAATATTTTTTTATTTTTATTTTTTTTTTTTTGCTTTGCCATATTTATGGAAGACAAGGAGGTACAGATACCGGAGCCCAAGCTCCCTCAGTGGAGGTGCACCACAGCTGCTGAACTGAATCACTGCTGTTACTGTTGTGCAGGGAAATCTAACCTTCCTTAACATCCTTCCTACCAGCCACCCCCTCCAGTTTTTCATCTTCCCCTATCTTTTACTGTTATTTCAAAGTAACACCAATACAGTAAGCCCTCACTGGTTTTGATGCACTTCTCCAGCTTGGCTGCCAGAAATCATTGCTTCATCTCTTCTGCAGTGATTAACTGTATTGTTAATCAATTTCTACCAAAAAAAAGGAGACTGATGAGGCAGGTGTTGCACCCAAAAGTCAGTCACACAGTGAAAACAGATTAATTTACTCACAGAAAAGCACAACCTGGAGTAGCATTCGTGAAAACAAAACAAAATTTAAAAAAAACCCTTAAATAACATCTGGACAGAAATCTGTGATGTTTTTCTGGATTCTTACTTAAACAGGTAATATAACTCATAATATATCTGTATACCCATAAAATATCTGTGTTTCTTCAGGTTCAGAGTGCAACATGCTGTTATATCCATAAGCTTCAAACTGCCAAGCTCATTGCTTCTGCTGTTGGGTGATATTTTGCTATTTGCCTCTAGAGCCTGAACAGTGAAATATAATGTTGTTGGCACCCCGGGCTACTTAAAATATTCCAAAAAAATGGTGAGCATGCCTTTATTTTATTTGGGATTTTTCAGTTTGGGAAATACGCAGTTTTTTAGACCAAGGAAGGGATGCGCTGGTCCCAGACCTCTCTTAAGTCGCTAGACCTTCCTAAGACTCCCTCTTTAGAAGAATTACTGGCTCTGAAATACTTCTGTCTTCAGCTGCCACCATGACAGCAAGATAGCAAAGCCCTCTTCTCCCCTCTTCAAAATACTAAACAGAATTTCTTCTCTGGAGGTAAACTTTTGGTGCCTTTCTGCAGGAATCTGCATCATTAGGTGTTGGCAGCTATAACAGCAGAATGAGCTGACTGAGGCAGATCCTGTCTGTTCAGAACCTTCCCTGCAGGTTACCAGCCACGCTTCAGGACATCCAGATGTGTTGAGTTGCTGGTACAGAACTGCTGCAGTTTGCAATCCAGTTTGCTAAAAGACCCAAAAGAAATTTGCAATGGTTTCATAAAGTTGGCAGTAAATTGCTGTTATTCAAGAGGTATTCTTTGAGCCATCACTGCTTGCTCAGAAGAAAGGCAGGAGGACAGCACACAGCCTCCCTAGATTCAGGCATCCCGATTTTTACTGCTTTTGTGCAGCTGACTGGGTCACTCCACGGTGCTGTTAACATGCTGCGTGAATACAACCACAATAGCTACAGGAATAAGCATTCATAGTTTTGCTTCCTTGCTTTGTTTTTTAAGACATGATGACTGATACCTGTAACTTTTGTCTTCTGTTTGCAACGCTAAAACATTCTGAAGCTCCCATTTTATTTTTTTTTTTTCTCTGCAGCATGCTTATCTGTTGAGATTTTGTGTCCTTCACAAAGGGTTTGAAGGGAAAATCTGCTCAGATGTTGGATGGCCTCCCTCTAGTGGCTGTTACTGTGGGATAAAAGTAGGGCTGTGATCGAGCAAACCCAAGGTTAAGTGTTTCCATCAACCACTGTATGGAATTAAAGTGAGTAAACTTGGGAAGTCTTATGCCACATCGAAATATGACACAGAGTCGCTGCGTTATTGCTAAAGCTTAGTTACTGCTTTTCCAGTCCTGAAAATACTTACCTTCCCCACTTTGCATCTCTCCCATGAGTGCTTACGCTGGATGATCTAAGGACACTGGCAAACCGAAGTCTGCGTGAAAATAATTTTTTAAAATTTTTTTTCCAGTTCAGTCAGTCAGCCAAGTAAGACAAATATGCAAGCCCCTGTTTTTCAGACATGGACTCCTGTGCCTGAAATCCTATCTGACTTTTCTAACCACGCACACTGATCTAGTAAAAGATCCTGTTTGCTCTTACAAACTTTGTCCCAAGAGATACTTAAAGAACAGGCATGATCTGGGAAATGCAGCATCTTTATTCCAGTAGTTTTCTGTTATTCTCTGTAGTAGATATCGGTGTCTTTGATAAAACCATATCTGTAGGTATAGCCAGCAGTTGTATTCCTGTGTTTAAGATCTTGCTGATTGTGATTCATTACACTTGTCTTTTAGACACAGAAGTGCCAGGAAGGCATGGCTGTGTTTGTATTTTTGTAGAAAGAGGTCACAATGACAGGGTAGCAAGACAAAAATTGGGGCTGGAAAACATCCCATTAGAAATGACAAGAATTAAAAGCTCCTCCAGCTTCAAGAGGAGCTTTGCTCTGGTGTCTCCTTTTGGATCTCTTGTACTTTGGCCTCCAAGTGTTAAGTGGAAGGTGAGATTTGCAGACAGTGTGAGACAGCCCAATCCAAGCTGCATCTACAGAACATCCCCAAAAACCCCGTCTCATGAGTTTATGCTCTGACACAGCAGACATTAAAACTGCTGCTGCTATTCTCTTGGCTGCTTTTAGTGATGTTGTGGGCTGGGTTATTGTTACCTGAAAATACCAGTGGAATTTCCTCTGTCAGTGAAGAGAAACCAATACTTTTACTCACTAGATTTTCCACAAATGAATTCTGAGTGATATTTGTGTATGTCCACTGATTTCAGTGTAGTTATGTCAGTGTGAAATTGCTGTCATTGATGCTGACTGATGTTCTCAGTTTTTTTTTTCTCATCAACACAAATAACTATGTTATGGATTAAGGTTTCTTGAAATAAAATATTTATTGCTAGCACAGGAACAAGAAATGGAGAAAAATGTACATATTACCATGACAACCTCCATGGGTCTCTTTCATATCAACCCATTTCACCACTTCCAGGTCACCACCCCATGATGTATTGGTCATGGATCCTGGGACACCTGAAAGTAGGTAAGAGAAAATCAAGTAGCTAGTCTTTTTAACAGCATTTTGTTTAGGTTTGTGTCCACTCTCTAGGACCTTTCTCCACAGAACTGGGATAAAATACTTCAGAATACACGTTAACAGATGCCTGGCTGATAACCTTGTCAAGTTTCTCCACTGAGAGCAGCTTTCATGACACAGACAAGATGTCAGCCCAGAAGACCTAAAGACTTCATCTGAAAAGTAAAATCCCTCGTCTGCTACAGCCTCAGTATAATACTGCACATGATCATTCATGTAACCTTCCCAACCAACACTGCCCTCCAAGTGCTATTTGAACACTGGCCACTAACACATGATACCTTCACATTAATTGAATGGTAAATACTGGATTTCTGCTTTGGTTTTTGTCATTTGTTTGTTTGTGGGTTGGTTGGTTTAAGGAAAGAGACTAACAGAACAAATTCAAGCATGATATAATTGGAAGGAGTTATTGAAACACAGTTATAGCCTATGATGTTATATAATAATATATATATATATATATATATATATATATATATATATAGATTTAGGCAGATCACAGGACCTATCCAGGATATAAATGGGTAAGAGTTTATCCTCTGCTTGTTATTAATTATTACCTTCTGCTTGTCACTAAAAACATCTTCTACTGGGCCAGGTTTCTCAAAGTCCCATCCAACCTGGTCTTGAACACCTCCAGGGATGGGGTATCCACAGCTCCTCTGGACAACCTGTCCAGTGCCTCACTACCCTCACAGTAAAGAATTTCTTCCATATATCCAATCTAAACCCACCCTGTCTCAGTGTAAAGCCATGCCCCCATGTCTTATCCCTACAGACCCCTGTAAGAAGTCCCTCTCCAGCTCTCTTGCAGGTCCTGTTTAGGTACTGGAAGGATGCTCTAAGGTCAGCCCAGAGCCTTCTCTTCTCCAGGCTGAACAACCCCAGCTCTCTCAGCCTGTCTTCATAGGAGAGGTGCTCCAGCCCTCTGAGCGTCTTTGTAGTCCTCCTCTGGCCTTGCTCCAACAGGTCCATGTCCTTCTTACATTGGGTGCCTCAGAGCTGGGGCATTCCCAGTGGGTTCTCACAAGGGTAGAGTAGAGGGCAGTACCACCTCCCCCAGCCTGCTGGCCACGCTGCTTTGGATGCAGCCCAGGATATGTTTGGCTTTCTGGGCTGCAGCCACACACTGCTGGGTCATGCTGAGCACCCAACACCCCCAAGTCCTTCTCCCCAGGGCTGCTCTCAATCCATTCTCCCCCAGCCTGTATTTGTGCTTGGAATTGCCCTGACCCAGGTGCAGAACCTTGCACTTGGCCTTGTTGAACTCCATGAGGTTCACACAGGCCCCCCTCTCCAGCCTGTCCCGGTTCCTCTGGATTCCATCCCTTCATTCCCACAGTGTATTGACTGCACCACACAGGTCAGTGTGATCAGCAGACTTGCTGAGAGTGCCCTCAATCCCACTGTCCATGTCACTGACTAAGGTGTTAAACAGTGCCAGTGCCAATACCAGCCCCTGAGGAATGCCACTCATAGCAAGTGCCACACCAACTCACACCAAGTGCCACGCCACAAAAACCAACTCATGACTTTGATATCAAATGCAAAAAAGACTGTATGATTCAACTGCAGAACCAGCACAGCGCTTTGCCATAAACAGCAGTGTGGGTCAGCTATAAGCAGAACTTAATGACTTTATTTCTCCCCTTCTGTTTATTGGGTTTATCAAATAAAGCAACATGCTGAAAAGTGTGGTTTTGTCCCAGGGAAAATTCAGAAAAGTATTTCTTTTTCACAGAAAGGATTAAGGTAAAGATAACACTTTATGAGAGAGAAAAAGGGGCAGTGATGGCAGGGGATAAATGCTTTAAATAGCCTGGTATGTGCACTGCCATCCCAAATTAAAAGCCTCTTCATAACAGATGGCAGTAAATGTGGAATGTGGGAAGTTTTGGAAAATGCTGATACAATGTCAAAACAGAAGGGTATCTGACAAAACAGGAATGACCCCAGGACATCCACAAAAATACTGGAAGACAATGCCTCCCAGGAATACAAAACTACTGACTTCATATTATTCACCATCTCCCAAAATGAGCAAACTAGGCATCTTTGCAAGTTAATTATAAGTAGGGTAAAGTGTAGCTCAATACAGGGGAAAAAAAAAAATTATCATATTTTTCTTTAAATAAGTGCTTAAGTGACTGATTTCAGATTCAGAAATTCCCTGGGGTGCTGTTCTTAAAAAGACAGTTTGTCTGAGCAGTGATGCTGCTTATGAAAGCTAAAACAAATTTTGTCATGGGTTGCTCACTCTACGTTTGTTCAGTTCTTAACTCCCATTCCATCAAGGTCAGCGGAGTTTCGTCCCTGAAAACCAGGAACAGAAAAGAGCCCCCTCGTGGGCAACACTGCAGAGCACTGCTCTGGAAACCAGTTTGCTGGCGCCAGGCCTTAAGAACAGCCACCAGCAGCACTGCACTGCTCAGGTGTGGAGACAGCCACAGGAAAGACGGGTCAGCCCCTCTGATGCCTTTAATTTCGTGCCATTTCTTAGCGGTGGAGGTTTGGAGGAAGGAAAAACACTGCTTCAGAGCCTGGACCTCCATGACAGGAGGTCACAACCAACCCCAAAGGCAACATCCCCTCTAAGCCCTTCCCTTCAGTTTTTTTGCCATTACAGTTCCAGTGTGAGCTGTTCTGCATATGTTGGCTCCAAGAGGCAGCCCATTCCCTTTCCTCCTTGCCTCACCCCCACAGATTATGAAGACAAACACACGCAGCTTACACAACATGAGCCACTGCATCCACATTTCTGTAACATGCATGCTTAAACCAACATTGGGCTGGAAATCTTGCAAGCATAAAAGGCTGCCAGATTTGCCTTGACCTTCCAAGTGCCCTACTTGTGATTCCAGGGTCAAACCTAGCTGCCAGCAGGCTAATCTCTACCAGCCCCCTGAAACAGCCTGTGCTTCCCCTTTAGCATTTCCTTACAATTTCTTCACCCTCCTATGCCACCAACTGAGCTAAGATTTTCTCCTGCACTTTACAAGCTGATGCACAGGAGTTTGCTCTTTAGAAATCTGCCTGAACTGTTCCCATCCTTGGGAATATTATTCTGCAAGACATGATTGAAATCAACGGTAACTTTTGCTGGGCACCAGGGCCACATATTTTTGTTTGGGAAACATGCAGGGCTTGAGGTGGGTCACATATAAGTGGGCTGCAGGACACTTACAATCAGTAGGGACATGTCCCCAGTGCTGCCTGCCCCTCAGGCAGGGTGCCTGCCTTGCCAGCAGTGTGCCACATGCCCACTCCAGCACCATGGCCTTCGGAGAGCCCCCTCTGCCCACCACTCACGCCCGTTGTGCCTCAGCAGCACAGCAGTGCCCAGCAGCACCAGTCCCTTCACCCAGCTCCATCACAGTGCCCACACTGCCAGCCTTGGCCCACCTCTGGACCACCAGAACCTCCTGGATGATCCCCTTCCTGAAACCAATGCCACAAACCACCTCCCACAACAGGGAAGGGCAGTCTCCCCACCACCCAAAGTCCAGCCACCAGTGTTTAGGAAGACGGAGAGAAGCTGATGAGCAGTTGTGGTAGGATGAAAATGGTCACCTCTTAACCCTGTACAGCAACAGGAATTTGTCTGACCAGGCACATAAGACAGCATGCAAGAATTATTTGCTCTGAAATTCTGGTTTGTCTGTTTTCTTGTTTGCCTGGCAAGACAATCCCACCTGACTAGGGAAGGGAGGTGGCTGGTAAGATGCAGGGCAGTCCTCAGAAGAAAAGATTTTCTTTCAAGATGAGATTGCAACAAGGGAGAAAAAAAAAAACAACACCCCTCCTTAAAAATGTACAAAGGCTCAATTTCATATTTTGCCACCAGAACTTTTAATTTAATTGGGGTATGCAAATGCAAAAATGTGTGTGTGCAGGGATGAAGGTTTAACTAAAATAAACTCAAGATTGTTGGGCTTCAAAGCAGACCTCAGAACCTGGAAAGAAGGAACTAGAACTCAGGAAAAACCAAGAAGCTTATTTAAAACAAAGTGTTTTGATTTAAGGCAATGCATGTCATTTTCTTGAGCTGTTAGGCTGGTGACAGTCATAAGAGAGCTAAACTGCACCTCCTGTCTTTAAACATCTGATGGATAATAAAGAAAAGGTCTCAGTTCTAGCTTCCTTTGATATGTTTTTGGAGGAAGTTTTTCTGAGCTGTTTCTGACCCATAAACTAATTCTAGTGTATATGGGAAGGTTGCAATCCTGTTTTAGAGGAGCTGAATTCTAGAGGGTGGTTGAGGAAACACTTGCTTCTCCCAGTGGGAGTGAGCTGGACTTGTGGGGACATGCTGGGTGCCAAGGACAGGCAATGGGAGAGCTGCTCTGCAGGAACTTCCAGTGCCCACCCCAGCACCCATTCAGGCATGGTTCTGCCAGCTTCCACCCTGGCCGTGTGCTGGCATCAGGGTTTGTATCTCAACATGTGCAACACAGCTTTAGGTGTGGTCAGATGAGTTTGCTCATAGGTGAAAGGAGGGGAGAGGCTCAGGTGGTCTGACTGGATCTTCCCCCTAAAAAACCCAAGGGCTCTTGGCAATTCAGCATCTGGGAATGTCAAGAAAATTCTCTGTTACTGCTGGACTGATGTTTAGTTGGTTACATGCATGAGTTATCACATATGTTACCTGATGCTGTTATTTAGAAAAAAAAAATAAATCTTCCTTAAATTACTCTCCTCTAATTCTATTCTTCAAGGAGTTGTGCTCTTTGAAGCCTCTTACACCAATGTCTGATAGCTGAAAATATAAAGGAGAACCAAGTGAGGGAGCACTAGCCCATTTAGTAGCTGTGCTTTTTCAAGAAGTCTTATTGAAGATATACCCACCCTTATTCCATCATCACTAAGTGCTGTTTCAGTGAGAAGCACATGACTGGTTGTGAAGAAAGGTATTACTCCTTTGCAATACTTAAACTCCAAAGACTGTGAACTACATATAGACCAAAGCCTGTTTTATCTTCTCAGGTGAACTATAATATCTGAATGGAGGATAGAGGACAAGTAATTTTTCAGAAATACTGCAATTAAGAAGGTGTTTTTTGTGATTGATGCAATGGTATTGCAACACTTTCCCTTGAGCAGGTTTTTCAAAAGAAGATGGTTTTGATGGTGAGATTATGACTTTGTGGGCATAGACTCAAAATCAGTCACAGGAAAATCCCTATTTTTTTAATGCTTTATTCCTATGAGAAGTTCTTGCTCAATCAGGCAGTCTCATTAAAATAATAGAGAATAGGAACAAAAGAATGAGGATTAGTTATATGAGTAATGATGCAGACATAGGTACAAAATACTTCTTTTTCTAGAATGCGGCTTATTCAACCAGCATCACTGTCTGGAATCATATTAAAAAACTTTCTGTGTCTCTGTCTGTCTGACTTTTGAAGGGTGTGGACTAAGCTAAGGAAAATTAACAATGATACCAGGCAGAACAGACCCACATTAGTGTGTATTAGTGTGACGTGTGCGTTGCAGGGAAGGTTGTTCCAAGATCCCGTCTACAAATGACAGTGGGATGGAGAGGTACCAAAATGGTTTTTAATTATTAAGTTGCTGTGGTGAAAAGCTCAGTGCAAGCTAAAGCATCTGAAAAAACCACAGGTCTGTCTGTTCAAGCAAATGGCCATGTGAAAACTTAAAAATAAGGAAATGGCTAATGGGGTAGATTAATATACTAGCGTGCTACTCAGAATTTTCTGGTGTTTCTCTTTCACCTCACACTCACATTCAAGGGATGTGAATGAGGTGTTCCTTGACAGCTAACAGCTCTACTTGGGAAGTAAGGCTACTGCATCAGATAAATTGCAGTGAAGGATAACTCCCATCTCTCCTGAGATCCTACTGGTTTGACTTCAGCATTACCTGCCACTACTGGAGACATACCTGTGGCCATTTTTCTTATTTTTCTGTGTAGCATTCAGCTCCCAACTGAGGAGTTGCCATCAGGATGATGCAGATATACTTTCAAAGTCTAGGAGTGGTTTAACACTCCACCCACAAACAAAACTATCCACCATTTTCACTCCTTTGCAATAATTGACAAAAGTAATGGCTATATTAGCTCCCTTCTTCCTGCCCGGGGAGAGTGAGGTGGGGCTGATTCTTGGAGTTTAGACAGACACAATAAGGAACCGTGTCAAAGCCACTTAGAGTTGTGTTTGGCATACAGCCGGGTGAATCCTTGGAAAAGTAAGCACGAGTTAGAATGCAACACCATCTTCCATTGATTCCCAACTTCTGTGTCAGATTAGCAGCAACAAAACACACTCATTTTTCACACACTGAAACATTCCAGGTTTAGGCTGCTTATGTCCTCAGATGCAAGGAGCTCTGTGGTTCTGTGACCTACCCATCCAGATCAAGAGTGGTCTGGGCTTGTGGGCTTGCACAGGACACTGTGGGCTACCTGCTCTAGTAATCAACTACCTCATAGTCACACTGATGCAGAAGTTTGTCAGGTTTGCAGCAGGCAGTGACTGCATGCTGTGTACCCCATGTCCCTTTTGAGCTGCCACAAGAGCAGCTGCGACATGGTGCTCCTTTCCCACCCCCTTCCCCTGGGACAGATGACCCACGCTCTGGGGAAGAGAGAGAAACCACACATCAGTGTCTTTTCTTGCATGGCAGCTCAGAAGGGCTGCTCCAGCATGGCAGGATGGGCCTGCAGCCTGGTTCAGTAGCCAGGACATACCCGGGCACTCGCACTGGGAAGGGAGTGAATGGGTGATTGCTGTGGCAGCCAGTTGTTACAGGCCAACTTGCAGCTCATAGCCTGAGGGGATTGCTAAGCATTTAGGAGCTCTTGTATTTCGATTGGTAATACTCACTGAATGCTCACTGCCTCAGACGAGCGATCCTGCAGTAGCTTAGTGTGTTCCCACACTCCCCTGCAATATGTGCACCTGAGGAGGCAGGAGTACTGGGATAAGGTTACTGATGCTGGGCTTGGGGTGAGATGGGAAAATCAACATGTCTGGGTGTGAATGTTCTCATGCAGAGGCTTTTTTGTGGTATTCAGGAACAGACCCTGCTATCTCTTACACATATCATCAGGAAAGGAAAGCAATAGGAAAGGAGAACATTGGAAAACTGGTCCCCACAGCAGCAGCAGCTGTTGCACATATCCTATTAAAGCAGGTAAGAGACAATGCCTCTGATACGTTTCCCAGGCTGCTGGTTCTGGTGTCTTTGTAACAGTGCAGAGAGGACAGAGGACAACTTGCCAAGAGGCTGTCAAGAGGGACTCCAGAAAGGGTTTATTTTGGCAACAAAGGGCTTTTAGTGCTCACCCATCTTGTGCACACTCACCCTTAGCAAAGAGAGCAGAGGTGACAGTGGAACCAGACTCTGTTATTCCACAGGTGAACCAGTTCTGAAAAAGCAGTTTAGTCCAGTGCATTAGACCAGGAGTCAGGTGTCAGTGTACCAGCGCTGGCTTTGCCCACGGTCTGCTTTAAGACACTGAGAATATCATTCCACCCTCTTCTGCCTGCTTCTGTGAAAGGAAAATAAAAGCAGTGATCTCCCTTGTAAAAGCGAGTTGGGGTCTCTGAATGAGAGGTGCTGCGATTACTTCTTGTGACCTTTTTTTCCCCACTTGAACAAGGTGCAAATTGCTAGTGACCAGCAGAGGTGTATGTCCATGGGCACACCCCTGCATACCCTGAGGGATTGTTTTCACCCGAGACTGCCTGTGCCCCAAATCATTCATATGCTGTGACTATGCTGCATGAAAATGAGGGCAGGAATTTGGCTTGGAAGAAGTAAGGGGGCTCAACAGCATGGACTGGGGATGCACACGTCTTCCATGGCCATCAGAACCTACTTTCTGCTTTATATGAGCAGAGAGAGGAAGGGTGGCACAGTGGTAACACCGCTGGCCTGGGACATGGCCACTGATCTGCACTGTGATGGTTCGTGCTTCTTGAGAGACCGGGGGAAAGTCATTAAGGGCCAGATACTTCAGACCTACATACCTTGGAAATACTTTCCTTTAATTTCCCCATGCTATCTGAAAGGTGACTTTCAAGAATTTTCTGTCATGCAGGAGTCATGTGGAAGATAAGTGGCCTGAGATAAATACCAAAGATAAGTTAAGGCTGTTACTTGAAAACCAGCTAAATGGGAGTTGAAAGTCTTCAGCCTTTAAGGGGGTAAGAAAAAGTCTTGGTCTTCATTACATGACTCTAGGCAAGAAGCACGCTATTTTAAGATTTGGGAAAAGTCTTTTTTTATCTTTTATCTGAACTGAGATTATCATGGCTGATACTGAAACTACAAATAACTGTTTGGTTTAGTTCTTTCATGGTATGCTATCCATCCAAACTGGTCCTTAAATGACTTCTCTGCTTGCCTGGAAGCCTGCAACTTTTTGTTCCACCAGCTGGACCACTGCCTGACATCATTACCTCCCTTTGATATGCCCGGAAACTTAAAGGGAGTGGCCTGGTCAAAGTTGGACAGGAGTTTTTTGTTAGAGCCTGGAACTGAGTCCTGGGCTAACATCTTATGCATGAGAGGGATGACTCCTCACCCCAGAACTGCTCAGCACTCTTGGATACATTCAGGTGAGTGTTTGACTGAGTGTCATTCTTGTAAGTTTGGATTCAGAATCCTGGGCAACCACAGCCTCTGAGCACATCTGTCAGAGCCACATGATCACTTTTGGACAGGCAATCTAATGTGATGGCAAGGAAAAAAAGGAAGAGGAAAAACCATATCTGCCATGGAAGTGTTGCATCTTTCAGATGCAAAAAGAACAATCACCAAAAAATGTTATGCCCATACTGGAAAACATACAGTGGTAATCATGGAAATAACAATGAAATATGCAGCCTATGTGAGCTACACAGTGCAGTAGAACAAATGTCAACCACCTAAAGCTTTCCGACTGTGGAGAACATATCTGGTCCCAGGTTTATAGCTTCTGAGGCAATGTAGTAAGATAACAGCAACCAGCTTCCTGGAAAAGTGATCTAGCTACAAATAATATATGCTGATGATTACACTATAAATATCTTGATCAATAATCACTTGTGCTTCTTGTGCAGGCCAGTTGTAAAATACAGTTATTGGCAGAGCAAGCACTATAAAGTTATGTGATAATTTGAAAGTTAAAGTAAACATACTCTGCCTCTGTTTACTGCTCCTGTGTTTGTTTCCTGCAAGTTACAGCAGGGAGAAGGTGGAAGGAAAGAAAAAGACAGGAGAGGAAATTTACCTGTGCTTCCATTCGTCATATCCTTGCTTTGGGCTGCTGTGAAGCTCTAGGGAGTCAGGAGCAGTAGAGTCCTACCAGAGGCTTCTAAAAGCAACATGCAGGGGGGTGAAATCCTGTTCATCTTCCAACCCTTTCCCAGTCATGCGAACAAGGTAAAAGTAATGGTAAATACACACAGTAAAGATGAAAATACTGGTCCTGATTCTGCTTCTCTGCACAAATCTTTGACTTTGTCCAATGGAGTTTAGGCAGTAGCTATGAGTACATGGGTTTTTTGCAATTGTTATGGAAGAGATGCTGTGTGTGGTCCCATAGAAAAGTGTGTGAAGACTAGAAGTCGACTCTAGCCTGAATTCAGATTTTCTGGGAGAAATTGACTTCAATGTGTTGAAAAATAAAATTTCCCACAGCAAAATGAACATCTTGTACAAAATTTCTTCGCTACAATGCTATGTAGATTACATATTTTGCATGTTATTACTTCTCTTTTCATCATCTCAGATTTTACAGGTGAATCAGGTGAAGTGTCCAAGGATTTCTGTTTGAACTTAGATCCCTGGACATTTTCCTGCTCAGACATGGAACACTAATGCACATTCTGGACAGCACAGACACCTCGCCCTCAATGCTCAAAAAGGGGCGGTAAGATTATTTGATAGATCAGTCCTATATAACAATTGAAATCTTCATCTAGGTTTTGCCAAAATCAACTTCAGATAATGCTTCTGCATGTGTATGTGAATGTGCACCTATGAAATAGAATCATAAAATGGTTTGGGTTTAAGGAAAAGACCTTAAAGATCTTGTAGTTCTAAACTCCTTTCCATGGGCAGGGACACCTTCCACTAGACCTGTTTGCTCAAAGCCCCATCCAACCTGGCCTTGAACACTTCCAGGGATGGGCCATTCACCACTTCTCTGGGAAGCCTCTTCCTTTGCAACACCGCCACCACAGTAAAGACTTTTTTCCTTATACCTAATCCAAACCTACCCGTTTTAAATTTAAAGCCATTCCCCCCGTCCTATCACTGCATGCTCTTGTAAGAAGTCCCTCTCCAGCTTTTTCCATGTGTGAAATAAGCACGAGTGTGTGTATCTACAGAACAAAAAGTGAAAGCATGCTCACCTGGATCCTGCTGAGCATCACCCAGAAGTGTCCCTCACAGCTGTTGGTGTCCTCGGGCTGTGCCAGCAGATCAAGAACATGCTGGTCCTGCAGCACGAACCCCACAAAGGGCCTGGTGATGGCCATGTATGCAGAGCCAAAATAGATGGTCAAGTTGTGCAGCTGGGGGCATCTTGCGCTCAAATGTTCCACAGCATGAAAGAAAAGGAAGAGTGAAGTTACTCCCTGTGCACATATTTGGTGCAGGTGGTGACGTGGGGAGGTGGCAGCACCCTGGATGTGATGTTCTTGCCCCCAAGGCCCTTCAGCAGCTGGATGACCTCCCTGTTGTTATTCAAAGAGAGATCCTGACCACAGGTGTTGAGTAGGTAGCACCAGGGCATGGCCAAGGCCAAGCAGGTCTCTCGTGCAGTGGAGGTCAGTCCACAGGCAGGAGATGCTGCCCTAGACCACCCGCTTTGCCCAGGAAACAAGGGAGGTGCTGAGAAAGGAGCGCTGCCTGCTGGAAGGGGAATGGCTCTTTGAATGACATCCACATGAACACAGTAGACATTCCAGGGCATGAACAACTCCCTGAAGAAAAGATAGAAGGTCTCAAACTCTTTGTGCAATGTCACGACATAAGCGAGGGTGCAGGCGGCCTCCTCGGCTGAGAGGGCGCAGGCGGTGTGGTGGTTCTGTGGGACGTACTCTGTGCAGTCAGGTTCACTGAATGATATTTTCCTTCAGAAAGGACACTTTGTCTTCAATGAGTGCTTTACAGGCTTCTGCTAAAATAAAACTCATGAGAAGTTCAGCCCCTTAAGAGGTTTTTGTGCTTGCAAAATAACAGCATAGAAAACAAATGGAAGCAAGAACACTGAGAATCAGAGCAGCAAAAAGGCAATATCTGAGTGCTGCTCAGAGGAGCAGTTCGTTGCTCCTCAGAAGAAGAGTCTCTCTTGAAATGCAGTATCAGACACCACCAACAGCTTGTTTTGATGGCTGTGCTTGCTTCCTGCTGGAGGATGCATGGATCCATCTGATGCAGAGTGTGCAGCTGCTGCCCTTACTTTCAATACTAATAGTTGCAGTCATCATTGGTGTGGAAGCAGCATAAGTAAAGAACAACTTGCAGGTGGAAGCTGCTCCACAGCACCCTGAAGTTTAAACAGACATATTGCATAATTACTGTCTTGGCAATGAGCAGCTGGCACATATTTCACAGTGTCCCCAAATTCAATTTATGGGTACATTCTTAACTGCTCCCTCCACACTCTCCCTACATTATCATATAGCTGTTAAAATTTATGTGCCTGCACCCTGTGACAGGAAACCGCATATTTATCTCATACAATTCTATTTTTTTACTTGCAGGATTTATTTTTTAACCTCCCCAGTGTATCAGTCATCACTGCTTCTGAATTGTGAAAGACTTGTAACATGAAATAAATACTACTTCAATATGTCTCAGCGACAATTACACTGCTAGATCAAGCACATATGAGCTATTGTGTCCTTTCTGCTCTTTGATATCCTGGATAAATATAATTTCTAGAGGGCAATTATCAGAAACTCAGTTCAATACATACCATTTTCCAGCCAAAGAATACAGGATGAAGAAGAACCACTCATCCATCTCCCACCTCTATATTTCTGTCTTCACTATTCTTCATTTCTCATGTAAGGCCACCAACACTCACATATAAGAAGCAATAGAAACTTTTTTGCCTCTGTATATCACAGCCATCAGTTTTTTTTCAGCAACATTTTCATTTGCAAATTTGCAATCTGACAAACAGTTTCTGCTAAGAGTCACTGATGGCTTGTGATGAGCTCCAGGCTTACATCCATCACAAGGAACTGAGTTAGCAAAACCTACTATTTAAATGACTTAAACTAACTCTAGGCTTTCTGATGAGACATTTGTATTTCTAAGAGCTGTGTATGCATCTGGTATAACATGCTTATGCAACGAGAGCTTGACATAGCTCTGACTAAAGAAATCCTTGGTAAGTCTCTTTGTTCCAGCTGTGAATCTGTTCATATGGGTCTCCTGCCATGAGACAGCATGTTTGGGGCATGTAAACTTTTCCCAACACCATGTTCTTTTGCTCCAAAGTGAGGAAATGCTGAGGCAAAGTCAGTTGATCTGAGATTAGGCCGGTAAATGCTCTGAGTGAGCAGCGCATTGTGCGACAGAGGGAGAAATTCCATCAACTACCTTCCAGCTCTTGCAGACAAAATCACCTCAGGTGCTGGCAGGTCCCTCCCAGAAGCTGCACTTCCATCCTGGCTCCAAACTGTCTCCAGGGTTCTCTGTTCAAATGCAGGCTGCTGGCAGTGGCTTCAGCCCATCACATACAGTCAAATGCTCTAATAAGGAGAGGGGCACTGGAGAAACTTTGTAAGGATTTATGGCCAGAATATCCCCCAAGAGGGGCAGTGATGCAGGACAGATGTGGCAGTCAAGCTTACCTGGAGATAGCAAGGAGCTGAGCCACTCCTCACTGGGCAGTCAGCAGGGACAGGCAGGGATAGCTGTCTCATACTGGAGATCCAGGGGAACGTTCTTCGTGGACACCAGTGCTTTCAGGAGAACAGCTCCAATGGAACTGAGGAGCTGGAATGGAGGTGTGCAAAGTCCCAGGGAGTAACAGAGACTCACCTGATGCTGCTGCAGCCCAACAGTACAGCTTCTTAAAAGAGAGGACTCCGAGAGATGAGCAGATCCTGAGCTGAGACCACTATCCAAGTGTAACAAAGAAACGCACAGCAAACGCCATGAGGGGAAAACGTCCCAGCTCAGCTACTGGTGAATGCTGTCCTAGGGAGCACAGACCTGCACAGAGTGCTTCAAACTCATTCCTAATTTGATTGTTACACTGAACTATACCCAGGAACAACCACCACTCCCCCGTCTGACACCTCAGAAAGGCAAATTGCTGGTGACTATAGGGCCAGCCACCTCTCATCCACTATGCATTCCATAGACTGTGGAGTTCATAGCCTTACCATCTCCTCACTGGATCAGCTGGCTGCAAGACCATTTCTCCCCTTCTGCCATAGTCTTAACATGAGACCTCCATCCTGCTGGCATTAGGAGGGTGTGGAAGGAGAAAAGCAGGGGGCAGATGCCAGCATTCCTGCAGGAGTCAGGGTTTCTTTGGGAGGGTCTCGGTTGGGAGCAGTGAGCATGGGTAGCTTCTCCCGCGTACCGAAAGCTGAGATCTTTCAAGGCATTTAGATGTCTTTGAAACTGTCAGATGCCTTTAAAACTGCATTAGGTGCAGTGTAATCTGCTACACAGCTAGGAAACTGGCTAGGATCTCAAAATATATCCATTATAAATAAATACGTATGTATATATATGTGCGTATGTGTGTATGTAAGGTGACTCGTAGGTGTTGAAGCCTGCAAGCCTGCATTGCTAGCATGGTCCATATGGAACAAGTAAAGCTACATGCAGAAAACAAGATGAGCCTTGTAGGAACCCAGAATACTGAGAATATTTCTCTGCCTGTTTTTAAGGGTTCTTACCCCTCTGAACAGCACTGTTTTGACCGCCAACCTTGGAAAAAATTACCAACGATCAGACAAGAACTAGAAAATACAGTGGTGTGAATTAGGTGATAGACTACTATGTAAGATTGTCACAGGGTGAAAAATTTAGAGGTTTTGGGCTTCTCTTTGTAGTAAATAGATAAGAGTAAAAAATATCAAAATGGAGGATTGTTGTTGTTCTCTAAGCTTTCTCTCTTCTTCTACTACTCCACGTTCTGCAGTAAAAGTAGTTTGGGATGACTGGATAGAGGATTCCACAGCTCCTGCCCATGTTACTGAATAATTGGTAGGAAAGTGAAAATAATATACATTTTTAGTAACTATTGGTTAAATTTTCTTTAAAAGGCCGTGTAAATCTTGATAATTGGAGACTTCACTCCTGCTTTCTGTGCTCTATGCTGTACCTGGGTCATGCTAGTGGCTCTGTTCCTCTGATAAGACTTAATAAACAACTATCCGGCAGGACTGAAACTCCAGGAAAAGTCTGGGTTTATTCTTTGAAACTCCTTGCAAGGACTTTCAGAAAATTCTCTCCCATCAGGAGGGATTTGATTTATGGCACGGTTCAGTGTCAAGTCTGCTCTTCATAGGAGTGCAACGCAAGATTCAACTTTTCCTTGGTGTGTTTTGTTGTTGGTTTGGGTTTTTTTCCTTGCACAGACATTGCTGCAACCCCTTTGCAGAAATCCGGACCCACCATGATCCTTTGGTACCAATAGCCTTGGGGGAAAGAAGGCTGTCTTCTTGGTGCTACTTCTTAATGCCAGTGCCTTGATTCTTTGGCACAGTTAATATTTACAAAACTGAAAGCATACATGTAAATGACTGCTGTGGAAAATCAAGCTGTCAAAACCTTTGGGGTTTTGAGGGACTTTTTTGGGTTTGTTTTTTAGCACGAGTTCTACCTTGTGCTGCTCTGTGTGAAATAAGACCCATGCTTGAATTATAGGCAAAAATCACCAAACCAAGCCCCACCCCAGAAAAAAACCCCAACACACAAACCAAAAAACCAAACCAAACCAAAGCCAGTCAAACAAAAAACTAGTGTATAAGTCACATGAACCACCTCAATGGAAAAATCTTCTTCAGTCAGTCTTTTTCAGACAGTCCTCTTTTGGTGAGTTGTTGATTTACAGATTCATCCAAAGTTCAGATGCAAGGAGCAGCCAAATCTAGATGTACATCTGAACCATATTGTGGCACCAACCACCGGCAAGGTGTGAGGAAACATCATGATGCTCCTGGCTGCTTCTGTTCTGTTGAATCTCCCCAAACCGGGCCAGGAGACACTTCAGAGACAGAGTCAGAGAAGTGGGTATTTGCTTTATTCGGCATGCCGGGTGTGGGGGGATCTCTCCTCCTAACAAAAACACACAGAGAACTCTATACAGTCCAGTATTATGTGTAAATTTATGAATATTCATCACATTCCTTGGGATAGGAGTGGTTATACAAATTTGTTCTCGGAAGTCATTAATATCTTTAGCATGCGTGTCACACGTGTGGAGTGCCCTGGTGGTCGCACTGAGGAAGGCTCCTCTTCTTCTCAGGGGTCTTTCTGACGAAGGCCAGTAACCTTCATCACAATGCACTTTTCACTTTTCTTTCTGGAGCATGTGCAGTCCTTTGTGGGGTGACCCAGTGGCTTCTGTGTTGGTTTCAAGTAAATTCTTGTTCCTCTTATCTTGACAAGATTAAGGTGAATCCTGCTTCTTAGGTTTTGTGAACAACTTTTGCTGTCTCCCAATGGTTAACTGTGCTTACATGAGTTAACTATTGATCAGTCTTATCATATATTGTATTGGGCCTCTGCACATACTGGGTGCAAGAACAGAGTTACTGGACAAAAAATAATAGAAGGTCGAATTTACTATGCAATTTAACAGACAGGCTGTGTAAAAGGCTTCTGTGCTGGCAGAACTAAAGCTGCTGCTGACTGAGATTTGCAGTGCCACTCCTTTCTATCATTCCCTGGACCTGAGTTGAAGCAATTCTCATTTTAGCATCAGAGAAATTTTTGTTGTGGCTCCTGTAGTGGAAACATACTCTCCAGTAGGATTGGGGATTGAAATGTCTTCCTGGTGGATGAATGGGAATAGATCTTTCCAGACAATGAGGATATTATCTTAGGAATAGAGTTAGTACTCAGTAAACTGCTCCTGGCCTTAATAAATATAGGTAATTTGTTTCAGCTAATTTGTTAGCTAATTAAAAAGCAAAATGTACCGGTTTTGCACATTGGTTTTGAGTTCCTGTTTGGCCTCAGTCAGTAGTGATGAATGTTATGCATTTCATGTTTATTTGGAGTCACTTGGCATTTTCTATTCTGTTGTTAAGACAAAACCATCTCTATCATGATATTCCTTTTCTTGACCCTCTCATGCAAATCTGTCAGTTTGAACTGGCACCACTGTTAAATTCACAGTAGGGAGCAAACAATGTTTCCTCAGTGTGGTTTTTCTGGTTATGAAGTGCAGGTAGCCACAGATTGCTGTTTTGTGCCCAAGTAAGGGATCTCTTAGTCCCTCACACCTTCTTGCACTGAGATGAAACTTCTTTGGTCTTGTGTTGGTTTGGGATGTCGTACAATGTTTGTGGTCTCTAAAACTCTCTCCTTGGAGCAGCCCTGCCTGGCAGTGGTCTTCTCCAACAAGTCGTACTCACATGCCCTGTCTGAGCTGGAAGGCAAATATATGCACTGTGTAACACAGGGGAAGTGAAAGCACACTGAGCACAAAAGCCATCAAAATTTATTCCTATCCCTCCTCTGCCCTCCTTTTTCTCTTGTTCAGAGCAGTCCCTGCCATTCCTGCACTTCCCAGCCAGCCATAACCTGGCTACTGAAAGAGAAGAAAATTCAAACCTACCTGAAGCAGGAGTTCCCAGGCAGACGCACTGGCACCGGATGGTCACAACGCAGCAGTGCTGGCAGCAAACGGGAGGAGAGGTGAAACGACACATTGAGGCAAATGCTAGCTCAGCTCACATGGTCCAGCAAAACCATCGAGTAATCTAATTGCACACAATCAGTGAGCACATCTGTCTGCACAAACAGCAGGGGCCAGACAAGGCACCATCTCATCTGCCTTTGTCTTGCTGTGCTCTCGAGCTCCAGACACAGAGCCTCTTACCCTGCAGGAACTTCGCTGCTTGTCTGCATTTGCAGTAGACTTTTAGGTACAAAGGTTTCGGGAATAGGTAAGCTGCCTAATCTCTTAGCAGAGCACATTTTGCAAGTCAGATTTACTACTGCTCCAAAGCAAAGCACTCTACATCTCCCTTCTCCAATTAATTTCCAACAGGGACTTGTACTCATCTCTGTGCAAACTACTCCTCATCAGCTGCTCAGGAGCAACAGCACGGCATTCTCTTCCCTGCTCACTTATCCTCCTGCGCAGGGAAAGCAAGACATAATTAAACACATCCTAATAGAGGACAAGCAGGCTGTGGTGGTGATGCTGGTTTTCTTCTGTAAATATAACTAGATTTTATAGCTGACACTGGTGTAGTCGAGGCATGGATAGAGATCTGCTTTCCTACTGCAGATTAATATGCACATTAGTGTACAGTAAAGTACAAATGTACACCTGCAGCTACTGTTTGCCCTGGAGGAGTGTACAAAGGCAGCTTACACTGGGTTTTGCAAACATTTGGGCACTTGCTAACTTTATGAACATGAACCCAAGGCATTCCCCTCGGTGTGTGAAGTAGCTGGTGTCAGACCCTCAGGGAGGTGTCAGGTCAGGGCACTGTCCCTGCAGCCTGGTCTCTGCATGGCCAAGGGTCTGCTCCCAGCTGCAGGTGTGTTAGCAGCTGGAGGAGTAAAGCAACTCGATTTGCAGGGTGGAAGTCACCTGCTCTGCCAAGCAAATCTGACCAGAGCCCTGGCTGCTGGTACAGGGACTGGCTGTGTCAGACAGAACAGATATATGGATCAGATCACTGTTACTATTTTTAATGCCTCCACCATGCTCTTTATTCTGACAATATAACTTGTTGCCAGGTACAACATGAGCAGAGAACCCATAGGGATCTAGAAAACATCTACTGTCAGGAATGACTGAAAAATATATGTTTATTATGGCATTAAAAAAAAAAAAAAGACGGCAGGAAGTCTTCAAATATGTAAAAGAGGTAAACCAGAAACAAATTCTGGTTCAAATAGGAAGGGAGTAGCTGATTCTCCCTGTTCTCTGTGCATAGAACAAGAAGTAATCATCTTAGATAGCATCAGAAGAGGTGAAGATCAGACATTAGGGGAGCTTTGTAGTGATAAACAGTTAAATGTGGCTTAGATTGTCTGGAGAGGCTGGAATTTTCCTGATGGTGGTTTTCATTGGCAGGTTAGGCGTAGCTTTTTCAGCAGTTTTACAGGTCATACTGGTTCAGACCTGGTAGTTTTCTAGGTCTTTTCTAGCTTTCTGTCCTATGACGGTCTATATTACAGTAACATAACTTGGCTCTAGTTGGGCTGGGGATCCTGTTACACTCGGCAATGGTAGCAAGAGGAGTTTGTCATCTTTTAAAAATATGCTCATGATCTCTGCTAATTGCTATTAACATTGCAGTTTGGTTAAAATCAGTATAGTCATGGACCATTCAGGAAGAAAAAAACATTTGTGATGCTTTTGTGATTCATCCTAAGCATAAAGAAAAATAACTTAATAAATGCTAAATCTGTAACAGTTTACCTGTTGACAGGTATTTCATCTCTCATCATAATACAAGTTAGTTTGACACCCGTTCCTTCTTTTTTTCCTTCAATGAATTATCAGGATTCTCTTTCAGAGGGCTGTAGTAAGTATCTGCTGTCCTTAATGCCTTCCTACCTAGGAGAGATTTTGCATTGGGTTTAGGTAGAACAAAGCCAGGACTTGCCTTGGAAAAGTCTTTTTCTCCTCACCTCCAGCATCTGTGGGGTGCCACCTGGGTTTTGGGTCTCTGGACTCTCCCAAAGGGCCTTAGGATTGAAAGCATCCCCATCACACTGCACCCCACGTCTGCTTGGGAGATAATGCTAGACATCCTTGACTGCTAGAGCCTGCCAGGTTCTTTGTGAGTAATGAGAAACCACTGGCAGAAGTAATTTGTAACAAACACTGGCTGTCAGGGAAGGAAGTTGGCCAGTGCTGCACAGCTGCAGTTTTCGTCCCACGAGCAGAAATGTCACCATTTGTAGCCCAAATTTTTTCTTAAGATTTAGTCTAAGATTTTCAGCTTCTGTTGATTTGTTTTCCCTTTGGAAGCTTTACTGTGTGCCAGGGTCTCCTCACTGTATAACCAACAGTCTGGGCAAAGCAGCCTGTGCTGCAGAGCCCTCCGCCTCACACTGCCTGAGCCCCAAATTTGCACTAAAAGTTACCACAGTTCTAATGTGAAGTCAAAGGATGTTTTCCCCCGTCTTTGCCATCCACAGACACATGGAAGCCTGTATCACCCTTTTAAGAAGGAGCCCTGCTTCAGGCTCTATCAGGTTTTCACATCATTTCCACATCTTTTTCCTGGTTATCTTCTGGAGCTGCTGATGCACTCACACCCAAAACTGCTCAGCAAAAGCTTCAAACTCCACTCCTGAGTGTTTCAAATTGCCAAGCACCGTTCTGTTTGCTTTTGCTTAGGGTGGAGGCTCATGTTTATGTTTTGGTCCCTTGTTCGACTTCTTACACAAAAACCTTTTATGGCTGCCTTACTGGAAGGGGAGTGGCTGCAATCACCAGTCCCCATGGGGTTGAAGACAGACCCTGATGGCATTATTGAAGCTGGGACAATCTAGTTTCCCCATATTGGGTCACTGGAAAGTTGCTAAGAAGGTTATAAAGGGGCAAAGAGGCTAGAAAACTACTGGAAACCTCCTGTCTTGCACAACATTGCATTCCTCAGCTCCTGTAGACAGCCTTGTCTTGTCTGGTCCTTTCCTGCTAAACAGCTTCTCCCAGGCCAAGGTTTTCTTACTGGATTTCCCAGTTACTATACACACCTGGCAGCTGGTATCCTAACATCTGTTTTCTGTCCTGAGACAGGTTATTTCACGGTGCTTTCTGGAACCTTTGTTTTGCAGCATGTCTGGATCCTGCTTTGAACTACAATTGTACTCTGCTGTCAAAATTTGGCGATTGTTTCTTTTCTTCCAGTTTAGCTCAATTTCTGTTTGGAAACTACTTCCAGCTTCTTGGTTGCTGCTCACACTGATAATTCTGCTTGGCCTGAGCCCCAAGCCTATATTTAGGCTTAGTTTTTTGCTATACTACTTTTTATTTGCCAAGAATGTACACTTTTCCCTGTACCTACAACAATCAGAAGAAAACAGGCAGCTTTATCCCTAAGCCCCTGCTTATTCCATCTCTGTGGGGGCTCTGTTACATGACTGGGCAAGTTCATGACAGAGAACCATTTTTGGATACACAGCAGTTATGTCCCTCTCACAAGATCCTGCTCTGCCCATGGCTGTAGGCTGGAAGGGTGCCAGGAAAAGCACCACATTTACTTGCACATCTTTGCTCTTTCAAAGGCCTCAGCACCTGCTGGGGACATAATACTGGTCTGGGATATTATGACCCTCCTGAGTTCCTACTCCCTCGCAGGGGTGCACAGACAATTGCTTTTCTCACTCTCAGGTCCTTTTCACACACACACACAGAGCTCAGCTGCAAACACTGCCACGCTGCAGGCCATTGGTTGTCAGTAGATTCCGAGATTTCCCCAAGTCAGGTCTTGCTCAGGACATTATATGAGCTCAGTGTCTTGAACAGCATCTTCCATTGTGACTAAACAGTACAGGAGTCTGAGTTGCTCCTGGTGGTCAGCCTGAACAGACCACAGAGAGATACAGTGCACCCCTCAGCAGGCTCTGAGGTTTCTTACACACCCAGCTTGCTACGTCCAGCATGAGGCCACCATGTCCTCTAATCAATACAGCAGTTCTGCAGTAACTTGGCTTCTCTGTCAGAAAACAGTGCTGGATTTATGTGCCTGTATCATACAGTACCATGTCAAAAATTTCAGCTGGGCCATCTCATAGTGGAAGTAAGACTTTTTCCAGGGGCATTAGCTAGGGGATCTCCAGAGCTATAGCCACATTAATCATGAATTCCCCAAGAAACTGCCCTACCCCATTAAATACACTGGCATATTTTTTAATAAGGTCACCTGCCTTGTGTCAGCTGAGATGGAACAATTCCCACTTTCATTACCAGTTTGATCAATTTAATATCCAGCCTGCTCAGGGACGAAGCTCTAGTGATGCTGCTGTGTGTACAGAATGAAATCTGTGGTGTTTTACATCCTGTTTGATTGGGTATAACAGCACATCACGTCTGTCAATGCCCCCCTGCTTTACCTTCCTCTTGCAAAGGTGGGTTCTTACTCTCTTTTCCTCCAGCCAGTCCTGCTGTTGCCACACCAACATGGAAAACTACCTAGCCATCTGGGGAGCTAGCTGAAGCTTCTGCGTGTTCTCAGTTTCATCTGGGACCTGACTGCTTTCATGGGAACACCAGGAGTGTGGTCCTCTTCCTGTTGGCTGCCTGGCCTTAAGTATCACATATTCCACTCTGGTTTCAGTGGCACAGGCACCCGGGGCTGTTTATCAGCTCTTTGTGGCTAATCTGTTGCAGGCCACCATACTGTCCCCAAGCAGTCTGTCCCCGGTGTTCACCAACCAGCACCTTCTGATCTGTGGTGATGAACTCTGCTGTGGCAGCAGGACCTGCCTCATGATGTGGGGCCAGCAGTTGCATTGGGACTTGCAGAGTAACCTTTCTGCTCTCCCTTTTACCTGGCTGTTGCAAAAAGTAAACAATCCTTTTGACTCCTCTTATGCAACTACTTACCATAGAATTATATATTCAAAGAATAGGTTGGAAAAGACCTCCAAGACCACTGAGTCCAACCTTTGACCAAACACCACCACACCAACTAAACCATAGCACTAACTGCCACATCCAATCATTTCTTGAACACTTTGGGGATGGTGACTCCACCACTTCCCTGGGCAGCCCATTCCAACGCTTTACCACCTCTTCAGGGGAAAAATTCTTTTTGACGTTCAACCTGAACCTACCCTATCTCAGCTTGAGGTCATTTGTTAACTGGGAGAAAAGGTGAACCCCCACCTGACTACAGCCTCCTTTCAGGTAGTTGTGAAGAGTGATACGGTCACCCCTGAGCCTCCTTTAATCCAGGCGGAACATCCCCAGGTCCCTCAGCTGCTCCTCATGTGACTCACTCTCTAATCTCTGTTGCCCTTCTCTGGACTCACTCGAGCCCCTCAATGTCCATCTTGTAGTGAGGGGCCCAAAACTGAACACAGAACGTGAGGTGTGGCCTCACCAGTGCTGAGTACAGAGGGACAATCACTGCCCTGGTCCTGCTGGCCACACTACTGCTGATACAGGCCAGGATGCCCTTGGCCTTCTTGGCCACCTGGGCACATGCCAGCCCATGTTCAGCCACTGTCAACCAGCAGCCCCAGGTCCTTTTCTAGTGGGCATTCTTCCAGCCGCTCTGTTCCCCATCCTGTAGAGCTGCATTGGGTTGTTGTGGCCAAAGTGCAAGACGTGGCACCTGGTCATGTTGAGCTTCATTCCATTGGCCTTGACCCTTCAATCCAGCCTGTCCAGATCTTCTGCAAAGTCTTCCTTCCTCTCAACAGATCAACACTCCTGCTGAACTTAGTGTCATCCATGAATTTACTGAGGGTACACTCAATCCCCTCATCCAGGTCATGGATTAAGACATTAAACAGGACTGCCCCCAATACTGAGCTGTGGGAAACCCCACTAGTGACCAGCCATCAATGGGATGTGGCGCCATCCACCACCACAGTGGGTGACCATCCAGACAGGTTTTAACCCAGCAAAGAGTGTCCCTAAGCAAGCCGTGGGCTGCCAGCTTGTCCAGGATTGTGTTATAGAAGAAGTCCAGGTAGATAACATCCACAACCTTTTCCTCATCCACCAGGCAGGTCACCTGGTCATAAAAGGAGATCAGGTTGGTCAAGCAGGACCTGCCTTTCATAAACCCATGCTGGCTAGGCCTGATTCCCTGATTGTCCTGTAGGTGCCATGTGATTGCACCCAAGACGATCTATTCCATAACCTTTCCCAGCACCAAGGACAGGCTGACAGGCCTGTATTTCCTCAGATCCTCCTTCCAACCCTTCTTGGGAATGGACATTGCATTGACTAACCTCCAGTCATCTTGGACTTCCCCAATTCAGCAGGACTGATGATAAATGTTATAATTTATACACAAGCAGTTGGATTTTGGTTTTTTTCATCCAAATAATAGTGAAAAATGGCTGTCAATGGCTCCTTTGGGTTGGGCTTTCGTCCTTTGCAGCCCTGCTGATTAAAAGGATTTCTCTCTGGGCAGCAAGAAATGGCACATGGCTATGCCCTGAAGAGTGGGTAGGTGATAGATAGGTTCCAAAGACTGGATCCATGTAAATATTGCAAGTCTTTTTGGGAAAATGATGATCCCATATTTTCGCAGGTAATTTTACCAGTAGGCTTCTGCGTTTGTTACTTAATGCTTGAGGTTTTGGGGAGCAAGCTGGCTAGCAACATCTTAGAGAAAAAAAAAAATATGGCTAGATGAGTGCATTAGAGTGACCATTTATAATCTCAGTTCTGCAATCCATAGAGGAATACCAAAGCAGACTTCTGGCTGCTAAAGCACTGTGAATTTACACCAGGGGAAAAAAAAAAAACAAACAAAAAACAAAGAGAACACGACACAAAACTTCAAATAAAAGTGGGATCCACGAGCAGGCACTCTCTGAAAGGGGCCGGGTACCTTTCAGTTAGCACTCCATTCCCTGCCGACATTAAATGCTCGCCGCCTTTTCCGCATCATTCCGGTCACAGCCAGCTGGCACAAAGCAGCGGTGCTGCAGGCTGTCGCTAAATGGCTTGTTCCATCCAGCCGTCGGGTTGCTGCCCAGGCGCGGGCCGACCTTGTCAAGCCGCATCCCCGCCGCGTCGAGTGGCTGAACTGCACAAGGTCCCCGCTCCCATCCGCAAGCTGCGCTGTCATTTGTCGCCTGTGCCACTGGATGGCAATGCTGGATAAAGCATCGCAGCCCGTGGCGGGGCGAGGAGGGGGAAGAGGACGGCTCGTAGGGTGTGGACAACTCAAGACAGGAGCGGGCGCTGTCGTGGCGAGCCCGTGAGAAAAGCGTCCCGCTGGGACATTGCACCCTTTGCTGTAATTTTCAACCTGGAAGGAGATGCCCGAACCAAGGGGCGTGATTTCTCAGGACCCCCGCACTTGGAGGGCTCGAATCACGGAAAACTAGTCTTTGGTTTCGGGGTTTTAAGCGTCGGAAGGCGTTGTCGGCAGGAGTGACTGGAGTCATGCGTTGGCGCGGCTTGCTAGAAATTGCCCAATTTTTATACTTAAAAACTGTACTTACACTTTGTTAAAAAAATGACTTTGTAAGCACGGCGTGGCTGGGCTCAATGACTATTCAGTGAACTCATTTGAATGTGCATAGACAGGGCTTGCTTGAACTGCTGCATCAAAGAGAAATGCTGAAATGAGTCATTTGTGAATCACGGCTTATTTTCTGTTGTTAGCTCATCTGGAATCCCATGGTGATCAAACAGCCTTTTACAATGTGTTAATACATCGCTACTCCATGTGTTTAGCAACAGCTCTGTTCCAATAAACTGTAGGTAGTCACCCATTATAACGAGGTAGTTTTTTTCTGTCGCGTGTAAACCAGCTGGGACGAACTCGGAGATGAAAACATTAGCAAATTTTCATGCTGTTCCAAACACTCTTGTCCACACTACTTCCATTCCAATATCATACATGCTTTCTGTGTCCTTGCTTGCAGGGCACAGTCCAGCCAGAAGAGATTGCCTGCACGGGCTAGCGCTCCCGTCCTCCAAGAGGCTGCAAGCAGCAGCAGGAAAACCACTTTCCGGGCACAGGAATGAAAGAGAGGCAGGGAAAAAACCGTCCTCGGCAGTATTTTAAGGTAAGGGCCTGTTTTCCAAATTGGTAACTGTTCCCATCCTATGCCTCCAGCTGACTGGAGAGATTGGACTAGACTATAAACACTTTCAGGCATTGATCTGCTTAAATTTGGAGGGAAGGGTAATCCTTCCCCTCTTTTTTTTTTTTCCCCTGTAACAAACTGAATCAGTCCAGCAGGTCTGCAAGAAGTTGACAGGAGTCTGAGAAAGAGGGTGTGAATCCCTTTAGGCTGCTATTGTCACTGAACTCTCCATGGTGTGAAACCACAGCCTGAGGTGCTGAGCTTCTACCAAAAGCAACTGAGGCTGAGGAACCAATTCCCTTCTGCCAGCTCTTTTATTGGAGTGAGTGGCTGGAGATGGAAA
Source organism: Corvus cornix cornix (assembly GCF_000738735.6). Taxonomy (NCBI): domain Eukaryota; kingdom Metazoa; phylum Chordata; class Aves; order Passeriformes; family Corvidae; genus Corvus; species Corvus cornix. Next base: position 65,790,855 of record NC_046333.1, read on the forward strand.
CATCTTCAACCAGTACTGCAAGCTTCACCACAACCCATCTGTCAGAGCCCTAAGCCCTGTCTGCTTGTGAGTTACTTAGCCATAAAGGCCCAAATACTCTCTGCCATCATATTAGGTTTCTTCTGTCACGCATAATTGTAGCTCAAAGGTCCTGAATAATTGCATTCCTATTGGGACTGCTCCAGCCCCCAATAATAATCTTAATAATGTTGCTCTTAACCAGCCACATGAATCCCTTTCAATCCCCAATGCAGGCTCAGCCATGCTGTAATACAGTAGAGGAGGCCATTCACTGTGGGGCTAATTTAGTTTAAAATACCGCCAGCCTATTTATGGGACAATTTTTTGTTCATGCTCTAAATTCTTATGCGCAATCAACAGCCTGTAAACCTGGTCAAACCAACACATGACCCATTAATGTGGGCAGTTGGGGCTTACAGCCCTTAGGAGCAGTGTTTGTGCTGAGCTCCCTCACAAGTGGGATATATCCCCTATTTAGATAATGGGCCCTGTAGTAGGGAGAAAACATGGAAACTCTTTTCCTGTACTGGAAATCAATTTCACACGATCCCAGGGTGAGTTTGACCTCACACTCACCCAGTAGCTTTTGCGACCAATGCCAGCTGTCCCAAATAAAGAAGCACCACTTTTTCTCTGTGAGGGAGAGAGCAGAAAATTGAGGCAAGCAAAAGAGTATCACCCCACTGGTTGTGTTGCTGGGAGCAGGATTCCCAGGAACATGGGGAAAGGCTTTTACCCTTGAGAAGGTTCCACATAAACACTAGACTTAGCAAAACTCGGGTTCCTTAATGGGTCTAAAAGAAGATTAAGTAGCAGCATGTTCTTAGGTTAGGAAATGCAGCCCACAGCATGCAAGACCAGATAAGGGTTAAGACATGCCAATATCCAGCAGGGGAACAGGCATCAAGGTAGACATCCTAACACAAGACAAGTCCCCTGAATTAAGCAACTCCTTAATTTTTTCTCTGGGTTTATTTTTAGGCAGGCTACCTGAATTCAGCAGTGTGCCTTACCAAAAGCTTTGATAGGGCAACTTGGTACTGCGTGAAGGAAAAGTAGAAACAAAAAAAAAAAAAAAAAAGAAATGCTGGGGGAAGCAGGTGGGAGAAGCCTTTTGGGATAGCTTCCCCTGGTGTGGTTGCCTTAAGGGCCAGATTTACCTCTGACAAGGAAGGCTATAGCAGAAGAGTTGGCGAAAGGAGTAATAAGCACTCCAGGTGGGAAACAACGGCAGGGTAACCACCCACCCATAAATACAGGCAGGGCAGGCCTGCATCCACATTGCCTACAGCTGGGGCCATCTGTCTAAAGGCAGGCAAGGGTGTCATGAAAGGAGGGCCTTTTCCAGGTTAGAAAGGTTGAGTGTGAAGCAGGTGATGCTGACTCTGGGGCAAGTGATAGCCTGCCTGTGTTTGCATGTTATATTTTTTCCAGTGACACTTTGCAGAGTGTGTGTTTGTGTGTTTTCCAAATAGCCCCAAATAAACACCACACCCCTCAGACATGCCCATCTCTTACATGTTTTGAAATAAGAACCGACAGCTGGAAGGCAGGAAAGAGGACAAAGACTTATGAGACTCATTTCTGCAGAGCCCATTTGTACCAGGACCTCCTGGTAAACAGAGTAAATCTTGCCAGAACTCAGGCTCACTGGATTTCCTTCCTCTATGTCCAGCTGTCTTGCCATGTCCCTGTACCCTTAGGCAACTCACTTCATTCCTCTGTGTCACAGTTATTTTGAAGATATGGAATAAATAATTTCAACTACCTCACAGAAAAAAATATTTACAGTTCATCTCAGGATTTTGTTAAATTTTTGTGTCGAATTTCCTCTGCTCCTGCCTTCGCCTTTGAAGAAAAATTGATTGTAGTGCAACCCTGATGTAGACATATAGATAAGTATTTCACATGTATTGTCTGTCTAATTTGTAAATCTGACACTTTGATAGCTTAAGATACATCAAATGCTTTGGGTTTTTTTTTAACCTATTGTCTTTAGGGCTCTTTCCAGTCTGGACCTCAGACATACTAGGAGATACAGGCATACAGAAAAGCTAATGATAGATGTCCTGACTCCAGGAAGTGGTGTTCTAAGGACGTTAGTCACTTTGGATAAAGTTGCCAAAGAAGGCAATTCCAGCACCTAAAGAAGGAGAGGTAAGGAGTGGAAATGGCACAGTTCAAATTAGAGTCAGGCCGCTGGGTAGCATTATCCAGGCTGTCCTGGCAGAGCTCTCCCAGTTTCGAGTGCAGTGTTTCTGGTGCTGGGTTAAAGGGAGAAAAGCCTGGGGTTGTTCTTCAACTGAATTTCTCAAAAAGGAGACACACAGGGGCGCCAAAGTCTTAGGAAAAGAATCCCAAGCCTAAGCCCTTTTCCTTTAACATTTCTCTCTGGCAGGCTCCTTAGCCGGTGCAGTGGAATGGCTTCACTCCCACTCCGGAGAGAGCAGCGTTAAGGGAGCAGCTCGTCAGCTCAAGACTGATTTCACTTGCAAACGCACTGGGGCTTCGCAATCGCTTACACTTGCCTGGTGTAAACAGGCTGGGTGGCTGCTGGCTGCTAAGGACTCTGTGCCTCTCCCAAGGGGAGTCCTGAGGACAGATGGGATGCACCCAGGTGTGTGTGGGGGGGTTGATTCCTGAAGGAGGCTGATGCATCGCTTTGTCCTTCTTGCACAGCATTTGCAAGCATGGCCTCAAATTTCTTCTGGACAAACTTCCCAGGTTAATTTGGAAAAGTGTCATTGTATCAGTATGGTAATACCATGCTTTGGAGAATAAAAAGTTTGTTTGTCCAGTGTCCAACTGTTTGTGCTCCTGGGTGTGAAGATGACGGTCTAAGCCTCCATCTGGTCAGTTTGTCCCTGTGAGCTGAACCTGGGGTGGTGGTGCCTTCAGCTGCTGGAATGGACACCAAGTTGAAAATGCCCAGGACAGCTGTAATGTGAGTGCTTGTCTGCCATAACCTCCAACCACACCCTCGTTTCCCTTTGACAGAGGGAGGAGGCTGGTGCAAGAGCGATTTCATCAGCCCCTGACTGCAATTAGATTATACATGTAGCGGGCTGGTATTCCTTCAGTGGTTATATGGAACGATTGCACCAGATTGTCCAGTGCACAGCCTGCTCTCTCACTCCCCTCCAGAAGTTTTGCTCCATAGTTGTCAGGGAGGCAGGCAGGACATTTTGGTGTGAAACACCACATAAACACAACTGAGCTGAGCAAACTATACCCATAGCATAAGCTGCCATGGGAAAAAAAAAAAAAAAGCCATGTTGTTCACTGTTTTGTTTTGTCTTGCTCTCCACTGAGTGATATATCATAGAGACAAGTTGCTGTAGCCACACAGCAATTCTTTTAATACCATAAAGTGTCGTGGGGTGTAGACATGTCCTAGGACAATGGCTAGAGCTAATGTTAAAGGCTAAATGTATTGCAGCTGCATACAAGCTGGACTAGATTAAAGACTAGAACTTTGGAAGTTTCTTGTTAAAAAAAAATCACTTAAGAGATTTTTTTGTCCAGATTAATTTTGGTTTGGACGTCAGAACCTCCAACAGTCATTTTCCAATAATGCGTCTTATTGTAATTATTTGACACTTTAAAATATATGCCTTGCAGACAGCAGTTCCAATGTTAGCATAGAAATATCAAAGTAGATTTTATTAAAACTCTGCTATGGGTAATACCAGGCTTTGTTTTCTAAACGTGTCTTATTAGCATGTTTTATTCAATGCACTGAAAATGAAATTCCACTTCCATTATATTATGTCATGCCAGGATGGATGCAACACCAAAGTATCATTGGAGAAGCTGAGAGTTTCAAACGTGAGTGCCCAAGTTTAACCACCAAAGAGGTACAGATACAGTGATGTATCTGACTGGAAATGGCCTGTTTTATGGAGATTCCGACTGCCTGCTCCTCCTCTTAATAATGCTTTCCTGGATATGGGACACGTTCTGGTGGTTAGTTCCATCCCTGTTCCTGGTTTCCTTTCCTTCCCTTGATCTCAAGCAAACCAGCTGCAAGACCTTGGGGAAATTCCTTATCTTCTCCTTGCATCAGTTTACTTATCTGTAAAGCAGATAAACTAATAACACCGCACTTCTTGAGGGTTTGTTGGAGCTTATTATACAGCAGTGAGTGCTTTAAGAGGGAAGTCATTACAAAAATGACAGTGTTAATATGACATAGGGGAAACACGAAGGAGCCCCATTCTGCTCCATGCAAGCCAGTGGAGCTCTGTTATTTGCTTTAGCAGAAGCAAGGATTTGGCCTATGCTTAAATGACTTGCATTTGTTTTTCTTCTTGAATGCTAATATAGAGTTAAGAGATAGCGTTACAAGGAAAGCTTATTCCTGCCTATGTGTAAATATTTAGCAGCTGAATAGGCATTATTTAGCAGGGCACAGTTTCTGCTTCTCCACAGTTTTCAAGGATGTCATTCTAAGCTGCTACAGATCAGAAGATACACTGAAATTACCAGATCAAAATCCTTCCCATATAAGTGTACACATACAGAATTTATTTTACTGGGCAATTAAATGTGTAAGATAAATATCCCTGGGGGAGGAGGGTTGTTTGAGGTTTTATGGCATATCTTATTATGGGCTCAGTTTCGAAATCTTAATCCAAGCAAAACTCACCATATGGAGACTTAATGCTGGAGCGTAACTGTGTTTTGTACTCAGGATATGTGCAGTTGCATCAGTGGATTTTAGGGCAAGGGGATAGCAAAGGCAGTGAAGTTTTGCCTAGAGAAAAGCAGCCCTTCCTAGAACATTTGTAAGTAGCAATAACCCTTTGATCAAACAGGACATGCTGAAGGACCTTAAGCAGCATACTCTTTTCTGGATTTCATCTGACAGTGTAGCTGATGAAAAATTGAAAATAAATGTAAAATAGAACTTATTTGTAATTATTTTGGGGTGGCATGATCAGTAAAACTGCAATCTACTGCAGCTATGAGATTGTTGGCAAAATAATTGCCTGTGTTTCAAATGCAAAAGCCTTTTGAAGGACACATGAGCAGTCAGAATTGCCCAGAAAATACTCCAATTTTATATTCAAGCTGCAAATGCAGTCTTTTTCTTAAAACTGGATGGGTTTTGTCAGTTTAGAAAATGAAATGCACAACAGAAAAAAGCATCCAGGTTTGAGTGAACAAATAATCAGATCTTGACATGCATATAGTGGATAGATTTATTTTTCTAAAGACAAAAGTGCTTGGTGTCTCTAGCATGAATGTATTGTGCTTTGCAAGGGAAAAAAAATCCTCACCACATTTGTATTGAGACCATGAAACTACTCTCTGAGGAATCCAAAAAAAGGTGAAGCCCAGAGTTTTACCCCACTGACGCTTTACTCATAGGGATAATCTTTTTAGGAGCTCGTTTTCTGGAGATGGCAATGACAGTAGCTAGCCCATAAGGGCCTAGGTTGAGAAAAGTATCTGGTGAAGCAGAATGTACCTGTTACCTTTCCTTACGAGATCTACAGCATGGGAATTTGCACCATGCGGTTGCTCATGCAAACACCGGGCAGTCGCCGGTAGCTGGATTGCATTGGCACCGCAGTGTGTGTGCTCAGTTTTAACTCCCGATTACTTGCCGGTTTTGCTTGTTTAGTTGGTTTAGTGTAGTTAGTTTAGCAAATAAATATTAAAGGAGAAGGTGAGACCCACGTGCTCCTTGGAAAAAACTTTGCTTTTTCTCCCCCTTCCAAAAAAAAGGTTTCATCTCACTTCCAAAAAATTGCAGTCAGAGATCGTCATTTGGCATTGAAAAAAGTTGCTATTTACATGCATTTATGACTATTTATATGCTCATTTCCAAACTGATCAGCCTCCTGACAACATTCTGAGGATTCAAACTCCGGGCCGGGGACAAAGGGGTCTTGGAAGGGGGCGTGGGATGTGAGGGGAATGGCAGAGACGCGCGGAAAGGTACCACAGTGTCGTAACTCAGGGTCACAGCATCCTCATCCTTCTCCTCCCGCTCCTCCGCAGAGGCTGCGCAGGGGCGACGGCTCCGCGTCTTGTCCAAGCGGGACGTCCCACATCCCCCTTCAAAGCGTATCCCGGAGCAAAGTCGCGACGGGGGGGAGCCGGAGGAGGAAGGACAGGGAAGGGGCACTTGGTTTCGTGAGGTCCCGGGAGCAGCTGAAGCGACCTGTTGCACTCGGTGAGCTTCTCTCATGTGGGAAACGGGCTTGAAAAAAACCCAAACTCTGCTAAACTGAATAGCCGGGAGACAGCACAGTGGACAAGGCGGTCACAGGTGCACGAGTACGGATTTCTTCTCTTATCCTTTCTTTTCTCTCCTTTGCAACATCCCAAGTCGCTCATCGGAAGGGCTTCCCGGTTCCACTGGCCGCAGGGTTGAGACTGCTCTGCTCGGAGGCCCGTCCCCCCACAGCAGGGCATAAAAACAAAACACAGACTCCCAAATCAACCGAGGAAAAACCTCTCCGCTAACACCCGAGACAGAGCACCTCCCCTTCTCCGGCACCGGCCTCCCAAAAGTAATTGAATCGTGTTGGATCGCAAAGTGCGAGCGAAAAAGGGCGGGGAGTGTCTGTATTTTTTTTCCTTTTTTTTTTTTTTTGTCTTTGTTTTGTAGGGTTTGATGTGTTTGGGTTGTTTGTATGTCCTGCCGGTTTTTGCCTTTTTCTTTCTGTTCCACTCTCTGCTCTAAGGTGAACCCGGGAAGACGCCCCGTGCCCAGAGTGAAGGCAGCCCTCATCCCGGGGGCAGAGGCTGTCCCGCTTTCCCCCAGCCTCGTAAAGCCGAGGTAGACAGACCCACACCAACCTGAACTTCTCCTCTCTCCCTCCGAAAATACCGACGCCGGGAGTTCGGTCTGGGCAGAGGACGGGGCGGGGGGTGCTTCCTCTCGGCCCCGCCGGGGAGCGAGCCCACCCCGCTGCCGGCCGCAGCCCCCGTCCACCGTGGAGCATCTGTCCCGGGCGGCGCGGAGCGGGCGCCTCTGCCGGCCCTGGGATCGCCTCAGCTGCAAGTAGCCCCACGGGCGCAGATCAGGCACTGCCAAAAACTACTTTAGAGAAAGAAAAAAAAAAAAAAAAAAAAAAAGAAGACGAATAAAAGCTATTTATGTGTCAGTGAGCCGGCGGAAATCAGCCGCGTTGAGTGTCTCCCCAGCCGGGCGGCACTGGGGCAGGGAGAACTGGAAAGCAACAGCGAGAAGAGTAACCAAGCCTAAACTTCCCGCAGGGAATCAGGAGCCGGGTTTATCTAAACGTTCTTGCGGCTCGCCCCCGGGGCCGGCAGAACAGGCAGGAGGGAGTAAGAAAGACCTGTCCGTCATCTGGGAGCCGGGCTGGTGGGGATACTCAGGGGTGAGATCGGTAACTCAGACCGGCTGGGGAACCTCGACGCCGGGAAGGTGAATGCCTCCCAAGAACATCTCTACTTTCTCGTTGGGAAGAGATCCGTGGCGGGGTTTAACCATAAGGATGCTGCCGGTGGAGGGAAAGGGAAGCGGGTAGGGCTTTGCCCCGTGTGCTCCCCGCGCTGTGACACACGGGGAGGGACCGCCGCGTCCATCGGAAGTAACTCAGAGGGCACAGAGCTCGGCGATGACTCCCTCGGAGCCACCTGCCAAAATCACTACAAGCTGTGAACCACACGGTGTGACATAGAGGAGCGAGGACAAAAAAAGAAAAAGAGCCGCACGTCTTCGCACTAGAAGACAGTTTTGTCTGAGGAGAGAAGGTGCTTGAGCTTCAGCTTCCCTTGGCACAGGGAGGAGGCAGGCGGCAGGGCGAGGCAGAGCTGGCACTTCAGGGGTGACAGTAGCTCAGGGTGCGGCAATTTCAGTCCCCTACACGGGCCGGGTGTGCCTTCAAGGCTGCGAGGGAAAGGCGTCCTCTAAACGCCCGGCCCAGGGAAGTCGAATTCATCCCCGAAGTGCGGTCACCAAATGCCCCAGGGAGGGGAAAAGGAGCGCCTCACAACCCCGGGCTCCGCAGCGCGCCCAGCCCATGCCCTCCTCCCCTAGGCTAAAAAAAAGAGCACGGATGAGCCCGATGCGAGCCAGGGCTGCCCACAGTCCCGAAAGCCCGGCTCCCACCCCGCGGGAAGGCTGTGCTCGGGCCGCCTCTCTGCCAAGAGCCGCGGGGCGGGAGCCGGGCTGTGGGAGCCGGGTCCTGAGCCCGGAGATTTAACCCTGTGTGGGGAGCGCTGGAGTTGGAGAGAAGGGAAAGATCCTACCGGGAAGAATGTGGCACTCAAGTTTACTGGGAGCGTTTTGCAGAAGGCCAACTTAAAATCGAATTTATTCCCCACCCCTCTCCGGAAAATAGTAATAATAAAAGCTGGCATTTAAAATAATCGTTACGGGGCCAAAATTGCCGCCCCCTGGAGAGGGCTCGAGGGGGTAGGGAGAGCAGCAAGCGGGGAAAGGAGAGGCAGCAGAGTCCCGGAGCCACGAAATCTCCGTACATCTTCCCCATCCCTTTCCCGTTTTGCACGGAGCCGTCTTTGCTCCGCGTCGTCCTCGAGCAGGAGGCTCCCCAGGACCGAAGGGGGGGGGGGTGGGAAAGGGGCAGGGCTGTGTAATTAAATCCCGGTGCCCGGTTAATTGCTGTAATTTGACGCTAACTGTACACCGCGGGCCGGCGCTGGGAGCGGCGGTGCGAAGCGCGCCTCGCACGGCCCATTGCCCGCGCCCCGCCCCGCCGACGCGCGGGAGCCGCCGGTGTCCGCCGAGGGGGCCCGGCCTCCGCCGACCCCGGCTCGCTGGGGCGGTGGATGAGAAGCGAAGCCCCGCAGGAGTCGACGATTCAACTGCCGGCGGCGTTCCCCCGGGATTCAGTGGCTGCGGGTGCCAGCTCTTGCTTCCCTTTTCCCACCTGCCTGGACGCAGGGCTGAAACTTCCATCTATAAGGTCCTTGTATCCAAGCCCTTATGGTGGGGGAGGGGGTGTGATTCCCCTCCTTCTACTGGAGACTGGCGTCAGCCCAGGACCCAACCCAACACCACCTCACTGGTGGGTGACAACGCACCCCGACACCCAGGAAGTCTCAGACTGTCCCATACCTGGGACATGATGCCCCGTTCACCTGTCTCTGAAATGTGAAAGGGCTTGCTGTGCAACTGCGAAGTGGAAGTTGTTTGCATCCCTCTCCAAAATCCTGTAGCTGGAGTACTGCTTCTCCCCACGCCCCCAGTGTCCAGCCCCTGGAAATGAGGCAGGGTCCAGGCTTCCTCACTTTTTCGGGGTGTGAAATCAGGGCTGCGCGACACACTGGCGAGTTTCCAGGGCACTTCGGCACTCGAATCCCCGAGGGAAAAAAAGCCAACAAAACGTGGGCGGGGCAAGGGGTACGGACGTGGGGAGGCCCAAGGGCCACAGGCTGTCGCAGGCCAGCTTTCCCCGGGGGAACGCTGCATCCCTCACCCTACGCCGCTCCCGCTCAGCCCAGTGGGACAGACCCCGGCCAGCCTGGTGGCGCATCACCCCGGCCGCTGCCGCCCCCGTACCAGGGGCTGGAAAGACCGTCTGCACTGGATGGGGTGTCTTTGTTTCTCCCCGGACTCCCCTGGCCATTCGCAGTGCCTCCGTTACCCATTTGGGCTAGTTCAGCCCTCCCGGTGCTTTGCCTTTAATGTTGTCATTATTATTATTATTATTATTATTACTACTACTACGTCCATGTACTCCTTGACAACTTGTCCCCGAGGTAACCTACTGGCCCCCCGGGGGAAGGTGAAGCTCGGGGGCCTCGTCCGCCCCCCCCTGGCCGCGGGCGGGCACCCGGGCGGACAGAGACAGAGTTGCCCTCTGCTCGGGGTGGGGGGAGCGCCGGGACACGGCACCAAGGCGAAGCGGGCAGGCGTCCGGCGGCTGCAGGACGCCCAGGGCACGCTCGGGAGCCTTCCGGGGGGCACCGCCGCCGTCTCCCCGGGAGCAGCGGGGCCGGGCGGGCGCGGTGGGAGCGCGGTGGCGGGGGGCAGCGCGCAGGCAGCGCGGAGGCAGCGCGCAGGCGCGGGCAGGGAGCACCCAGCTCTTTATGGCCAGGTGAGAGAGTCCCGGCGCAGGTAAGGGGAGGATTTACCCACAGGCGTCCCAGGCGAGTGGCTTGCCCTCGCAGTCCATGACCAGCAGGGACCTGGGGACTCGGAGCCCGCAGCCAGGATGTCTCTCCTTGCCAAGATGGGGGACTGGCAGGTAAGGTGACCCTCTGCCCTGGGGGGGTTTATTGTTATTTTGGGACGGGAGGCAGGAGTGAGAAAGGTGACGGGCCCGGAGGGAGTGGGAGCGAGCCTGACGCTGGGGTTGGGTGTTTTGCGGCTCTCGGTGCTGGGGGCTGCCCGCGGCCACTCGTGAGGCCCGAGTGCAACAGGTAGAGAGCGGTGGACTGGGGTCGAGAGGGGCGAGGGCTGCTCCGCCGCCGCCACGGGTGACACGACCCCGACAGCGTGGGCCGGCCGAGGGCGGTGTGTGCCCGCCCGGCGTCCCTGTGCCCGGGGCTGGCGGCGGCCGGCCCGCCGCGGAGCCCGGGGGCTGCCCACGGAACGCGGCGGGACCCCACGCGGGGCAGGGCCCGCAGCCTCCGGCGTGACCCGCCGCGCATCGGGGACGTGTCGCGGGAGCTGAAACCTCTATGAGCTCCCACCCCAGCCTGTCCCATGGAAAAATAACGCTGCCGGCTCCCACCCGGCAGTAGATGCGCCGGGAGCGCCCGTGGAAAGCACACCCGCGGGGATGAGCTGAAGGGAAAAGCAGAGCCCACCAGAGAAAGAGGCCAGGCGGGGAACACGCGGCCCGCCGGGGCCTCGCCCGGCTCCACGGACCCGAGAGGACCCACAAGCACCGGGGCCAAGACTACACGTGTGGAGGAGTTACGGAGGCTCCCAAACCGGGACACACTTGAAAAACCCTGCAGCGCCGTGATGCCCGTCCGCTCGGGCCGGATGACCGCGGTTTGCCGACTAATGAAAGGAAAGATGCGCCGTCCTGTTCAAGCACGGGATTTTCTTGGAAAAATGGACTTTTTGAAAATTTACTTCTTCCCCAGGACAGTCCAGTTCTAGATGGGAGCCTAGTTTCTTTTTCTGCTCCCAACTTTTCAAATCTCTCGACTAAGTCTTTCCCCAGACGACCTTATTTTTTATTTCTTTAGGGTAGCAGCAAGTCGTCTAAAAAAAACCAAGAAAAACAAAAAAGGTGGGGAAAAAAAAAGTAAACAAAAATATTTAATTTATTTTTACATCTGCTAACATCTTTTTATCAGACCGGTGCGAGGAAGTGATCAAAAGAAGATTCTCTTTTCTTTCACTGAAATCAATTCTTGCACAATCGTATTTATGGGTTATCGGCCTTGAAGTCTATTTCCGACTTTTCCTTACACCCGAGCCTTTTTTGGTCCTTCTCCCCGGCGCTGTGGGGCCCCCCTCGCCGCTCCTGGCCGGAGGGGCCGGGCTGCGCGGACCCGCCTCCCGCTGCCCCGTGTGGATCTCTCGGGGAAAACCGCCCCCTCCCCTCGCAACGCTGCGCTTCACCGGCCCGGGCCTGGCGAGAGAAGGCAAAAGGGTCAGGCCTTTGGCCCACGGGAGTCCCGAGCAGCCGCAGGTGGGAGGCTGTCCCGGGTGGGAGGCTTTCCCGACCGCCCCGGCTCAGACAGGACGGCGCTAAGGGGCGATGGGCCCCTTCGTCAACCCCCTTCCCTCCTCTTTTTCTCATCTCCAACACTCCCCCCACCCCCCGGGGCATTAACTAGGCTTAATATGCCAGCTCTATTTGAACCTCAATGGGAGTAAAAAAAACAATTTACTCTCCTGCCAGTGGCAGACAAAAGCGCTGGTGAAAAAGAGCATCGGAGGTGGGAGTATGGTGGAGGAGGGGAGAAGGGGAAAGGAAAAAAAAAAAAATCCGTTTTGGGGACATGGATGTTTGCGTGTGTGAAGGAGCAGTCCCGGGAGCCCGGAGGCTTTGCCACCCTTCCCGGCGTGGCGACATGTGGGCCGGGCCCCTGAGGGCCCACTGCGGCTCCCCATCGGAGTGCAGGGGCCATTTGCTCCCAGAGGCAGTAAATTTTCCTCCGACGTCGAGGGCGGGGGTGGGAGGGTGGCCCCGGGAGGGTCTTCCAGGCCGACAAGGCAGGTTTTGCCGTCGGCAAAAGGAAGTTTCGGTGAGCAGCAGGGCAGCCAGGTGCACAGGGAGCCATGGGGATGCCCGGCTCCTGGGGACGCCTGGGGACACGGCTAGCGTGGGGAGCTGCGCCAGGCCCGACACACCAGCCCCACGGAGAGGGGAATGCCTCGCCCTTCGGAGCAGCGAGAGATCACCCGGGGGGCGGGGGGGGGGGTGGGGAAGAAAAACGGGAAAAAACGAAGCCTTCTGTGGATGGAGCACTCGGGGAAATAAAAGAGGGGAAGGGTGGAGAAGCAGCCCCCCAGGAGGGCGGCCTGAGCGCTCTCTTAGCAGCATATTGTTAAGCAAATGAAGCGCTCCACCTAAGAAAGTATCAAACTTTTATTGTGGTCATTGTTTTGTCCTTTTGCTCAAGTGCTTGCAAAAGACTTTTTGGCTCCTGCTACATTCAATTTACCGCTCGCCCACTTCTATTTGGGAGATAATGCTGGATTTGTTTGGGGTGGTGTTTTTTTTGAAGACCAATAGCCAACCGAGCCGAGAAGAAAAAAAAAAAATAGGTAGCGAAGGAAAGACGCTTTTAAAATATCCACAAAAAAAAGCCAAATCCAGAGGGCAACAGAAGCCTCCGCAGACAATAACCTCGTTCGAGCAGGACTCGAGTGTCGTTTCTCCTTGCTTTGCTTTCTTTAATCCCCGCGGAAAAAAAAAAAAAAAAGGAAAAAAAGTGGGTGGGGGAGAGATAAATGCCATGGGGTGGCTTCATGGCTAGCCCTAAAGTCTCTGCAGATCGGACGGTAGCCTCTTTGATTTCGCTGGCCACTTTCCTCCCCTCTGGCAGGCCGAGGCTCGGGGGCAGACAGGCAGGGCCCACTGACTCCCCCGCGCCGGGGCTCGGCAGGTCGAAGAAAGCTTTTGTTGTTGTTAATTTTTTTTTTTTTTTTTTTTTTGCTCGTGGGTCCCTTCTACCTGTGTCCATCGCTGCAGGTTGTTGTGCTGGCGAGCAATTGGGCTGTTGTTGATATGCTAATGAGGCGATTAGACTGTGGGTAAAGAGCTGGAAAAGGGAAAAGTTTCCACCATTAGAGGGAGATCTCCGAGCGCGGACGGGAGCGCTGCCGAGCCTCCGCCAGCCGCGCTCCCCACGCCGCCCGGCACCGCCACCGTAGGGAGAGGCAAGGCAGGGAGAACCAAATCCTCTCTCTCACGCCAATCCATGAAAATGCTTTGGAAACTGACGGATAATATCAAGTATGAGGAATGTGAGGTAAGCGCTTCCCCCGGGCCCGGGCAGAGCCCCGGCCCCACAGCTGCAAGTGGGAGCCCTCAGCATCCCTCCGTCTCTCAATTTCGTTTAGGAAAACTTCTACTCCGTCGTCAGGCTTCCTTGCGGTCCTGCAGCCGGAGAGGGCTGGGGTCCTTCCCCAGGAACTTCGGGGCTCGTGGAAACACGGCTTTGTCGGAAGTGTATGAGGAAAGGCAAACAGGATCCAGAAGCAGCCTGGTCTATAGGTAGATCCTCCATAGATAAGGCTCTTGTAGGATGCTACACTCATCCATATGGATGGATGGATGGATGGATAGGCGGCTGGCTGAATGAATGGACAGATGAATGAATGAAAAGGCAAAGAGACAAAGGGAAGAGAATCATTCTTGCTCTCTAGGTACCCGAGGCATCCCAATAAATTGGCTCAGGACCGACGCTTAAATGCAGCCTTTTCGATATATCTGCGGGTTCATTATACCGAGCTGCACAAATTTACAGGCGTCAGCTGCCTAACTGAAATCACGGGTTTGGGAGCAGTGTTCCCCCAGCCTCCAAATTTTCAGGGCCACATTCCCACGGGTTTGAGATATAGTAATTTAATCGCTTGGGAAAAAAAAAAATTAAATCCACCTCATTCGGTTTTGGAGCCGTTCAGCACAGATTGTGTGCGCGCATCTCTCTGTGTCTGTGTGTGCATCCATATTTTTAGAAAGAGGCGAGTGTCTTTTAATCTGACAAAAGGAGAAGAAGAGGAAAAAGAAGAGTGATGCCCAGGACCCATGCCTAGTCTCAAACCAACGAATACTGTTGTCACCCGTTTCGAAAAAGTTGCCTGTGCAGTGCGTTCAAACCGCGCAATAAAAGACTCTACTTTGCAAGTGAACGCTGTTATTTGGTCGTGACCCACGCGGGAAGATCCCCTCAGCCTCGGCGGAGCCTTGCCGACATGCATCTCTGGGTCGAAGGGGGCACTCTCCCGTCCGACCTGACGCTGTTTTGGGCGATGCTGTAGTTTAGGAAAGGGACCGAGGACTCGGCAGGCTCAGCGCCGACTAAGTGACTTGGTGATCTAGTCCCGGATCGAGGAGTTTGAGATGAAGCTGTCTCCCGATGCGAGAGCTGAGCTTTTAGAACCGCTCGTTGGCGGGTGCTTGATTTCTATGAATGAGGCGTCAGGGATGTTGGAGTTTGTGGGCTGTTTAGGGTTTTTATAATTATTATTTTTGGTTGGGTGGGTCGGTTTTTTTGTTTCTGTTTTGGTTGTTGTTTTTTTTTTTTTTTAATTTTTTATACAACCCAGAAAAAAAGTCACATATTCCTCAGCTGCATTTCGGGTGGAAAGCGTTCCTCTTTCCCCTCCCTCCCCTCAGGACCGGTCTTCCAGTTTGCACACGTGCGAGCGTGTGGATTTCATCGCAAATGGTTTTTGTTGCCTTGCGTTAATGGGACTTCGCACCGAGGTGTTACCAAACACGGAGGGAGCAGCAGCCGCTCCTCGAACCCGCCGGATTTTGTGCGTACGTGTAGGGTTGGCTCTCCGTGTTTACCTCGGGTGCGAGGACACTTTTAGAGAGGATAGAAAAGAGGGTGGCTGTACCGTGCCGGGGGTAGGACTTGCCTTGAAAATTAAAAAAAAAAAAAAAAAAAAAAAAAAGAAAAAAACAAAGGAATGAAAAAGAAAAAAAGATAAGCAGAAATAAACCCAGAAAAAAAGGCATGAAAGCTCGGCCAGCGCGCTCAGCGCCCGGGGCGGCCGGAGCGCCGGGGGGTCGGGGCGGGCGGGCGGAGCGTGGGGCCGGGCGCCGGCGGCGCGGCGGCTGCGGCGGGGCAGCGGCGGCGGCGAGCGGAGCGGTGGCCTGTTTTAAGGGAGTTGTTTGGGAGTTGCACAGCCAGTCGACGGGTTGCGCCGGAGCCCCGGCTTGTCTGGGCCGGGAGAAGCGCTCGCCTTGCCTCTTTTCCCGGCTCCCGCTCCCCCCCGCGTCCCCTCCCGCCCTCCTTCCCTCCCCGCCTTGCTGCCTCCTGCCTTTTTCCCCCGTCTCTTCCCGGATCTCCTAGAGGGGGCCGCGGGGAGCCCGGCGGATGCTCCTTGGGCTCCCCAGCCCCCCCGCCCCGGGCGGCCCGCTGGTCTCGGCGTTGGGCTCGAACCGGAGGAGGAGGAGGAGGAGGAGGAGGAGGGCTGACACCCAGAGGGGGAGACACCCAAAAAACTTTCCCAGCCGGTTTCCGGGACGCGGGGCACGGAAGGCGAGCCGGCTCGGCGGCACGGGGCGGCCGCCGCGGGGCAGCGGCGAGGGGAGCCCCTCGGCGGGGCGCCGTCGAGGCATGGACGGGGCGGCGGCGGGCGGGCCCGCGGAGCCCCACCCGGCGCAAAGGCGGCGGCGGTGCGGCCGAGGGCAGCAAGAACCAAGCGGGAAGCGAGCAGCCGCTCTTCTCCCTGGGCTTTGAGGCCGGCTACGCGCAGCAGCCGCAGCCCGAGGTGCGCCCGAAGGACTGCGGGGCTGGGGACATGGGGAGGCGGTAGCCGGGGGGAAGGGAAGGGAAGCGAAGCGAAGGTGAGGAAGGAAGGGGAGATCCCGCGCCCCCTCCCCTCTCTCCTGCCCGTCTCTCCACTCCCCCCCACACCCCCCTTCTGCACCCCCTCCTGGCTCCCACCCTCCCTCTCTCCGGATCTCTTTCTCTTTCACTTTTGCATGCCCTGCAACCTTTTAAAATGTTGCCCCTTTCCTGTGATTCGTCAGACGCAGCAGCATGTGCCCCCTCTCTCTCTCCCGCTCCCTCTCTCTCCCTTTTTGTCTCTCTCTCCCTCTCCCTCTCCCCCATCTCTGATTAGATACACTGATTCTTCATTCAATGGACGTCATTTAGAACAGGCTCTGCCTTGAGTTGCCTTCTCGCTTCACGCTCGATTTCCAGCCATTCTTCCCTTATTAAGTGTTCGTGTAATATTAATAGTCATGAATATCTGCTATTAGGAGTCTCCAGGAAGGCAGCAGATCTGTTATTAGGAGCTCAAGTGAAGCAGCAGCTAAGTCAAAGGAGAAAAAGAAAGAAAAGAGTCAGAGGAAAAAAAAGGATTAAGAAACAAACACACACACGCTAAAAAAAAAAAAAAAGAAAAAAAAAGCGCAAAACAGACAAACAAAAAACCAAAACAAAAAAAAAAAAAAGAAAAAAAGAAACCAACTTTGACTCCTCACACCGCGCCAGGATAGAGAGCTCGCCTTGGGAACACTCGATGAAGGGCAGCAGAGATCGGTGCAAGTTCTGATGGATTATCGTGGCGCGCCCGCGGTGCAGGAGCAGCCCGGCGCCCCGGTCCTGCCGCCCGCGCCTAGCGCCGGGCTCCGGCCGCGCTCCCTCCGCGCCCGCGCCGCGCCCGCACCCGCGGGGCTCCGCCGGGGCTGCGCGCTTCGCCGGTCCCTTTCCTCTGCCTTTTCGTTATTTTTTCTACCTTGACTTGTAACCCCCGACTCTTCGCAGATGTTAGTGCACAGTTTTTCGGCTATGGTGAGTTGCTTCACGTTTCTCTCGGAGGGGGTTCGGTGCGCGCTGGGTGTTGCTATTGTTGTCGGCGGTGGCAGTGGGGGTTTCGCACCCAGCTTTCCGGAGAGGGCTTTTTTCCTTTCCTTCATTTTTATAAATTCGGTGGTTTACATTTTCCCCCTTCTCTCTTTATTTTTCTTTTCTTCCCTCCCCCTCCCCCCCCTTTTCTTTTTTTTTTTTTTTTTTGGTCTGCTTTGAGCGAACGGCAAAAGGCTTTGCTTGGACCCTACCGCTTCGATTCCTTCACCTTGCCACCTGCAAAACGTAATATTTTCGCTTTCTCGTTTCCCTTTTTCGGGATCGTGGTTCTTTCCTTCGAATCCTCCTCCGTGGAGGCCATTCCTTTTTCCCCAGACGTTCATGTGGGCTCATCTGCCCGGCCTCGAGAGCCGGCGGAGCCGTGCCGAAACGCCCGGGCTCATTCCGGTGCCGCTCGCCCGTCGGGCGGCGGCGCTTCCCCCGGCTGCCTGCCGCATTCCTCCGCTTCCCCGGCGGCCGGGCCGCCGCTGCCCGCTGCGCTCCGAAATCGCACGCTGGCGAGCCCGGGGTTCGGTCGGGCATCGGGACGGCTCTCCCCGTAGGTGGGGGACCACGGCAGTGCTTTCGCTCCGAAACATTTCTAAAACTCTTGGGGGGAACGACCGGTTTGTTTGGAGCCTATTTCGGCGTCTTCTGGTAACAAAATGGCAGTGGGCTTGGATTTTGCAGGGTTTTCTTGGGACGCGATCGGTAATCTCAGCGACAGTATTTATCTCGGTTCTGTTAAGGGCCAGAGGAAGGATTTTGGGTTGTGGCAGAATTATTATTTCAATAACGCCCGCTTGTGAATTATTCTTTTTATTTGTGGGAAATACCTGCTCCTGAAATGCAGGGGCGCGATCTGTTGTGAATCCACCCTGTACCGCCGCAATGTTTTATTAATTATTATAAGCAGTCCTGTTGTAATTATTGCTATTATTGCTGTTATCATTATTGCCGTTATTATTGTTTTTTAAAAAGCGAGACTGCCCCTTAATTATTTGGGAAGGGAAATCAGAGGCAGAGAGATCTCCAGATCTGCTTTTCTCTGCCTCGGAGACGATGATTTGCCTATCATTGCCCTATAGATGAAATTTTCAAGCCGATTTTGAGGAGAATCAGTTTGATATTATCTTTGTTTTTCTTTTCTCCTTTCCCCTCCCCCTTCTCCCCCTCCTCTACCCCCCTCCACCCTCCAACGCCCCCCCGCTCCCGCTCCCCACCTCAGGAGCGCCACGACAGTACCAGCAACGGGACAGCCCGGCTACCCCAGTTGGGGGGACCGGTGGGTCAGTCTCCCTACACCAGCGCCCCACCGCTCTCCCACACCCCCAACGCCGACTTCCAGCCCCCTTACTTTCCCCCCCCTTACCAGCCCATCTACCCCCAGTCTCAGGACCCCTACTCCCACGTGAACGACCCGTACAGCCTCAACCCCCTCCATGCCCAGCCACAGCCCCAGCATCCAGGATGGCCGGGACAGAGGCAGAGCCAGGAGACGGGGGCTGCTCCACACGCACCGGGGTTTGCCCCACCAGCTCTCGGGGCTCGACCCACGCAGGGACTACCGGCGGCACGACGGACCTGCTGCACGCCCCGCACGGGCTGGGGCTCGGGGCTGGCCGACCTGCCCCTCCACTCCATCCCCCACGCCATCGAGGACGTGCCGGTAAGCCAAGGGGCCGCCCCAGGGCCCACTCCTCCCTCTTAACGCCGGAGCTCAACGTCGGGGGTAGAGGGAGGGAGGGGAACCAACCCCCCCCCCCCAAAAAAAGAGAGGGAGGGAAGAAGAGAACTCCCCCCCCCAGGGAAAAGTGAAACCCCCACCTAGAACAAAAGGTTCTCACAGCTCGTCCCTGTGCGACGCCTCCCTGCTAACTTGCCCACTAAAATATAAATAAATCAAATTACTGTCATCGTTAACAATATCTTTCCTTCTCAATGACAATAAGCTGTTACGATTGGAAGAATATATAATATCACCACAGGGCCGTGGATTTGGGGATTTCTTACTGCCTTGGGAAAGACATGAGTCTGAAATGCCTGTGAGGACATTTAACGAGATCTCACAAATGTAAAGGGGGGATGGGGGAAAGTGGGGTAAAGTGGCCTAAGAAGGAAAAATTGGTTTCCCATGATTACAGGATTGGCATATGGGATAACCACATCCAAAGTTATAAGAGGGTATGGGCAGATCATCTTCTCTAAAGGAATTAATTGACAAATCAGGGAAGAGGTATAGTAAAATGCTGCCTCCTTCTTTTAGTAGCGGTGCAAAGGGATGACCTCATAAATCATTACCTATAGGTTATCGAATTCGAGTCAGACCTGCTACACCCTATATTAAATTAAATGTTGGGAGCCTATTGGAGGATGTATTATTTGGGGGACCTAATTCTGTTATCGATGAGTACACACTTTAAAAATGATTTCTAATTAAGCATGACATTAGTGCACAGGCTACTTACAAAGCAAGCCAGGGCTATTGTTCAGTTAGGAAAGTGGTCTTATGCAACACGATAGGTTGTGATCAAAGTTCATCTTTCTGGGTTTCTCCCCAAAAATGGAATTAGAACATGGCAATAAATTTATTAAAGCCC
This sequence comes from Corvus cornix cornix, assembly GCF_000738735.6. Classification (NCBI taxonomy): domain Eukaryota; kingdom Metazoa; phylum Chordata; class Aves; order Passeriformes; family Corvidae; genus Corvus; species Corvus cornix. Next base: position 65,810,423 of record NC_046333.1, read on the forward strand.
ACAGAGCTCATGCTGAGGGACTGAAGCTGCTTGACTTTCAGGAGGAAAGAGGAGGAGGGAACTGCGGTATCTGGATGTGATTTTTGCCGAAATGCCATCCCAAATTACAGGATCAAATATTACAACAATATATTTGCTGACAGTTTAATGAGTACAGTTTCGTGTTGCAAGGATAATGTTCAGATGAACTTACCTATTTTTGGGGGTCATTTTGAAATCTTTTGTAAATTATACTCAGGGAAAATAGTGAATTTATTACAGCCCTCATCTGGCTAAATTAGCCACAGAAAATTGCTGGTTGTGTTTAGCAGTTTTGCAATAAACGCATACGTTTTCCAAAGTGGAGGATTTAGTAAGCAATTTGGATCTGTTAAAAGCAGGTCAATTCTTTAAACTTGATATAAAATAACATGGAGGCAATCGCAAGAATAAACTAATTTGTTGACTGCAAGCCCCTGATTGCTGTAGGAAGAACATGACCTAAAATGTTCTCTTGAATTCTCCCTCTCCTCAGTTGTGCTCTATGGCAGTGGGCTGATTCGGGAAGCCTCCTCTGCAGATCTATGAATTAATAGCATTGCTATACTTCGTGAAAACCAAATGCCATCTGGTTTAAATCCTTGAGCCAGCCTAACCATTTTTTTTTCTCTGTAAGACTGAATCAGCAGGCTTCATGAAAGAGAGTACAAAATAAGAGGGTGTATCTTTTAGGAGTATTTTATCTAGTTAAAAAAAAAATCTTTTACAGAAATCTGACTCGGGAGCTTAATTTTTGAATTTTTCTGTTGCTGCAACAGTTAACCTTTAATAAAAACAACTGCTAAATATTTAAGAAAGTCAAGTAGACGGTGAAAATTATTTAATCATAAATATCTCTGTGGGATTTTAAACTTAACAGTCCTCCCTGTACGGAATATGTGTAGAAATAACACAAATAAAAGTATTATGCCACACTACATTTACTTTATGGGTTTAGGGTGCATGCATAAAGGGATCATATTTCCCCATATAGTTAAAACACAAGAACTGCAGCAGTAGTCATTTCTGAACATTTCTCAATTTAATTATACTTAAATCCAGAAGCACTTTAGGCAAGTTACAAATGAGAGCATTGAGTATAATAAAACCTGTAATAAAGCAACTTAGTACCATCCACCCGGAATCATTGAGATCAGGCACAATTAACAGGAGCATAAATCCAAGACAGAATGGAAAATGTTAGAATCAGTATTATTGTTGGACAAAGACTAGAGAAGGAAGTAATAGTTTTTTAAATGGTAATGCCTGGGTTTTGTAACGATTGCGAAATCTTCTATCTCAGCAGCACTGGTGTTAATTTGTAAACACAGCCAGACATTATATTGCCTGTCAGTTTTTGGAATTAGAAAACATGATTTCATTTGACTTTCTAATCACGTCGTGACTCCGCCGCGCGAACCCCAGCTGTAGCCGCGACCGCGGAACCTGCGAGGGGACAATAGTGGGGGAGCCCGGGGCTGCGCGGGGTGCGTGGACCCCCCCGGCCCCGCGCCGGTCCGCGCTCCTTTGTGCTTTCCCTCCCGCGGGCGCGGGAGCGGGCGCAGCGGCGGGGGAAGGGCTGGGCCGGGCCGGGGCTGCTTCCCGGGGAGGAGAGAAGGACGGGAGGAGGGAGCCCTCAGAAGCTTAAGGCCACTCGGGCCCCGGGGGTGTGTGAGTGATTTATTATATTTTTCTAGGGGATCGGGGAAAGAGCTGGGAGGGATGCAGGATTCCTCTCGATAAAGGAAATCCCCCCCCAAATCTCCTTCTTCCCTTCCCCCCCTCCCTCCATGCAGGATCTGTTGTTTCCCTCCCTACACCGTGCCGGCAATGGGGGCGGGCGGGGGGGGGAGACGACACACAACTTCTCCCGCACCCCATCCCACCTCGGCCCTCCCTGCCTTTTGTTGTGGTGGTACATTGACATCCCTGCCTGTTCCTTTTGTTGCAGCACGTAGAAGACCCCGGTATTAACATCCCAGATCAAACTGTAATTAAGAAAGGTAAGCCGCTTCCTTGCGCATACCAAACATGTCGTCACAGGCTGGGGACTGCTCGCAGGGAGGACTTACCCGGCCTCCCCCTCTCCCCTCCAGCCCCCCGGCCCCGCGCTCCTTCCTCTGGCATGTAGTGTTGGCCAAAAGGTTGGAAGCAAAGAAAAACGGGCGATGTGCGGTAAAATCTGCCCTCTTAAATGGCCACGTTTGCCGTGCATTTTAATTATTATTGTCGTTAACGAGGAAAAATGTTAGCAGATGATCTAGAAAATCCGAGCCGGTCTTTTAGTGCATTAGCAAACAATTGGGTTTCATGGTTTGCCCCATGCATTTGGCTGAGAGGAGGATTTGAATCGTTGTTGGTAAACGGGGCTGTGAAAGTGAAATCGTTGTTCTCCCTCCTCCGGGTTTTCTTATTTAAATCACGCCGGTGATGAGGTGGACTGGTGGAGAACAAGGGGCGAGTTTCTGGAAACTGGTGTCTGTCGGTTGTTAGGGTGGTTTGGTTTTCGTTGGCTTTGTGCGCTTGCTTCACTTGGAATTAGATTGCTTGGAAGCTGGTACCCAAATCGTGTAAAATATTTATTTCATTTTTCACTCCATTTTCATTTCCCGTCGTTCTTCCACAACTGAAGGATTGCAAAAGGTGGCACAAGGCATTTTGCAAAGCAGGTTCTTGAACGGTGGAAAGTGATGGGTTTTGTGTTTGGATGCTGTATAGTGAGATGCTGTTGGAGTAAAACTGGAAGGCTGGAAGGTGTAGCTAGCTCCTGCCTGCTCTGAGGGGTGCCATGGCTGCGTGGCCGCCTGGAATTTGGGTCCCCAGGCCACCACTGGAAAGAGGTGCTGAGTAGAGGCACTCTCCTCTCTAACCCTAATCGCTGTACAGCCAGCGAACCTGAAGTTTCATACCCCCCCACCCCCCGCCTGTAAAGCCTTTGTCACGTCAAATTAGATGTGCAAGGGATAAATCTTAAGAGATGCTCTTTCCAAGTCGACATGATAATTGGCTCTTTTATTAGTAATCTCAAGAGTTCGTTTAACTCCTGTTGTATCTATTAGCCTTCCCAGAGCTATTAATGTCACAAGTGATCTATCCAAAACGGAGAGAGCCCCCCGCTTGGTTGGACTGCGCCCGCCAAGCAGAGCGGGCTAAGGCAGAGCAGAAAGGGAAGGCGGCCGGGACCCGAGGCACCGAACGGCGGCAGGGCACCTCCCCGCCAGCCGCCGGCGGACAGGGACCAAGATATATTTTGGGGTGCCGGTTCTCCTCCGCGTTACGGGTTTTCCACGTCTAAATTTGTGCGCTGGCGGGGCCCCGGGGTTGCCACACATCCTGCCGGCTGCGCCGCTGCCCGGGCACTGCCCGTCCGACACGGGCGGTACCGACGTGCGGCACCCGGCGGCTTCGGCGCCCGACAGGGGCTGCGGGGGGGCCGCTGCGGGCTCTTTTCAATTTCCCCGCTGCGGGTCGAGGGTTGTCCGGCTCCCTCCTTGCGCCTCCCGACGAGAGAGGGGAGGGGTGCCCCCGCTGCGTCCCCGCTGCCCCGCAGGCGGTGCGGGCCGGGGCTGGCCGCAGTGAGCGGCTCGGGTGCTTCCTCCTCCCTCCCCGGCTCCCCGCCCGCTCCTCACCCTCACCTCCCTGCTCCTCCCTCCCTGCAGGCCCCGTGTCCCTCTCCAAGTCTAACAACAACGCCGTCTCCTCCATCCCCATCAACAAGGACGCGCTCTTCGGCGGGGTGGTGAACCCCAACGAGGTCTTCTGCTCGGTGCCGGGCCGCCTCTCGCTGCTCAGCTCCACCTCCAAGTACAAGGTCACGGTGGCGGAAGTGCAGAGACGCCTGTCGCCGCCCGAGTGCCTCAACGCCTCCCTGCTGGGCGGAGTGCTCCGGAGGTGAGGGGCGGGGGGGACGCGGGAGGCGGGATGCCGGGCTGTGCCGTGCGGGAGGGAGGGATGGAGGCAGGATAGAGGAGGACGAGCGCCCACGCGGGGCGGTGGCGCGGGGGAGTGCGGCGGCCGCCGCTAGGGGGCGGGGCGCGCGCGGCTGGCGGGGCAGCGCGGCCGGGCGGCGGGAGGGGCCCCGGGCGCTGTCGCCATGGCAACGCGCGTCTCGTGCGGTCCCCGAGCCCCGCCGTGAGGGCCCCTGCGTGTCCCTGCCCCCGTCGTGGCCATGAACACCCCCACGGGCACGGACCCCCATGACCGGCTTAGTGGCGGGCACCCTGTGGTCTCACCCAGGCAATTAGGCAGTGCCTGGGCAGGGAATAACATTCAGGATTAATTGAGGCAGCTCCCATCTCTGCAGCCCCGCTTAGTCCAGCTCTGCTGAGGAGCCACAGATGGGCTATGTAGAGTTTGGTGTGAGGGCGGTGATGGTCTGGGGCTGCCGGCCATACAAATCGGCCTCCTCCCATCACACCTGGGAGAAGCTGCCTGTGTCCATGGCACCTTGGGAGCTCAGGCAGCCACCTCAGAGCTCCCCATTAGCCCTGGGGCTGATCCAGACCTTAGTGAGGGCCCCTGTTCTCTAGATGTGGAAACATCCAAAGCACCATCCCTATAGCTGGGATTCAGCTTTCAGCAACAGTTGGTCTTCGGCCACCCACAGCCATGTATCCCGTCCCTTGTGCCTTTATTCCCCTCCATGGGAAGGCGATGTGTTGGGGCATGTGTGGGTGGGAGCCAAAGTAGGAGCAGGTGCTCCCCCAGGCCCCATTTCTCAACGCCTTTCTGTGTGGAGCAGGGCAAAGTCTAAAAATGGAGGGAGATCTCTGAGGGAGAAACTGGACAAAATAGGACTAAACCTGCCAGCTGGGAGGCGTAAAGCTGCTAACGTTACCTTGCTCACATCACTCGTGGAGGGTAAGTGACTCAAAAGAGCTGGGAGGGCTCGTTTTGAAAATGTGCCTGTTGCTTTTGCCAAATGGGAGAAGACTTGGTGTTGAGTCGTTTGGGGTTTTTTTACTGCTTTCCCAGAGTCAGTGCTGCTTGTTGGCATTTGGAAGGGTGTTATTTTCTGTGTCTTATAAAAAGATCAGGTTAATTGTGTGTCTTTGCTTTTTGTTATAACTGAAACGGGTTTGTGCGAGTCCTGCAGACTCAGCAAAGCGTTCTACCATTTCTTTGCTTTTAAGTTTCCGAGCTAGCTGTTTTCAGGGCCCCATCTTGCTCACTCATTCAAATGAGTAATCCCTCTACGGAGTAAGCAGATCTCATTGGGAGCAGCACGGGAAGGATCACTGTGAAGGGGGATTGTGGGCTTAGCCCCGTAAGAGACCCGAGTATCAGGTTGGAAGTTACGGGCAGCAGAGCCTCTCGTACTTCAGTGTTGTTCTTCTGCCACAGGTGGACAACCAAGTGATTTTAAATGTCAGAAACTGCAGCTACTTTAAGCTTGTTCTCCCTCTCAGCCTGCAGCCACATAACAGTAAATCATTTAACTTTTCTGACATCTGCGTTTAAGAAATGCGTGACCATTACTTCCTGAATTAATTTGGGAATCCTTGACCTCAGCCATGAATTAATGGCGTCCTGAAAGCCTCAAAGTTGCACCACCACCAGCCCCCACTCCCTTTTGGTTCTCATTTTCAGAACACATGTTCCCTTGGCTATATCATTCTCCTCTGCTTTGCTTTGGCCAGAAAAGGTGCAGCTTCCTTTTAATGCCTTGGGATGTCCTATGCTGTCTGTACTGGGAGGTAGGGAGCTCAGGAGTTTGCAGTCATTTCGTTTTGAAGCAGTGGCTGTGTCACGCTGGCTGACACAAAGTATGTTTGAGGCCTGCAAATAGATCCTTCTCCTTTCCCCTTATGTATGGGTTCAACTGCATTTTAGACCGGTTCAGTTTGTAAAGTGCTTTTAAGCTCAGCCCGAGCTGTCCAGGTTCAGCTTAAGTTTGGTTGTATAGGGGGGAATTTGTTTTGTTGTTGCTTCGCATTCTGCGAAAAATGTTTCATGTGCAAAGAGATGGGGAAAAGAGCACTGTGCGATGATGCCAGACATCATTTTTTTAAACATCAGGATTAGTGAACAAACTATATTTATACTGCGTGAAAATTACCGCGTCTTCATGTTTCTGAAAAGGCTTTGCAATTGCATTGACACGCTGTGGTAAAAAAATCATGAGGGGAAAACTTGTAAAAAGTCTAGATTTGGTAGATGCTTAACATTATTTGTGATGTTAATGAATATGGAGAAGGTTTTATGGTAATCTATTGTTCTGTTTGGCTTTCACATACAATGGCTTTGAAAAGAATGATTTTTAAAAAAAACAAAACCAGAGGCCCGATCTTCAGATAACTTGGTGATGGTGGCTAATTTTGGGGAGATGATAGTATAAACATTGCTGGGGCTCTGAGTCCTGTGGCGATGAGGCAGTTTCTAGAGTACTGTTATTGTTTATGATCCGCTCCATTTTATGGAAACAAGCTCACTGGACTGAGGCTTTGAAGCTCTAATTGGCGCATGCGTTCTTCCGGAGCTAGAGCTAATGGCAGGAAGCCCTGCAGTAAAAACCAACTGGTTCAGGAAATTAAAACCAAAGATTTGAAAATCAACAAAACAGACAGACTCAGTGGAATGACCCTAAAATTCTCATGGTTAATTGTTTGGGGGTGAACATATAATTATATGCGATCAAGTTAAATTTTAAACACTTAGCTGTTTAATGCATTTTATTTAGAAGAGCTCTAGGAGTAATTATGATCAATATTAATCATTGATGCAATGCAAAAGAATATAGAGATGTGGCTGAGGCAAATACATTTTCAGAGTAAATAGCTGTGAATAAAATGTACATAAATGGCTCTCCATAGGTATGGAGATGTAAATCGAAGCGCACATTCTAGGTGGATGGAGCCTGTCTGTCTAAAAGTATCTGTTAATCAATGTGAACTTTTAAAAATTCTTATGCAAGATTTCACTTCTAACAATTGTCATGAAAATACAGATTTGCATTGCCTTCAACTGAAGCAAAGAAAACTGCAAGATAAGATGTAATTAGCATTTCTTTCCCTAACTTTTTCAAAGAGAAAATGCCCAAGCCTTTGAGAAGAGCCCAAGTAGAATGTAGTGGTTTTTTGGAGTTTTTTTCAAATGGATTTTTGCCTCTGTGGGATGTGTACTGATGAGCCATGTGTTTCTTTCCATCCCCACCCGTGCCTCCCTATTCAGGAGAAGCAGTGCATCTAGCTAGAGATTTTGGGTATGTTTGTGAGACAGAATTTCCTGCCAAAGCAGTAGCTGAATTTCTCAACCGACAACATTCCGATCCAAACGAGCAAGTCACAAGAAAAAACATGCTTCTAGCTACAAAGTAAGACATTTAACTTTTTGGCATGTTGCTTAGAAATGAGGGAGGGGGGCAAACTCAGGTTTGGGGCTTTTATTAGTGAATATATTTGTTTGCTGCAGAACCAGTGGTTGATGGCTTTGCAAGTTGTGAGGGTGTGTATTGGCCTTCCTGTGTAGGAGAACTCTGCAACCCAGCTTGGTTTCCATCAAATCAGTTTGCACAGATTACCTTGAATGTGAGTTGTGAAAATTGAGGGTGGATGTTTAGTTACAGAAAAGCAGTAATTCTTCAAAGCAAAACATTTTCTGGGCCTATTCACTTAGCTTATCAACTGAAGTAGAAGGGGGAGGCTTCCCATTGACAGTAAAATAAAACTGGCACATTAAACTGATTTCAGTTCATTAAAATCGGCAATGGTTCTTCCTGCCTAAGCAGCTCTGTTACTTAGCAAATACAGGGATATTAAAAATACATTTTAAATGACAATCTGTACGCAGTTAAAATGCTAGCAGAGTTTATAGTTGATGGGGCTGCCTAGACTTCCAGGTGGTGCGTGAAAAGAAAATGATTGTTTTGGTATGTTTGCTGGAAATTAAAAGGGTTGTTTGGTAGCCCTTAATTACCAGTGGAGGTGTCATCAAAGGGCACAGTGCCAGAGGACACAAGCAGGAGATGGGAGCTGCTTTATGGCTGGAAGACATTAATGCGGGTTTTAGAATACAAACTGTTTCAACACACCTCTGAGCTCTCTTGCGCTAAGGTGCGTTATTTCTCCAACCATTTGTGCAGTGAGTGGGTGATATAACCTATCTTCTGCACCATGCCCTCGTATCCTCCCTTCTCACCTCCCTGGAAGGAAATTTCCAGGCGCTGGTTAGCGTCAGCCTTCCCCTCTGTGGAAAGGTCCCTTTGGATTTGGAGATAGAGATTTACATATATAAATGTTTCAGAATACCCTAATTTAAATCCTCAATTGCCTGCTCTGCCCTCACTCACTCTTCCTGACACACAGGTGTGTGTTTTAGCCTTGTGAAGGAAGAGGCCCACATCTCTCTCTGGTTCCCTCCAAAGAAAGGGATCTTCCAAGATGTGAATAAATCCCTTAACCTACCTTTGGACATCACAGCCCATCTGTTAAGCCTGCTTAGGAACTTTAAACTGTGTTTGTGCCCCAAATCCCGGCTGGGCAGGGATGTGTGTTTGTGGAGAGTGTTGAGGGCTGAGGTATGGAGAGCGGTGGGGCAAGAGGCATATGTCTCCCTGTTCCTGTTGTCTGCCTGTGTGTTGGATGGGGCCAGGGTGTGATTTATGGTGTGCTGTTGTGTGTGCATGCAAGGTGAAGGGAAGAGGTTTGTGCGTGCTGGGGAAGTGTGAAAATTAGGGGGAAGGATGCATAGAGAGGAGGGGGAGAAGCAAGAGAGTGTGTGCACTCCGGAGCAGGAGCCCCCTTGATCCAGGGGCTTGTGCAGTCTAGCAGGGAGAATGCACGGGCTTTGCTGCTGCCAGTGATGGTTCATTTCTCTCCCTCTCTCTTCCCTTCCCTCCTTCCCTCCCTCCCTCCCTCCCTCTGTCTCTCTGCTCCATTTGTGCTACAGACAGATCTGTAAAGAGTTCACCGACCTGCTGGCTCAGGACCGATCTCCCCTGGGGAACTCGCGGCCCAACCCCATTTTGGAGCCGGGCATCCAGAGCTGCCTGACCCACTTCAACCTCATCTCGCACGGCTTTGGGAGCCCGGCGGTGTGTGCTGCCGTCACTGCCCTGCAGAACTATCTCACTGAGGCGCTCAAGGCCATGGACAAAATGTACCTCAGCAACAACCCCAACAGCCACACAGACAACAGCACCAAAAGCGGCGACAAAGAGGAGAAGCACCGAAAGTGAGGATCCCCCCTCCCACACACTCCTCTCCCTTCCCCCTCATAGCGCATCGATCTATTCATCTCCCTCCTCCCTCTCCCCGGCACCCAGCACCCCAGGCTACAGCAACAGAATGAGCGTCCTTCTGCCAGTCCTGTTCTCTGACTCTGCAGGACTGCTCTGTCCTCTCTCCACACCCCTTCCCAGCATCCACATTTCCATTTGCTCCTGCTTAAATTTCCCCCCTCTTCCCACTGCCACCATCGTTTTACCCCAGTTTGGAGCCTAAGAGAACAGAACAGGGGGACGGAGCCAGCAAAGAAAAAAAGTTCTGTCTTGAGTTTGTGAACTTTTTTTTAAATAAAACAAAAGGAGAAAAAAAAAACCAACAAAAAAATAAAATAAAAAAGAAAAGGACTTTTTTTTCTAAAAATATATTAAAAAATTTAAAAAAAACAAACAAAAAGAAATAAATAATACTTAAAAATTCTATGAGCTTCACCGGACTGAATCACCACCTTCCCTTACATAAACTTCAGTTAAGATTGTAGCCATACTAAAAATGAAAATAAAACAAGTGAAAAAGTACAACAGCAACAGCAGACATACAAAAGGCAAAAAGGACTGATGACATTTTATCAGTATTGTGAATAAACTTGAACACAAAACACAAGCGGTTCCATGTCATATCTTCAGTTGTAGAACTTTTTCCTGTCCAAGGTAAAGCGACCAACTTGAACTTTCTATTGCAACACGATTCACGGTTATTATATAAGGGAATCAGTGTTCATGTATGTATATATTTATTTATGTGTAATTTAATGGGAATTGTAAATATGGTGAGTCTGTTTTAAGCCTTTTTTTATTTATCTGGTGATCTCGTTTACCTCTTGTTTAGTGGGTTTTAAATCTTCCCCTCTTAGTTCATCATGTGGTTCATGGTACTTATTTAGATATCAGAGGTTTTTTGGGGGTTTTTCTCTGGGATTCATCCTTTTTAGCCCTGTTGTAGCATGTTAAAAGCGACAATGAAGCAGCTGAACAAATAAAAAAACATAATTTTTATATATAATTAGTATGACATTTAGTTTCTCATTGAAGATAAAATAAAGTGATGTTGGACCCTGGCAAGGTTTTTAAACATGTTAGTGGTTTTACAACCCTTATGTGTTGTGGAAAATGAAAAAAGTTATTTTCATCCACTGTCCTTCTCCCGAAAGCACCAACAGAGCAATAAATTAATATTGTCTTTTAAAACAAGATTTAGCTTTACTTTCCTTTTTCCCCCTCTTTTTTTTTCTTTCTCCCTTTCTTTTGTTTTTATTTTACTCCTTTTTTTTTTTTTTTTCCCAAAGAACTTCAAACATTTGGGACCACCTGGTATCCTGTATTTCCACTGGCCATATTGGAAGCAGTTATAGTTGTATTGTATTGAGTTGTGCCGGCAGTAGTTTCCATGCCTATCAATGTATCATAGTCCTTTGTTGCCCAGATAAATAAATATTTGATACGCTTTATGTCGATTTTTTTATTCAGTAGCTGTCTTTACCCAGGCGTATTTTTGTTCTTGGCAGTATTTTTTATTCAGTATGGTTACAGTAATTGAGTTTAACTCTCCCTTGACAATTGCTCCTTGCAATAAGCAGCTGAACCCATTGTTTCCCTCAAGTATAATAAAAACTTACTTTCAACTTGGAGTTCAGAGCAGGGTATCATTTAGATATTCCACTGAGTCTGTATTCAGACAAATGACACAATAAAGCACAATGTATTCTTTTGGATAAAAAATTGTCTGTACTACTAACAAAAATGACACACTATCTTTTCTTTAACCAAAACATAATTTTATTTAAAAAATAAAAGTTTTATTTTATTTATGTTGACCTCTAGGTTTTTATTTATGTTTATATACAGCATACAGAATTATAAGCCTATAAAATTTTGTACATGTAATTGTCCTAACGGAGAGCAGAGATTAAAACACACATCTCAAGAAGGACATTTAAAAAAGAATCATGACTGAGAAAATGCTGAAAATGAATGCTATGAAAAAAATTATGTACTGATAAATCAGAGCTGGGTGCTCCCTCCCCCTCAAGAAAAAGAAAAGCTCCGTAGTCTATGCCAGCAAAATCATCTCACGGTTGTGAACTTTAGTGAAATCTTGCAGGAGACAGATTATTTCTGATTGATGGTTCGTGTTTTAGTGGAATGCACAGACTGACATTTTGAGATGGCTGTGTCAGTTTGTAAGGGACTGAAATTTTTATCTTGAGTTTCTTCTTGTGGAAACCAGTTGTGAAACAGGGAAGTTCGCTTTAAAAAAATTGAGTGTACGTCTTGAAGATGGGCTATAAAAACGTGAGAATTCAGAGTTTGAATCTATTTTCTTTGGCCTGGGGGGTAGGTGAAGTCAGGATCAGGCTGGATTATGTTATATCATAGGAAGGGAGACTTAATGCAGTTTAGAATGTAAAGGCATTTTAAAGAGAGGGTCTCCTTTAAGTGCTGATGATATTTTGGTAGTGGAGGCTGATTTTTCTCTCTCTTTTCTCCCCTCCGTGACTCTCTCTCTCTCTCCCTTTTTTCCCCTTTTTGCTCAGGCAGAAATTGAGGAGGTTAAGAGGAAGGTGTTTACAATAAAGCTGCACAAAGAATTAACATTTACTCATATATTTTGATGTTTGGTAGAGCTGGTGAAGCAAAGCATTAGATAAAGCCCAAGATGTTTCATTTTGCTTTGGTAATCTACTTATGGAAGGCAGTGTAAAATCAATCTTGCCAAGCAGAAAGAGAGTTGGTGGAGTCTAAATTCTATTTTCGAGAGCCAGCTAGTTTATAAAAATGGTGAATATTTTTTTCTATAAATTGAAAGTGGATCCTTTGAATGCAAAGCTGCAATTGTTTAAAAAACAGTTATTTATTATTTCCAAGAGAGACTGGTTAACCGTAAAGTAGATGTAACAAAATAATGAGGTGAATGAACCCTAACTGTACATATTCTTGACATAAATGAAATGCACAGTATTGTAGCAGGTGAAGTGAAGCATTGTCTATCAGGGCTGTTTTTCTTGGCTGCATCTCAGATTGTGTGGGGGATCCTAACCTCAGGCACAATAGCATTCATAAACAGCAATACATTGCTGCTCTTTCTACAGCAACACATAAATACTCATTTTTAAACGAAAACAATCTTATTAAATACCATTCATTCATATCTGGATTTACAGATGCTTGTTACTTTTTGAAGCCTGTACCCAATATAATCGTTTTACACTGGTCAATGTATAAAGCAGTCTTATGCTAGAACGTTATAAGGTCATAATAAATAATGTTTTAAAGATATAATTAGCTACTTCATGCTAGGAGAGCGCACTTTAAGTATCCTGCTGCTGCATTATCAAGCCACCAAAAACCAGAAATGAAATGACCTTGCATAGATTTCTTTATTACTATTATTTCTAAGGAAGGATTTTACAGGCGATAATGGAAATCAGACTAGGTTCGGTTCAGCCTCTTCTGCTGTGACCGATGTGCAGTTACTAAAACGTGCTAATTACTTCAGCATTCTTTGGATGCATTTTTAACATTGTGATCGAGGTGCAGCAGTGAAATTCTAGGTCATGCTTTTATACACTAAACAAAAATCTGTTGTTATTTTTTTCCCCCATATCAGTTGAAAACGAGGGTGAATGGTGGCTGAATGTTAGACCATTGCTGCCACGCTAAGCTAATTCCTACATGCGAACCAAAATACAGCTTGGTGCTCTTTCACCGTGAACAAGGAGAGCCCTCCTCTTTGTACCGTATTTTACCCCACCCTCCAAAAATCAAATATTAATATAATTTGAGATTTAACTGGTGGAACAGCCATCAGGACAGCAATGCCCCGCAGCTGAAATAATATTTAAAATAGAAGGGATTTGACATTTGAGAAGTCAGTGGCTTGAAATACCCAGTTGTACTTAGCTAATTCAGTCCTTAACCTCTGGTTTCAAATAAATCAATTACAGTCGATTCCACTTCAGTTCAGAAGTGCACAAGGTTTTTAGTTAATTGAATACATTTTATTCACTTGCTAGGAGTATTCATTTATCCAAACCCTTACATTTAAAGGCAAGTTCTTTATTGTCCATGATAAATTCGACTGCATAATCAGATCAGCTCCTTGTTTGTTTACTCATCTTCTACCTCCCATTTAAATTCCAGAATGTGCACTTCCTTTTCCCTCCTTGTTCCGTGCATGTCTCAGCCCAGACCAGATTCCCAGAGCCTCAGCTCTCATTTTAGGAAAGTGTAGCTGAAATAACTAGCACCCTTCCGATGGGGAGCAGTGTGAAGTCCATCCCAGCTAGTGAGGGCAGAGGGATTTAAACTGACTCCATAATCAAACGTGAAAGGTTGGGAGTATAAAAAGAATTACGGTGCCTTCGATTTTGTCCCGTGCACCTTTTCTGCATGAAAGAGCCATGTCTCTGTTCTCTGCCCTGCAAGCAGCTGGAACTGTTAACTCCTAGAGAAGATTTGGAGCCAGCTTGGTGTCAGCAGGATAAGGTTTTTGTTGAGCACTGGGCAATGAAGTTGTGTCCCTGATCCACTTTGAACAGATACTGGTACACACTTCGTGTGTGCTGTTTGCAGAATCCTGCTGGCATTGGTTTACTGTTTTGGAAAGGAAAGGGGTTAATTAGCATCATTATCAATCACTAATGCTTGTCTAACCTGTCCAAAGAATAATCAAGTTAGGGGACTGCATGAAGCTAACATCTGCTTCATTCCAGTTAAAGATTTTTCCTTATATTGTTCAATTATTGGAAGTCCACACCGGTTTCAGGCTTTGTCAGGGCCATAAAACAGGGTCAGATCGTTAGAAATCTAGAATGGAGGGGAAAGTGCAATATAAATAACAAATGGCTTCATTATTTGAGTTACAGGTGCAAGAATGGCTGTGAAAATGAGTAGGGATTACTAGAATGTGTTCCTTCTTTTTATCTCCAATACGGAGGAAAAAATAAATCAGCCAAGCCCAGTTCTTAAATCATTTATTCCGCATAGGCTGCAACCTCTCCACTTGCAGTATTCAGTTTAGTAACCCCAGAGTCCCGAAAAGAAGTAGTTTAAAGCAAGCATTTGGAAACAGAGGAAAAGTGAAAGTCTTTTATGACCCATTACTAGCAGAACTTTACTGGCTTCAGAATAGCAAAATAGCCTTGTTTTTCTTCTTCTAGTTAATGTTCCTAGGCTTTCTTGGGTGGATGAAACAGCTGATATTTCAGGCAGGGTAAACAGACATATAGCTTATGGTGGCTATTTGTAGAATATTTGTATTCTTGAACTGTTACTTCTTTCTGGTGATGTAGATATGAAGGTGACAAATCTGTCTTTTATTCCCTCTTACAACCACTGTAGTCATGTCTCTCTGATGCTGAGTTCAACTTTGGTGGCCCAAAATTTTTATCATACCAATAGAGCGATTAGAGCATCTTCACTGAGTGAATGTAGTGTGGAAATCAGGATAAGACTATCGAGAGCTTTCTGGTAGTGTAGGAGGGACCCGCTGTTTCCCTGTGGCACTTTTCTTTCAGGCTCTGATTTTGCAAGGCACATGCTGGCACCCAAAGCCTGTGGTTTCCCCATGAGTCCCTCCTTCTCAAAACTAGGGCCCTGAGGTTACTCTAAGCTCCATGGTTATTGTCCTGTTTGTAGTCACAGAGCTCATTTGCACAGAGGATCTTCAAACCAGGGCAAGGAGGGGAAACTGGGAAAGCCTAGGTGAGGAAGAAATTGTCTTGTGCTCAGCAGGAGGGTGGAGGACTGTTGGGTGTGAAGTGCAAGCCATTTCACCACGTTGTTCCTTGAGCATGTTGTGCACACACACACACATCCTATTTTCCATAGGAGATCTGCAGCCTCTACATGAAGACCTTTTCTGTCCAGAGATGCTCTCAAGCCTCACTGCTGTTGCTGCCTGAGGTATAGTTAATTCCCTTTGTAATACTTGATTGAAGGCAGATGCAGGGGCTCTGAATAGAGAGTTGCTTTCTAGCGGGAGTGTGAGCTGTGCAGTTACACTTGCAGGTTGAGGGATGTATATTGCTTCTGTACAGCGTTTTTGGTTATGTTCCTACCTGCTTGTTCATCCTGCAGAACTTCCTGCCTCAGCACTGCTTTGGTCAGAGCTGGCCCCCTTTTCTCTGTGTATGGTCCATCCTGATCCCCAAAGCTAAGGATAAAGAAGTGGCGATGTGAAATATTTGGGGCATGTTTCTGATTGTAGAGCAGAGCATTTTTCAGGGCTCCCAGGAGAAGGAAAGAGCTGTATTCCCTTCTCTTCCTTCTATCTCCCTCCCTCCTTTTAAAGTTTGCTGGCGGCGCCCTTCCCTCCAGCTTGTCCTCCTTGCCCTCTGATGCTGCTCCCTGTGCTTGTCCTGTCTCCTCCTCTCTTGTGGTGGAGTTTATCTCTCTGCCCGCAAGCGGGATGGCTTGGACAACAGCTGGGGAGACACCCCACACTGCATCACGTGCTGGTGCGCCCAGGCAGGGGGAGGCCAGTGGGGCAGTGCTGGGAGGAAAGCAGGGGCTGTGCCTGGCCTCAGTGCTCTTTTTCCTCATTAGGCCTAACAAGCTACACTGTATTAGTGCTAAAAATGTGCTCCTGCTGTGCCTGCCTGAGTTTTGGAGCCTGTGTATGGGTGTAGATGATCCAGGACAGCAGCTGATGGGTGTCCCATTGCCACGGAGCCTTGATGCAGGCTGTTCCTGGCATGCCGGTGTTTGGGATGGGGGCTGGCAGGCTGGCTGCTGGCAGGCTGGCTGCTGGGGCTTCTTCCCATCCTAATGCCCTTGAGAGAACTTGCAGCTATCCTGCTGGAAAGGATGGGGTTTTGCAGGGAGCTAGGGAAAGAGAACAGGAGGTGGCTGTGGCTTAGAAGAAAATCAGGTGGAAAAGGGGCAACTGAGGTTTTGCTTTGTGTTTCCAGGAGGGCCTGGACATGGTCCCGGTAGGGGGTTATGGAGATCACCCCATTCCTTGCTGCAGCTGCTTTTGGAAAGTTTCCTGGGAAAGGTCTGGGGAAACTGGAGCCTCCAGCAGAACTGGCTGCTGCTATGACCTTCTTGGAGGCCAACTGTTTATTTGTTCGCATTGTCATACCCGGGGAGGTTTTCCACCTAGGGCGCCTCTTGCTCCCGCCTATCTGTGCAGAGCCGGTGTGCAGCGCCGTGTGCGCGTGTGTGGCTGTACCTAGAGGTGCGTGTGCATCTGTATTTTTGGGTGTTTGTGTGTTTGTTTGTATCTATCTATTCATCTTTATGGGCGTGTATATTTATGTCTCCATCCCTGAGACTTTTGGAGAGGCTGGGATAAGAGGGGGTGGGGTGGGCTGTCTCCCGGATAGTTGATATTCCAGGTTCAGCCTCTTTCTCCGCTCTCATTCTCTAAACCCAGCCAGGGGGAGTGTCGCCCCAGGCCGAACATATGCTTCTTTCCATTGCACTAATCCACCTTCAGCGTGGAGGAATAATTGCTCGAGTGTCCATGGCTCCTCGGCGCTTTGTCCCTCGCTGGCTCCCATCAGCTTGGCACACGCCATTTCAATCAAATCCTTTCAGAGCCCTGTCTCCTTTTATCACGTCCCCGCTCCGGCGAGAGGAGGGAGGGGAGGACCGGGCTCCCCGCAGCCCCGGCGGGCCGAGCCGAGCCAGACCGGGTCTCCCCACCGGGAACAAAAGGGCCGCCGAGCAGTACCGGGCTGGGGTTGCTCTGTCTGCAAAGGCGTTAGAGTATGAGGATGTTGTTGTTGTTGTTGTTGTTGGGGGAAAAAAAAAAAAAAAAGAAGAAAGCCATCCCGCGGGGTGGTTGATCTCTCTGTTCCCTGCCACGGTGAAGAGCTCCAGGAGTCCAAGCGGGCATTAGGTTATGAAGAGGTGTGTGGAACCCCCACCTCTCGGTGGCTGTGCTGCTGGTGATAGGGGAAGGGCTGGAAATTAGCGGCTGGAAAAGTCCCGCGACTCTCTGTGGCCAACGGAATGGGAGATTGTCGCAGAAATCTGCCTCCATCCCGATTTTCCCCTTTCACACGGCGGAGCCAGCCCCAACCCGGCGGGACAGAGCGGCTGGGCACGGAAGAGGAGCAGGGATGCTCCTGCCCTCTCCGACCGGCTCGGGACCCCGAAGGGGCACGGTGGGGCAGGCTCTGCCCCGCGGCACGGAAAGACTCCGTCTTTTACTTATTTGTTTTGACTCTCCTTCAGACGAGGGGGTCCTGTTCTGTTTCTGATGTTGCGAAGTGGGTTAAAAATTCTACCTAAGACCCCCTAGCTGAGGGAGTAAAAGGAGAGGAAAGCAGGATGGTTAACCGAGGGAGATTTAAAATTAAAGAGGAAAGAAAATGGAGAAAAAGAAGAGAAAAATGTGAGCGATCTTTACATCCTTGCGGGACTGTTCAGATCTTTCTTGCTTCTCGTTTTTGCGTAGCTGCCTGGGACGGCTGATGGGTGGCAGGCCCCCCCACCCCCCCACCTCCCCGGGCTAGCACTGCGGCCGACCCCGGGCCCACCTTTCCCGGGAAGGCCGCTGTGCTCCCTAAGGCTGCCTGGTGTCCTGTCCGCCTTGCTGCTGCTGGGAGGCGGGGACAGGGGGGCTCCGGGTGGGGGTCCTGCCTCCCCCATCAGCGCTGTTGGGTTCGCCGCAGGTGAGGACCGAGACTTTCACAAGAGAACGGGGTGCCGGGCCACCGATGGGACGGCCGCACTTCACACCCTGCGCTCCGAGGGCGCCCGCAGAGCCCCGACCCGGGAGAAACTGCCCCGGGAGCTGTGAGGGGCTTTGCCGGGACACACGGGCCGGCCCGGGCCGGGGGCGAGAGCACCGGAGGGCTGCTGCGGGGGCAGAGCCGCCCGGCAAACATGCGGCCACTCGGGTGTGTGCCGGCGTTTGCTCTTCTCAATGTGTGCCCCGTGAATCCCTGAATAGTTTTTTTACTAAAGCGTGGTCTTTCCTGCTGCTGAGAAAAATCGCCTTTATCTATCTATCTATCTATCTATCTTAAAAAAAAAAATAAAAATCCCTTTTCCACTATTCCACTGCGTTTGGATTTAACCGCAACATCCACAGAAACTGCTTTATGAAAACCAGACTTTTCTATGAAAAGACTCTTCTGGCAGCAATTAGTCTGGCTTTCTTTAACAAAATTCTTTGTAATGTCATTCAACGGAAAAAAATAATCCCAGGATAATTCTGATTACACAGTTTAAAAAAAAAGTAAAATAAAAAATATTAAAATTAGCATATTCGGGTTTGCCCTGGAAAAAAAAAAAAAAAGGTCTAAATTTCCCATTGATCGGAAAAAACTCGCTGAGATTGTGCGAGGGTGGGCTTTCACGGGAAACAGACTCGTTCAGTTCCTGCGTGACGGGCGTAGAGGGCATTAATGCACACACTCGTTACCAAGTTATTCTGGTGGCTTTGCCTCAGCCTCGCAGCCCCACCTCGGCCGGGAAGCGGCAGGCAGGCGGGAGTGCCGCTGCCTCCCGTGGGAGCCTCGTGTCCGGCCCCACGCAGCGCGCCCGCCCCCCGGCAGGCAGCGCTCGGCCGAAAATCGCGCGGCTGCTCGGCGCGCAGGGAGAAGCGCTTCCCTTCCCTCCGCACCCCTCCCCGGGAGCTGGTTGTCCCCGCGTGGGTCCCGACGCCCAGCGTTGTCACCCCCGGCTCCTGGGCGGCACCCAGCTCGCTCCCTGCCTGCCGCCCCCTGCCCACCGGAGGAGGATGAGGAAGTAGAGGAATGAGGGAAGAAGAAATCTGGCCCCGGGAGGCGGGGGAGGGTGGGGGTAGCTGCCTACCTGGAAGCGTGTCGCGGACGCTTGGGAAAAGCCAGTCCCTCCGCCTCATTCGCAGGTTTTTGCTACTTTCCGCCTCCCTCTCTCTCACCGTGCTCTGGTGAAAGGTTGCATGTTCCAGCCCGGAGAGTCAAACGTTAAATTGTTAAACCAGAGTAGGAAAGGAGGGGGGAGAGGGAAAAGAAAAAAAAAAAAAAAAAAAAAAAAAAAAGGCGTGTTTATATTTCAGATATTTTAAAAGGTCGTCTTTAATTAGGTTAAATACAAGTATTATTGGCCCAGAAGAACATAGTGCAATAAGCTCGTTACAAGCCTAATTGCAAAGCAAAAAAAAAAAAAAAAAAAAAAACCACAAACCAAAAAAGAAAGGAAAGTGCGTGTGGAGACAGTCGCCGTACTCTTTCGGCACGGCCCACCTCCTAAAGTGCGTGCGTGGGGCTGCGCGGTAACCGCGGCGTGGGGCGCCGCGCATCCCCACGCGGGACGGCCAGGGCAGGCTACGAGGGGCTCATCCCTCCCCACCCCGGCTTCCATCCTTTGGGAATGAGTTTGGTATTTCCCCGCGGTGCTTGCCTGGGGACTGCTTTTGCGGTTGAGCGAGGTGTGGGGTGTCTGCGCATGAATCTACTCTGAACTTGCCGTAGAGCTCAGTCCCTCTCGACCTTCCAAAATAGCTCTTCTCCCCAGCTGGTCCTTCTCTCTCAACCCCTTGGCAACACAACTTGAGTGGGAAGGGGGAACCATTTGCCCTGAATCACAAATTTTCATGGCTTGGAAAGAAAAAGGTAACCCTCATGTCTAGCTCAATTAATAAACATGGTGATTTCACACCCAAAAGGAGGACATTATTTCACGGGAGCGCTATCAGCTCCATCACAAAGGGTCACAGCGCAGCTGTGGCGAGCCCGGGGTTATTATGCAGCCTGATGATAGGATCCCGCTTGCCATCCCGGCTCCTTCCTCGGGGCGACCAATAGCCCCCGGCAGGGCTTGTGCCACCTCATGATAAAGGACTTACCCGATGTGTGAGGAAATGGAGCAGCTTTCAGATGAGAGGTAATCAGCTTGCAGGCGCAGCCCCAGCCCTTCGCTTCCTCCCCCCACCCCGTCTCCTGCCTTTCCATTTAACTTTTTTTTCCTCCTCCCCCCAGACAACAACAGCAAGAAGTTATTATTTATTTGAACGCAAACCTGACGCTCCCTCTCACCTTCTCCGACCCCCTGCGGGGAGCAGAGGCGGGAGACCCCCGGTCCCCCCTCCCGGCCAAACCTCACGGCTGCCGGTGGCAGGAGGAGCTGCCTCCCCGCAAGGAGGGACAGTTGTGGCTGATGGATTTCTGGTGTCAGGAATTGGGTCCAGAAGCTGTGAGGCAACATATTAACTGCGATCCCATAATCTCTTAATCACATTACATTTTAAGTGAGCATGTGTAATTTCACCCATCAATGATTTATTTAAGCAAGGGAGCACAATTACTTGTCTCGCACACAAACCCTGGCTGGGGGAGCATTTTTTGCCAGAAATAAAATCTGCGGTTTCAGGGACTATCTGTTTCTCCGCATTGAGAAACCCCAGACCCCCCGCTCCTGAGGACAGGAGTTAGGCGGCTGATCCTCCTACACATGCAAGGAGAGGGCGAGGTTTCCCACCCTTCCCATCCATCCTCTTTCCAGAATCAGCCCGTCAGCAATGTCTGACGCTGGTGCGGTGAGAAGTGTCTTCAGCTGCCCGGTCTCTCCCCGGTGCTGCCCGCAAGCTTTTGCTCAGGGGGACGTGCCAAGGAAGCCGGGGGGAGGTTTTCTGGTGTGTGGGGAATCTGATCCTTCTGCACCGTTTTGACTAAAGCAGGTATAATATATCGGGGGAGCCGATCTTATATGGTGTCACTCTTTCCCGAATCCTACATTAAAGAGGAGGGAAGGTCGAGCAACCTCTCCTGGCGCGGTGCTGAACACTGGTCTGGGCGTTTGACTCCTCCGGCTCTGGCCTGGACACATCCGGCACTGTGAGAGCTGAAGCGCGCCCCGCATTTTGGCACGCCAGCCCACTCCGCCCGGGCTGCTTCCCCCCCGCTCCGGGTCGAGCCCTTAAAGTTGCCCCAAGAAGAGCAACGCGAGTTTTCAGCGGGAGATCAGCATCCTCCATGCTCTCTTCTTTTCGGCCCCAGGGCCAAACTTGCCACCGAGCGGCCGGTGCCGGGGCGGGGACCCGCTTTCCCCGGCTGCGGGGCAGCATCCCCGCTGCCTCCCGCCTGGGGATGAAGGCCGCCGGTAGGCAGACCTCCGAGCCCCTCCGTCTGCCCGCAGAGAGGGTAGGCGGGCACACAGGGACTCCACCGGCTCCCCCAGGCCACCCCCTGGCTCCGGGCCTCCTGGTCCCGTCGTGCAGCTTGGCCCCAGCACCAGGCTGGAATCACCTCCACAGCTTTATGTTATTATCGTTATTATTGGTATTATTGCTATTAGCCCCCCGGCAGATCGCTCCGTGCAGAGCGGCCGCATCCCGCGCCCGCGGCCAGGAGGGAAAACCACCCGAGAAACGCGTGGGACCGCCCCAGAGCCGATGTTTTCCTCAAACCGGGCTGGGGTTCTACACGTGCGGGTATCTTTATTAAATAGTCGATGGAAGAAGGTCCCCGAGAGGCAAAATGTTCGGCTACAGAGAGAGAAAAAGACCCCTTCGTCCTTCAGTAGCTTTTAATTTTTTTTTTTTTTTTATTTTCTGGAGCTGTCTCAGTCAGGCATTCGGCAGATTTAACGTTGCAAAGGAAACAAAGAAAAAAAGTAATTACATTTTTGGAAAACAAACAATAATTACACGATACAATCGGTATAACAGTAAGTGAAACACAGCAGCGGGAGTTAAAAACAATATTCTAGCCATGGAGCTGGGCTCCGCCGCTGACTCAGCGGTTTTGAATACTCCAAATTATCCTTACATCGGATTTCGGTAGCGCAGTTCAGCTGCAGTCTACTGGCTTTTAAATTAAAACATATCTCGCTGATAAGGCACGTATTAGGGTCTAAAAAAAAAACCCAAAACAAGGAAGCAGGTTTCTCAAGGCAAAAATTATTCTGGTGGATCAGGAATATTTCATGAGCCCCTTTTTCCCATCCGTATGTCAAGCGGAGGAGCTGCGTTTGGAGGGGCAGCCCCTGCCCCCCGGTTCCCGATGCCCGGGGCGGGAGGGGAGCAGGAGCGGCTGCCTCGCATCTGAACTGCTGCAGCACCTGTCACCTGGAGAAGTTGTGACTTCACATGCCCCGAGGCTCTGACTTCACGTTGGAGCGCATTATTCCATCACTGAGCCGTGTTGACATAAATACTTCTTCCCCCCCACCCCGACCTTCTACTCCCTCTCCCCCCGTTTGCTCGACTTTCACACGAATATTTGGGATGATGTCTAAAGCAGCAGAAAAGTTGTGTGTGTGTATTTTTTTTTTTTGTAATTAACAATTTTTTCAAATTTTTTTCCAATTGACTCAGTTTTATTTTAATCAAGAGCCCTTAGGATTAGTTATAATGATATGAACGGTTAAAGTGGGAAGAGCTGAAGGCTCAAGAATGCTCCCTCCTCGGAAGAAAATATCAGACATCCCACAGAAATAGCCGTGCAGAGTGTAGGTCTTATGTAAATGGATAGAAACCACAGGGCTGCCTGTGTAATGTGAAGTGTATGTGAAATCTAGCATTTGTTCAATCAAACCTTTGTTCTGCTTCCCATTAACTGCCAAATCAAAAGAAGGGCGGGGGGGGGGGGAAGGAAAAATAAAAAAGGAAGAGAGAAGAGGAAATAAAACCAACTTTGATTGCCGCAAAATTCTGATTCTCATCACTAAAAGGTTTATCCCAGAGAAAAGTTTTGAGTTGTGCCGTTGTTCAGTCTTGGTACTGCCCTCAGGACTCCCAAATTCCCAGTGAACAGGCGATGATGACAACAGCAGCAAATGCGAGGCTCCTCGCCGCCTGCTCTATTTGGAAGAAAAGCCGCTCTATTTTTTGTCAGGCAACCCCAGACAGAAGTGGCAACTAAAGCTTTAAACGCTTTGGAAATTCCTTTCTGGTTTAAGAGAGCCAGGGGGCTTTCGTCCTCTCCCTGCCGTTGGTTGTGAGGAAGGGCAACAAAAGAGGTAAAATGCCTTCTCCAACTAACTGGCTCAGCGTTTCACATGCATCAAAGAGAAGGCAAGAGCTAATCCGAAAATGACCACTTTAATGTACACGAACCCATGGCTACAGCAGCAGAACCGAGGGGGATTTTGAACTCTCCACCACAACAAAACCCTACACTTAATGTCATAATAACAGATATTAAACAAAGGGGAATGAAAGGATCTCACGCTGGTTTTCTGCATTCTTGAGTCTAATTAAAAATATACAGAAAAAAGACATAGTTTGGGTTAAAATGGCATGAGAGACGCCTTGTGCCAGTGATAATTGTGCTGCAATTATCAGCTTAGAGACAATGTCCTAGGGGTCTTATTCACTCTTCAGCTCCAGGGGAGCCAAAAGCCAGTACAGGGGTGAGGGGGACATATGCACCCGACCAGGGCTGAAAGGGCTTGGAGAAGAGGGCTGAGGGACACTTATCCTCTCCTTTCCCCTTCCCCTAGACAGCAAAGGGGGACTAAAACAAATACAGCAGAGCCCCGCAAGGGGTTTTTGTGGATTTTTTTCTTTTTTGAGGCCACTTGGACAGCCCTTCCATTCAAATGGAGCTGGGGTGTTTACTTAGTGTCAGATTGTATGACTGGCTTCTGCCTTTGGGGCTAGTGCCGCCAACTGGGAGGGGAATCCTGTGGTGAGCAACAAGTGCCCTGCATGACAATACCTTCCTGGGGAGAAAATACCTTGCAGAGAAGGGATCTTCTCCAAAACAGAAGGCCAGAAACCGGAGCCAAATTCAAATGCAAGATAAGGCACAGGCAGGTGATTCACCACTTGAATAAGCTGCTGAGGTCAGCACTGGTCCTATTCCCCCCTATATTTTGGCAGAGGTGTGGATGTCCATACAGGTGATGTGACTGAGTCTAATCCAAGTGACTGGGCTCAATACAGGGCATAGGCTACTGTATAAGAGAGGTCTAATGAAGCCCTTGAAGTTACGACTAATAAATGACTTCAAGACTTTGCGATCTGGCCCCTTACAACTATCCACTGTGCTATTTTTGGGTATTGGTGTTTGGCTGGTGTTACTAACATGTAACAGTAGACGAACTGTCTTTTCACTGGCTTCTATGAAAGCTAACCTCTTTCAGTGCTTGCTCATTTTGTTTCCAGAGGAGTCAGGTTTGGCTAGGTGTCAGGAAGATGGGTCTTCAGTGAAGAGTCAACAGTGTTGCCACTCTCCCTCTGTCTGAGACTTCCTTGGTGCCTGCAGTCATCTTGGGCTGCACTCAAGGTATTCCCATCCACCAGCATGGCAAGTGATGGACAGGGGTTCCTTCAGCCAAAACAGTTGAGATCTCACTGGTACTCTCACTCCAGGGAAGGGACATAATTGTGGAGGAAATCAAAACAGAGAGGGGAGCAGTGCTGCTCTCATTGCATGGCAGCCACAGGGAGCAAAACCCACCCCTGAGCTCAAATGTTCCATTTATCCCTTGTCAGCTGGTCAAATGGACCAATTCAGAGTGACTCAAGGTATTGAATTCAGTGTATAAATGAGAGGGCTGCAGAGAGCAGCCCTGACTCTTGCTGCCAGACATGGGTGACCTTATGGATCCTTCTGTCTTAGGTCCTGTCTATGCCTTGTCCTCAGAGGCTTCATCTGCCCAGGCCACCCTGCCTTAAAGCCTGTCTTGCACAGAGAAGAAGGGTCTTTCCAGTTTGCCTGGCAAGACCTTCCTAACCTGAGGGCCTTTGCAAGCAGCCCAGGAACCCTCTCCCCATAATTGCAGGGTACTCACTCAGGGCTGTGTGTGTGATGCGATCATCATTTACCAATATGATGACTCCTACTCACCCTGCAGCACAGCTGCCTTGCTGGAGCTGAAAATTAACTACTGCCTGTAAATCCAAGAGGTCTTCTCCAGGCAACATCACTAACACTTCTGAGGCTGGTTGTATGCTGAGAAGAAGCTGTAGAATGAAGGTTTCAGTTAACATCATTCCTCAGCCTGTAAAATCCTACAGAGGGGAGAAGAATATTTGTTATTTAAGGGCTTATGCTGAGGCTTTCCACCTTCTGTTTTCTTTATGGCTTTGGAGCGACACCTGTGGTGTTTGAAACGTTTATGTGCTGTTTTCAGTGGACACCTGGAGAACGATCCCACTGCCCTTGCGAGGAATACTGACAGGACAGGACAGGGAGGGATACCATAGCTCATTTTCACACCTGCAGGTGTAAGTTTATGCTACTTAATCCCATAGTGGTCTTTGGCTAGTGCACCCATGGGAGCTGAATCACATTTGGTGTTGCTGGGGTACTCCCCTTACACTCCCTGGAATGGGCACTGCTCTGCACCCTTCTGGGATGTGAAGATTCCTGCACAGAGCTTATTGAAGATATCCTATTAGGTCTGACAAGGGAAGAAGTCCTACTTCAGACAGGGCTTCCAGCACCAGTGTGCTGGAGGCAGCCGTGATACTGTGGTAGTTTTCTTTGTGGTGTGGTGCTCAAGAGATTTAGGAGCTGTGTAGGAAGCTATGAGCATACCCACAGTGCTCTGCCTCTCTTCTGAAGACTGGACTTAAGTGAAGCTCACAGCCTAAACCACTGATTTTGGAGAAGCTGAGGTGTGTTTCCTTACAGTGAGGAAGGAAAGGTGAGTGCCCTTTGTGGGAGGCTCGATGTGGTGGTGTGAGTGTAGTTCTCATCAGGACAAGGACATTAAAAATAGCAACAAAGAGATGGGTTTGAATATAAAAGCAATTCAGTACAACAGCAGCAGAAGAGAGAGCAGCAATTCCTTGAGAGATGGACTTAAGTAACTATCCTGTTGTAAAGTCAGTTGGATTCTCGAGATGAAAACAACAGGAAAAATTTTATTCTAACAATAAAATCATCATCATCATCACCTTAAAGGAAATGGTAAATGAAAGCTGGAAGAAGCTGGACCATCTTTCCCAGGCTAATAAAATAATCTTGTTCATATTGCTCATATCTGATTAACAGTGTGTCTAATTTTCATGCTGGTTGCAGTTCCATTGCCAGTATAATTTTGAAGCATTTTATTGTTTTTTGCAAAAATATGGCCTCATGTGAGTTTTGGTTTGTACATTACTCACTGGGAAGTCTAAGTTTCTTAACCAACATTATACACAGTAATTAGCTAAGCCATGAGAATAAACACTTCCAAACTTGTCAGCATTTCACATTTATTAGTGTGAGCACTCACAGCATGTTCTGCATGGGCACATTTTTAGTGGGGCTGCTCATTCATCTCTTGATAGTGGGCTGGGATGGGGATGTAGGCAATGGTGATGGGGAGACTGGGAACCAGATTGGGGCCTGGGGGGAATTGCATTCTTTTCTATTACTTCTGTCATAGGGAATAGGTAGGAGGAGGTGGGATTGTAACACAGTCCACAAGTACTGTGCTTTTGTTGTCTGTTTGAGCAATATAATTGATTGTAACTGATTAGCACAGGCTCCTGTACTAGGTTTATCCCCAACGCACATGGCTGTCTGCTGTGGATTAAGCTGAAAAATATGACTTACAAAATGCTGACACTCGAGAGTAATGAAAGACACTGTGTCCCTTCTATAACCTACTCTTTGTTCTTCATATTTTTTACACTGTAGAGGTACTGGGATTACAGTCACTAGCCCGTGCCAGTTCTGCACTGAGAGCAATGGGAAACAGCTAGGTGTCTCTCTGCACTTTCAGGTACTTCAGTGTTTTAAAAATCTGATCCCTGTGTGCTTTGTGTCTATGTCCTTATCTTAAGATCAACCTTAGTGACTTGGAAGCAGGTGAAAATTTTACTAAAAATACTTTCTGGCCTGTTTCTAAGAATAAGTTAGAAAATAAAGACAAAAAGGGTACTCTAGGTCTATGGCTTTCAGGTTTACATTTGTCAGGGTAGCATCTAATACAGCCATATGGAAAACTGGATCCTGCAGTTGGGACATCTTCATGGGACAGTCTGCACCCATTGAGTTCAGGGAGCCTTGTCACTTTAGGAAAGCTGCTCCCAGGCCTTGGTGTTTGCAGACCTGGACAAAGGGGTTGAGATGCCATGGCATCATGTCATCCCTCATACCATTACTGATAGATCCTTCTCTTTTGTTTTTACGGATAAAGTTAATGAGAAGGAAAAATTCTCAAGGAAAGGAAGCAAATCCCACAACCCTGCTTATAAATAACACCCAGGTTTGAACCCAAAGTGATGGGAAAGTCACATTTTAATCTGTGCCTGTGTCCTGGATTCACCCTGTTGAACGAGAAAGTAGTACTGTCACTTTGGATTTCCTCCTCGCTGTTGCCCTGGCGGTGTCCAGGGTGGGAACAGTTGCATGCATCCACTGCTGTGTTTCTTCCATGGCTGTGTCACATTTCTCTGGCTGCTCCTCAAAGGGGTTGTTTGTCCCTAAACTCGATGGCCTCCCCCAGACCCAGTCTCTGCTATTCGACATGAACCTTGCTGGCAGAACGCAACCTGGCGGCCTTTTCCGTAGGGTCCTCTGAATGACAGACAGACCTGTGGCTTCCCAACTGCTGCCCTTCGTCCTGTCCCTAAGCGCCTCCTGTGAACTTCCACAAAAGGACTCGCAACACAGCTGAGCAGCGTGATATGTCTTGGCATCCCTGCCTAGGCCTCTTCAAAATGTGCTTCCCCTTGTTCATAGCAATCAGGCCATTTCTGATGATGGTTCAGCAATGCCTCCCGGGCAAGTGAGGGCATGATCAGTCCTTCTTCTCCAAATTTTGTTCTGAGTGAGTCAGATAAGTCATCTAGGCAAGGAGAGGCTCTGCAAGTCAGGGGACAGCAATGGCTTGCAGTGTTCATGTGCCCCTCACAGCTGTGCTTGGAGAGGGAAAATCGGTTCTGGAGCCATGCACCCAAGGACCTTCTGTGCTGCTGGGATGCAGGGAGGCATCACCACCACCCCAGCGTCTGAGATCATAGCTTGTGGAGCATAAGGTGGTCAAACCCTGTAATCACCCCCGTTTCCTTTCCAGTGTGTCCCCCAGGAAATTAGCTAGATGGCCCCACTGATGTCAGGGGGGTCTTGCTACCAGGAGACTTCGCTACTTTTTGGGTTTACCTAAAACTGATTGAAGAATGAGTTCTCATTTAGATGCGGCTATCTAGATCTCTCTGCGTTGGTTTAGTATTATAGTCCAGTGCTCCTGGCCCTAGGACTTTTGACATCTTGGGGCTTGGAGATAGGCAGGTTCTGAATTTAGTGAGTTTTATGGGTCCCTTGACTGTAAAAGTAGAACTGTTGTTGTATCTAGCTGTACCTTCTAAAACAGTGCTGGTATCTGGAGATACAGCAATGTGCTAGTAACAGGATGACAAAATCCAGAAGTAATTCCTCTCCCAGCTACCATGAAGTGGCCATTCTAAAAAAAAGTATTTTCCTTTCCATTGTTTTTTGGTGTTTCAGTCAATCAGTTAATATTTCAACAGGAATCCTGTTAATACTGGGTTTTATTTTATAGTCTGTTAAGCACAGGCCAGGATATTTTATGATAACCTGTCAGGGAAAACAGGATAACGTTTTCCATGATTATTTGCATGTGATTCAGCAGCAGACACACGTATCCTATTCTCTCCTATAAAAAAAAAAAAAATCCTCCAGCTAGGCATTTTGCATAGTGATTGGGTAAAGGTTTTAAGTGGTTAAATGTCCACCATGATAATTGATTAACCCCAGCCATGGCTCAGCATGCCACTCATCATCCTTCTGCCATTGGAATAATGCATCTTAGACAGGAGAACTGATAAACTTCACCTGTGCTGGGGCTTACAAAGACGGAAGCAGTTTTCCTGGGAAATGCATGGCCCACAGCCCCCACTCAGATGATGCATCCTAAACTAGCCTCTATTTGGGCAGTTCTTGTTAGCAGGAAAAGGCCGTCGGATGAGGCTGTCTGGGTTGTGGGACAAAGAGCAGCCTTGAATGGAGGAAGCAGGAACTTTTGCTGTTTCACTTGTCAAGTAGAGCAGTTTCAGTAGGAGCAAAAGCCATGTGAGTGCTGGGCATTTACAGTGCACAACACCTCCACTGAGGACTTGAAGGACAGTGTGATGTTAGTTCTTTAGTGAGAGGGGAATTGAAGCACCAAGTTGTTAAAGAACATTGTTCAAGGCCAAACATCCCACCCCACACAGTACTGGAAAGAAATGCAAGCCTCTTTCCTTTAAACTCTTGTGTAAATAATTTATCTCTACTCCCCACTATAGAGTGGTGTAGGGTTTCCAGTGTACTGGAGGAAATAAGCATGGTATAGACATACAGAATAAAAGGGAGATATGAAACATTTTGCACTAGGGTGTGACTTTTCAGGAAACAAACTACAAGTGCCTTGTAAATGGTTTTTTAGATTATTGGGTGCAAAGAAGGATCTGTCCTGTATCCATGGATGGAAACAGGAATAAAATTTGCTTTAACTAAATCCCACTAATATGCCAGTCTTGTGTGCTTGTATTACTGATATCAGGAGGTAGACTACAGTCATAAAGTCACTGCTCAAGACATGCAGAACTTAAATAAAAGGATATTGCAAATGCAGAAGGTGAGAATAGATGTTTCCCATTCAACTTTTATTTCCTGCTTGATGTGTGAATTTGAAGTGCCTAAACGGTGGTGGTGGGTTTTTCTTTTGTCCTGTTTGCCTTTTAAAGGTCCATTTCAAATGAGACTGTAAAAAACCCTGTGTTTTATCCCAAAATTCATCGAGTAGCAAAAGAAGCTAAGAATATGCATGGAAAGGGGTACCACCTGTGAGGCTTTTGTTAACTGAAGTGTTGAAACACTGGTGGTTGGTGCTGCTGAAGGCAGGGGTCCACCCTCGTGGTCAGTGTCAGAACTGCCCTTGCAAGGGCTGCAGGCGAGGAGCCTCCTGCACACTGACTGAAGTGTTGCTCCCTTTGGGAAAGGCTGGCATGGCATTTGACAGCCTCAGCTTCCCTGTGCAAGCTGTGGATCAGATTGTCTGATGGTCTCCTACCTCTTTACATCTCTCAAAGAGACTCTTTGCAGAGCATGTGAAACCCTCAATTTATGCCGCCTAGGCCGACTCTTCCCGCCTGCAGCAGCCACCACTGCCATTCCCCAGGCCCGTTTTCCTCCTGAGCTACAGTAGATGCTTTATTAGCACCAGGATAAATTAAAAAGCCTGCACAACCCAGGAGAAAGCCTGTATTTAGCATCTCCTCTGTTGCAGCAGGCAGCTCTGTCTTGCCTCTGCTCTGCCCTGCTGATGGGGCGATATCCCCTTGGTCCCAGCACAAGAGCTCAGGGCTGGGCACCAAACCTGGCTGCAGCTACAATCCCATCACCACAAGTGAGCACAGGGGGAAACAAAGGGAAAAAACCCGTGGGAGTTACCCCACAGCATTATCATAAAAAGTATATGTGCACAAGGGGCTATTCTCTTTGCTGTGTCTATGTGGCTCCCTTTTTGCGCTAATAGCAGCGATGTTTCTATATCCTGTGGTGGGAACAAACCTCTTAGTGAATAATACAGTGTTAAGTCCTGTGTAACACATTAAAATGCCAGTAAAACCAGTGCAATAAGATTAAGTTTGGCAGCTCCAGCTTGTGACCAAGCTACTTTTAAAATTATAAAATCTGTTGCTCCTCTCCCATGTATAGGCATACTGTATTTTGCTCTTTCAAGTCAGAACATGCTTTCGTGAATTCCTTTCTCTTCTGCTTCCTTTTTTTTTTTTTTTTTAATATATATCTCAATCCTCTCCCCTGTCCTCTTAGAAGGACAGCAAAAATAAGAGTTCAAAATTTCAGGGAAATCAAGACACTTGTATTTCAATTTGCAATAGAGACCCTCATCCTATGCTTTGAAGGCAGGCTGGGTGTTTGATGTAAATCAAGAGAAACTATGTCCAGGTGTGCTTGTACACGTGGTACCTACAAATACCATGTGCTTATTAATCTGGGGTCTCAGCAATACCTAGATAAACAGAGAGTTTAGGAACCATAAGAAAAGGCCATGGGATCAGGAGAAGGCCCTTTTAATTCCGCTTCTCTGCTTTTCCATCCTTCTCCCCCATCCCCTGTTTTTGTAGCAACAAACCTAGGTGTCTGTGGAACTCATTTACATGTTTTGCTTCCATTGCCTACTCCCCTAATTTATTCCATGTGTTTATTGCCCTTTGTGTGCAATACTCCTGCCTGTGTTCTCTTTTGCTTATAATTTCCTAATTTTTCAGGTTCTACCTCTTGTGGGTTGGTTTCTTTTTGTTTAGTTTTGTATTTTTTTTAACCTGCTCACACATGTGTGATCTCTGTGAAATTTCTGCTTGAAGCCAAGGCAGCAGCATTCACCAGTGCTACTCGGAGCCTTGGCAAAGCAGAACTCTTAAAGCAGTGCCTTGTTCAGGGGTGCTACACTGAGACTGCAGACAGGATGGGACCTGTGGGGAGATTCAATTAGTATGACTGCTTCAGCGAGTCAGCACTCCCGTTCTCCTCTGCTGATTTGGGAGCCGTGGCTTTCTAGAATGGGCCCATAAGGAGAGGAAATATCAAGACACCTCTCAGTACGTCCTTGGTTTAACAGAATCAACAGCAGTTCCAACTCGACAGAAGAATGCTTGGAGTCTGAGACTGTAATTTTGAGCCTAAGATTTGTTTTCAAAAGTATTAACTGTGGTGTTTGCAATAAAACCAAGGTACTTGGCACTGCTGAAGTTCTTTTATGCCCTGATACTCATCAATGAATTTTTGTTTATGGGCAGGGACTAGGCATTATCTATGCCACATCTTGTGGACACCCCTCAAACCAGACACATTGATCGAGACCCCGCAACCATGATGTTCACAAGACTTTTAGATGCTTGGGAATGTAGATGCCCTAGGAGAGTGTTGCCTGAGCAGAACCTTTTGGACTTTGAATGAAACTTGCAGCTTTGTGCTCCTGCACAAATCTCATGATTCCAGAAGTCTTAGACAGAAGCATGGGAATGCAGTACTTGATCATGGGCACTTGGTGACAGACACAACTTTGGGTGTTCTGCCCACCTTTGGCAAGGCAGGAGCTGCACATGAGGCTGGTGAGAGGGTTGATGGACTGCAGGGTGAGATACAAGTCTCTGGCTCTCACACCTGATTTGAGCTGCTGAGCTCCCTCACAAGTCTGCGATACATCTCAGCAGCCACAAAAGGCAAAGAGCTGCTGCTCAGTTTACTTAGCAAGTAACTCATGGCTGGTAAAAGAATATCAATTAGTTTTAGATTTTTTTTTTTTTAATAAACTGTGTTAAAACAAGCAGTAAGTTTAGTGTGTATGCACACAAGTATGGGAGCATATTAGCAAATTACTAGCTGGTTTCTTAGATACAATCCCTGTTTTTCTTCCCAATTATGCAAGAGTACAAGTCTTTGTGGGTTTTTTTACGTCATTTCATTGACACTTCTTTCCAAAGGGATGGAGGTTATTGCTTCAGTGACGGCCTAATTCTTTATTCAGGAACACTTAATATCATCCTTAGTTTTAAACTTGGGAGTTATCTGTTTGCCTGTGGGGTCAGACCCATGGATTCTGCCAGTGCTTGCATACCATCACTTGTCACTGTGCTGGGTAACCTCTTCACAGAGGTCTCTTATGTCTATATCTGTATCTACATCTCTCTCAAGACACAGATCTGTTTTGTGTCATTCCCAAAGATGCAGTGTTATGCAGATGTAGATAAATTAATAGGCACAGATACACGCATATAAAACCAAAGCATACTAGTACACTTTGTTGGGGAATTCTGGCTGTAAAGTCTTACAGAAACCCAGATATGCTTAAATGCCAAGTATCAGTGTCTTCCAAGGCATATTCTGTGGATTGCTATCCACTTCATTGTTTTTGACTGCTCTGCAGTGCAGGTGCTTTTAGTAGTGAAGCAAAATTGCACACAGGTGAAATGCCAGTCTTGCAAAAGTCCAGGAAAGTTTTCTCTTTTCCTTGTTTGGAGCTGGAGTCCCACTCCTCTCTCTCAATAGAACCAAACAGTTTTATCTAGGTATTTTCTTACTTAGAGTGGAAATGTATCCCCCTTGGCCATTGCTATGGGGCTTCTATTGAAAACAGTCTCCAGGGCATTACTGTGGTGTTTGGTTCAGCGATGGCATCTCTGTAATACTCCTGTTGTCTCTGACTTGAACTTAAATCCCTCTGAGGAGACAGGAGGTGTTTCATGTTCACCTTGATGCCAACCTTGTCCTTTCAGTACACGATGGCAGCTCCCATCGGGGTGTCCTGTGTGCCTGAGTACTCATCCTTTGGGTGTGTTTTTGTTAAAAGGGGCCCAAGCAGCACATGCACGGGAAAGCAAATGCCATGGTTGTGTAAGACACGGGGAGAAATGTGCTTTCCTGGGCACTGGAAAGGCGTGAGGTGTTTTTGTGGAGCACAGGTTGTTTTTGTGAAGCCAGTGGGGATTGGCCTGGTTCCAAAGCATGCAACACTACAAATTTTGGCTGGGCCCTTGCCACCCACCACACCCCACAGCTGGTGTTACACATCTGCATGTTGTATCTCAACACCTGCTCTTCCATTTTTGGGAGCAGAGGCCAGAAGAGTGAGGCTCTCTCTCATGCCATCCTGCCCTTTTCCTGGGGCAGGGCATGCTGCCTGGGCTGCACCAGGGCACAGGGCATTGCCTTGTGGGAAACAGCCTGCTCTGGCCACTGTTCCTTGCTCAGCTCCTCAAATTTTCCACTCAGTTCCATGTGCCAGGGTTGTCTACACCTTATGGGAGGCAGCCAGACCTGCCCTCTCTTCCCTCCTCAGCCCCCATGGGGGAACATTGAAACCCACCATTACATTTTTTTGTAACCCTGCAGAGTTTTGGTGATCTGTGCAGGTGAAAATCTGACCTGCTGTTCAGATATTTTTCTGCAAACCCACCTTGATAATTTTTCCTTTGTTTCATTTAACATGTCAAATTGAGGCTAAGGTTTTCACCCTTCTGATTTTTTAACAGTTACTGATTTTACCATGTTTGGTTTGGCAGCTTGAAAAAAAAAATCACCAGAAGGATTACATTTCAGTGGCACAACACCCTAATCCTCAGGCAAATGATTTGTCCAAGCTTAATATGAAGTACTTAGGATGTATTGTTTGATGTAAACACTAGTTCTAATAAAATGGTGCCTGAGGTACAGTTCTTCAACTTGTAATACCCTATTTGCGTTGGCCTGTACACATTGGATTTGAAACCATTATGATAAAATATATCCTCTTTAGCCTGATAAAAAAAAAAAAAATCAACAGAAATCCACAGCAGAGGGCCTACTCTCCAAGGAAGGACACTGAATGCAGCAAGGAGCCTCCTGTGTGCACTGCAAGTGGTGTCAGTGAGAATTATGCCCCAGCACTGATGGGGTGCAGCCAGGGCAGAAATCAGCTCTCTATGGGCACTGCATCAGTCTTGGTATGTTCCTGAGCATCCTGAGGAAAGGGGCTTTCCTGTCCCACAGCTCCGAACTGATATTCTGGAGTCCATCTGAAGTCCTTCCTGGCTTTTTCCTGAGTCAGCCCACCTATTTGAAATTATTTCTGTTTGGCAATGCAAGTATGCTCCAGGTGTGACCAAGGGTCTTACTAAAACGCTGGATTTTAAAGAATCAGTTAGAGGGGCTGGAGGACTATCTAGGGCAGGGTGGAGGGCATGGGGGCAGAAACACAGCACAGCAGGAATCCCTGCACAAGTCGAGCCCCATTGAGGAGCAGCCAGCTTAGCACCAGCAGGCAAAAACGTTCAACATGTCAAGATGTTACATTTGTCTTACTACTCCATTAGTACACCAGTGACAGAAAGTCACTTCCAGCGACCTCCCCTGCTGCTTGTGCTACCTGGGTTCCTGTGAAAGATTTTCACAGAAATATGAGGAAACCCTCAGTTCTGGCAGTGTTATCGCAGAGCTGAGCCCCACTGCTGCCTGAGTGCTTTTTGCAAGAGGGTAGATACCAACATTTTGGGTTGGCTTCCCTGTTCTCAGCCAGCCTTGGCTTGTACAAAATCGTGCTGTCCTTATGCCATTCTTTGAAGCCCTTTTACTAAATAGGCTAACAGGGGTAATGTTAAACAGGGCAAAGATATCCCTTTCATGGAGATTCTCTGTAGCAGAAATAAAGATTGAGAGAGAAATGATTTAAAGAAAAGAGGAGGTGAGGAAATGCTTGGAGACATACCCATGAACAAGAAGGAGTAAAAAACTTTACAGGCACAGAATGTTAGACACCAAGTATGCTTATTATCAGCTTGCACAATATTTTGAGCTGCTCCCTATTAAAAGGCACAAGTGGTGAATGCTTTAGTCAAGAAAATATAGAAATGGACTTCACATGACTCTGTGGTAGAAATTCCCAAATGACACAAAGGCCCTTCTGCAAGCTCTGGTCTTTCTTCCCCCCTGGCTGGAGGACAGCTCTGCTCAGCTGTGGGGATCTCTCCTGCTGCTGCTTGTGCTCCACTTCAGCTCCTGCTCCCACTCCCAGTGGGTTGGTCCTCACCAGAGCTAGCCTGCATGTCAAGAGTTGCTTTTATGGCTTTCCTGGAAGAACTTTTTCCTTCATTGCATATGTGGTGGGTTGACTCTGGCTGGCTGCAGGAGCCCATCAAGCTGGTCTATCACTCCCCTTCTCATCTGTGCAGGGGAAAGAAAATACAGTGAAAGGCTTCTGGGTTGAGATAAGGGTGGGGAGAGATCACTCACCAATTACTGTCACTAGCAAAACAGACTCGACTTGGGGAAAATCAATTTAATTTAATTTTTTACCAATCAAATCAGAATAGCATAATGAGAAAATTTAACTAAATCTTAAAGCACCTACACCCCACCCCTCCCTTTTTCCAGCCTTAACTTCACTCCTGATTTTCTCTACCTCCTCCCCACAGCAGCACAGTTGAAATGGGGGTTGCAGTCAGTTCATCACACTGTGGTCTCTGCCACTCCTTCCTCCTCCGGGGCAGAACTTCTCAGACTCTTCCCCTGCTTCAGCGTGGGGTCCCTCCCCGAAACCTTGCCATGCAAACCCGATACAGCAATCTCAAAGCATGCAGCAAGCAGGACCTTTTGACACTGCCAGAATAGCTCCTCTGTGTCTGGACATGCCTTGGCCAAGCAAGAAGGGAGCCAGGGCATCCCAGAGAAAGGTGCTGAGGCAAGTCATGGAGGCTGGAAGAGAACAGGTTAACGTTGCAGCTGTTACAATGCCACTGGGAAGCAATTACACTGGTTCCCAAGTAAGCTTTCCATCTGCAGTGAAGTGCATTTAAGGATAGAGATGTTGCTTTCACTTTAATAATGATAACCCTGCACCACAGGGCCAACAGACAGCTCTGCCTTTCTGGGCTCCCCTTTCCCCCTCAACCTTTCTCATGTTTCTTGTATTGCATAGTGAGCAACACGGGACCCACATTTTCACTCATCAGGGAGTGGGTTGTGCCTTTCAGCCTCTTTGAAAGCAAAGCTGAGAGTCATTCCAGCCTGCCTTGCAGTCTGTGTGAGGCACCAGTGGTGAGGGACAAGGGGGCTTTGCTTGCACAGAGGTCTCAGGTTGGATGGGAGAGGAGCAGTACCTCACAGGTGTGTGACATTTCTGTTTTCCCCCAGAAGAAGCATTATTTGTGCATGCAGAAAATGTTCAGCTTTCTTGCTCAGTGCCTTGAGTTAGCTCATGGGACAACCTCATGAAAGTAGAGCATATCAGATGTTCCAGTGTCCTGGGCTCAGAATCTACTGTCACCTACAGCAGGCCATGAGAGCCTGGGAAAATCAGCTGAGGCTTTGTATAGAGGATGGTAAGAAAAGCCACCCGATGATTCTGGTTGTCCCTGAACCTGATCACACATTAAAAGAGACCTGACTTGTCCTACTTGTCCTAAGTGAAGTGTGTGGATTGACACAGTTGAAAAAAGAACAGACAAGAACCAACCTCTCCCCCTGCTTTAGGCCTACCCTTGTGGAAACTGAACAGATTTCTGTCGGGGTGGGGCTGGGGAGATGAAAAACACAAATAGCATCCCTTCTTCCCCTCACCTCTGGAGCTTGGCTTCACAATCAGCCTTCCAGTGAAAAGAGAAAAGGGTGTGAAAATTCAAGAACCAGCAACAACAGATAATGGGTTTCTACCTTTTCTCCAGAAGATATCACTCAAGTCACTACTTGTACCTGATGCTGCTCTTGGCTTCCAATTTTGCCTGTGGCAGCTACTCATAAGAAAGTCTTTTTGGAGGTCCCTTTTCCAGTCATGTGCCATGAGCAGGTATTATTTGGTTTAGGGAGAAGTCTGGCAGACAGGCATCAGGATTTGCTAAGCTGTTGGGAGACACCATGTCCCAGCTCCAGCATGGTGACAGGAGCTGTCATTTCTGCTGCTTGAGGCCACCATACCCACAGAGCCTGGGCACTCTCAGAGTGAACCTAGGCAGCACCACCAGGCTTAGCTCCAAAACCCTGCCTCGGTGGCAGGGGGAGCTGCACACACTGATGGCCACGCAGCTGCTGCCACCACTTCTTGCTCCAGCCCCACATGCCCATGGCTGGAGGTTGCACTCCTGAGCCCATTGCCAGGCTTCCTGTGACCTGGGGCACACTGCAGTCTCTGCATATCCGCTTAGTCATTTTAAAAACCAGCACAGCAATGCTTAGCCCCAAACCTAGTAGGGAATTACACACAGAGGCTGATCAGATAACAACTGTGCCTTCCACTCTGGGAGCAGGGGCTGAAATTATACCATGTAATTATAATGTAGTTAACCTGTGACTGTGCTTTATATAATTTTTTTCCCCTCCAAGCCAATTATTACTAAAACTGTAAACTCAGTATGACTGAGTTGTTTATCACTGCCCTGAGAGGAAATCATCATTTGGCTTCACACTCCTCAGAAGCCAGGTACACTATTTACCTTATATTTACACTGTCATTAAGATAACATTATTATTAATTCTGCTATTTTTCCGGTGTTAGCACAATATTGTTGGTATTAATAACACTTAATTCAGGTCCTCAGTTCCTTAGGAGGAATCACAGCCCTCGGTTATTATTAACGTTGCAACTGGGTAATAAGCAGTTTTTCCCAGCAAAATTATGGTCTTTATGGCAAGGTGGCAATAGACCAGGGGAGCATCACCTGCCTGACAAAGCCAGTTGAAAAATACTCCCCTGGGCTCTCTGAGCTTTGAATCTGGCTCCCTGCAAGTGAAAAGAGCCAGAAGGAAGCACAGGATCTACAGCTTTGCTATGACCAAGGTTTCAGCAGCCTCAGACAAGGTTGCTAGTGTCACCTGTGATTGTGGCCAACATGCCTCTGCAAAGGTGAGTCCCAGCAGGCGGCTGACAGCAAGGACAGGGGATTGTTAATTTATGCAATGGAGGGTAGGAAAAGGGAAGGCAAAATGTGCTGTCATGGCTGGTGGTGGCTCCTGAAAGGCCATCCCTGGCACCAGAGCAGGGGATCTGAGAGTTACTATGATGAGCTGATGTGTGTGCTCCTGTCACATGCAGGGCCTGTGTATGTTTACGTGAAGCAGCAAACGCTGAGGTGGAAAACTAGGGCTGGGCACTGGAATGAAAGTATGGCTTGATCCTACAAAATATTTCTCATGGACAATCCTTTGAATCTGCTCTTTTACACGTTATCTTATCTGCAGAGATGTAAACTTTACTCTGGTCCTGCAGAAGTTTCTGTGGAGTGTGTTTCTCACAGATGACTTAAAAAGTGACATCCCCTCAGAGCACTGGGGAAGTTCTAAGTTCCCAAGCAAGGACACCAGCGTGTCTTCAACGGGAACACACTGGGAGGTACAGCTGTACGTTCAGAAATGGTACATTGTGATTTGTCCCCTAGATGACCTGAGAAAAGCAGCCTTCACCCCACTTACTTTTTTTCTGGATTCCTTGGTCTACAGAGAAAGGGGTCAGCTGCCAGCTAAATAATCTACATGACAGAACTTTATGAAAACATTAATTTTTTGCTAATTCATATTTTCAGCCTTTCTAAACATAATTTTTCCCCCAAACAACTCTGCCTGAAATCTCCTGCAATAAATCAGATACCCTTTCCTCTATGCAATCAGATAGAAAAACACATTTTTCTCTTCCATGCTGCTAAAAACCTATCTATTTTGCTCTCAGTAACTATTTGCTTGCCTGTGCTTCCTCATACAGAAACCAGCTTTGGCTTCACTACCATTTTCACTCCAAAATGCCCAGGGTGAGTGCAGGCTTCTGTGCAGGGTTTATTAATAAAACGTCCCTCTCCCACCACTGTGCTGACTCCTTGCAAACCCAGCAGTGGGCAGAATGTGATCAAGTAAGATGCATTGATATATGCTTCTTACCAGAAAGCTTCCACATAATTAACAATATTTGTAGCCTTAAGTTGGAGTGCACTTTAGAGGCAGCGTGTGTCTATTGCTTTCTGCTCTTCACGTGAATTCAACTGATCCTAACTGGGCTGACTTTCAGTAGTACAATGCCACCAGTGACTAAAAAAACCAGCGGTGTCTTTTTTTTTTTTTTTTTTTTTTTTAGTAAGGATTGTGTGCATGGGGGTGTGTTTGGTTGGGCTATTCTGTTTGGTTTTTTTTAACGTGTGGAGAAAGAACACACTGTCACGCCGCTGTCAGCCAAATTGCCCCATTTCTTTGTTCATGGAATAGCTCCTGTGTGCTTACACCTCTGGCAGCACAAGAAATAGAGGTCAGATCATTGTCCTCTGACTCAGGTTGGCAAGCTGTGACTTTCACAAGCAGCTGTCTTGCAGCCAAGAAATTTTACTTCTGTGAGTAGCTCCTCTCCATGGTGTGGGCAGAGGAAGCATGAGCAACCTGGCCTACTGTAAATGTCGCCAACAAGCCTCGTTGCTTTGGAGTTGGAGAGATCCAGCAGCTGCCTCAGCCTCTGCTGGGTTACGTTGAGCTCATTAAGAAAATATTGATCAGGCAGAAGTTTGAGCAGCGTTTGATGCAGCTCGCTTCCTTTGAAGCCGCACAGCTCAGATTGCTGGAGCAGGAGAGGGGAGCATGCGCATGCACGCACGAGAGAGCGAGAGAGGGAAATCAAACGCTCTGATTTGAGAAATCTCGCCAAAAAATCTCTGGGTCGAGCTTGGGCTGAGAACGCGAGCATCAGATAAAAATAACAAGTCACACGGCCGAGGACAGAGCGCAGCGCTCCGCTCTCGCCCGGGGCCGCGCATGCCCCCTGAGCAGCGCCGAGGCGAGGGGAGCCCAGCAGCTCCCCCGGCAGAAGGCTGGAGTAAAGGAGGGCTGCGTTTGATGTATGAGCTTTGGCTTGCCATTGTGAGTCACCCCAGAACTAGCTGTAGGCAAAACAAAAATCTTTAGTGATTAATTAGAAAAACTGGACAATTATGAATTGACTGCACACAGCCAGCGTACGGTAATATAAATAGTAATGAAGCCGGCTGGATGTGATGAACACACTGTGTTTATGTGAGATCACAGAAGAAAGGATCCGATTTAGGTGGTGTCAGTTTAAATAACGTAATTTCTGCTCTCTGACTCTTTGTTCGGTCTTTACCCAGGATTAGATCTGAAACTTTAAAACTGAGTTTTAGTTGTCTTATCTAAATGTCTGGTTGTTCTTTTGATGTCTGCCCGAAACATATGCTTCTCTTCAATGACCATCTAAAATTATTATGTTACAATGAATGAATAAGTCTAGCAGTGCTGTAAGTGGTGTGCACTTATTGTTGCTCCTTTGTGTTTGTCAGTAGCCCACGCACAGGGTCTGACAGGCTCCATCCATGCACAGGGATCGGAAGATTATTTGAATTCCCCAGGTTTTTGATAGTTTTCAGAGGGGAGGGGGGTAAGAAAAAAGATCTATAGGCGTCTCTCTGAAGCACAATGGATAATTACATTCACAATGCTCTACATCACTCTTCATTTGGCTGCCACCTAATTAAAAAAATATATCGGCGATCAGATGACGTCAGCGGCAGAATTTGCCGCCGATGTCGGGGGCGCGGCTCGCCCCGCACTGCTGACAGGAGGGACAGCGCTGCGTCTGATTTGGGGCGCCCTGCCCGCTGCTCCCCTTCGGCCCTGCGAGAACAAATTCCTCCCTGCCTGTAGATCGATGAGCAGGTTGCCGTCCAGTCACACGTAGAGACAATCACGAAAT
This sequence comes from Corvus cornix cornix, assembly GCF_000738735.6. Lineage (NCBI taxonomy): Eukaryota > Metazoa > Chordata > Aves > Passeriformes > Corvidae > Corvus > Corvus cornix. Next base: position 65,851,716 of record NC_046333.1, read on the forward strand.
CGCGACAGCAGGTTAAACAGCAACCCGCCCCTCCCTCCACCTCCCTACCCCCCATCCACCCCCGCCGCCAGGGGAGGAGCCCATCACTCTCCCGAGCCCGGGCAGGGGTTTGTTCCCCGAGGGGCGATTCCCGGTGCTTCCCGGGGCCGGTGCCTGCGCCCACCGCCCTCCCCGCCCGGCCCGCTTTGTTCTCCGGTGCCGCCGACGGGGGCCGCCAGCGCCGCCGCCCGCCCTCGGGGGGAGCGCTCCCTGTCGCGACATGCTCCTGGCTCCCCGCCGCAGGGCCGGGAGCCGCCGGGGACCACCGCCCTCGGCACAGCCCACCCGCCGGCACGGGGGCCTCCGCGCAGGGAGCGACCTGCCAAACGCGTCCAGACCCCTCTCTGAAGGGAGAAATGGGGGAAGGAAGGGAGCATCCACACGGGCAAGTTGCTAACGCGGTCCAGAGTACCTGCACACCGCCCCGTTTGCCACCTTCACACCTGAAATTTCTTGGCCGTTTGGTTTCACAGGGAAGATTTTAATCCAAGTATTTCATACTTCCAGGCTAAAAGCACGTATGATGTGGAAGTACCTATGAATGTATTTCTGGAGAGGGCTCCTGGAGGGAAAGTGTTCCACTCTTCCAACTAAAGAAGTAATGGTAGTGATGATGATGGTCTTTAATTAGCACTGTAATCCTGCAACAAAAATAGACATCACTGTAAGGTGAAGGCATGCCTCTGCTTTAGTTTGCTGCACTTTTACAGCCTCTGAGACAAAGAGAGACGATTCGGTGGGGCAGGTGTGAGGGACAAGGTGATAATAAACATTACTTTACGATTGCTATCGATTTTTTAGCAGATACTGTTGACAGAAGGTGGAGATAACACCATACCAAACTGGCGAATAGCTCATGATGGTATTAAGTATTCTCAGATAGCATTGTGGATTTTTTTACACTTTGGATGCTGCCTGCATTAGTGGAACACTGATTAAAAGCTTTGAGTACAGCTGCAAACTGCTGCAAATAATAGTACAAGCACTGTGGGCCTTACCTAGTGGAGTGTCCCACATGCAGAGATATGAGGGGTGACACTGGGCTATATTTTTAGCTGTAATGTTAAATTTAATGAAACTGTGCAGTGTCCCACACCATTAGTGAAATGCTCTAGCCTCTCAAGGTCTTAATCATGCACATGTTCGAACGTTTACAGAAGCATAGTCTGAAACTTTGGCTGAAGAATCACCCTGCCATCAGACTCCTTTTGAATTCCATCTGGAAGAGTAGGGTAACAAGGACAGCACTATTAACCACATTACCTTTTCTTGCAGCTCTACCGACTCATCTAGCCTAAAAGAAAAACTGGGTCTTTATCCTGCAAATCCTCCATGCACAAAATTTTCATTGCAGTCAATGATATCTGACTTAGCAATTGATTTTCTCATTATTGTTCCCATGTCAATTATTTCCCCAGTCTGAGTCTATCTGCATTGCAATGAGGAGTCTGACCTCAACGAAAGTACTGTGTGTTAGTTTTTAATCTAGTGAGCTGGAGTGTCCCTAACTGCTAAGGCTCAGCAGCAGTGGGGGTATCAACCTCCCAGCCACATGCTCTGCACTACTGGGGTTCTCACTTCTCTCTGCTTTTTGTATTCTGATCACAGCATGGGCAGCCCCCACGCAGTCTATGTGTCAGGTTTTTGGTGTGCTACCCTGTCTGCATCCCTCTGAAAGCTTCCCCCCCTGCAATGCTCTGTGACTGCTCTTCCTGTAGGACTCTGGGCTAGTTGTGTCCCTGTCTGCTCATCCTTCCTGGAACAACTCAATTCTTCAGAAATCTCCAGGCAGATAAGTCAAAATGATTTACAGCACAGTTGGTGTTTGTCTGGGTGCAGCTGTGCAGACTCACTTCAATCTGTGTGTCTCGTGTCCATGACATGGCCGATATGAAGACGCTGTCCGCTGTCACTGCCTGGGACATGCTTGCCCAGCAGCGAGCCAGATCCAATTTCATGCCATTATGTTTCCTTTTTAGAGTCCTTTTTCTAAAAAAACTGATATATTTTGCTTTTCATTACATCATATGCCACTTTATAAGGGTGTCCTTTAAAATAATAGCAGTTGGAAGCTACATTCTCTGGTTGGTGATGACTATTGCTGTCCCTTTTATCAGGAAATGATGCAAGAACTTTTTCAGGCTTTGAAACATTACACTGCCACTTCTGCCACCTGAGCTGACATTTTTCACCAGGCTTTGGAGGATGCCACTCTTTACAGCTTTGATAGAGAGGAGCTTTGCTAAGCTTGTGCCCTGAGCTCCTGCACTGGGCCAGGGAGGGGACGACTATGTCCTTTCCACAGGGCAGAGGTCAGTGTCTTAATTTCAGTGGCTGCTATTAACCATACCCCTAAAAGATGAAAAAAGAATTGAAAGCAAACATGACAAAATAGCAGCAACCTACTTCCTACTGCCCCTCAAAAATGTACTCAAATTAATGCACACATTGTGCACGTGGGGATGGGGAGGAGGAGAAGACCAGAAACCCCTTGATGCCAAGAGGCTATTGAGCTGCACAGGGCTTGGGTCAGCAACCATATCCTGAGCATATCCTCTTGGGACTTTCCTGTTGTGTTCTCTGTTCCTCGTCTCCAGCATCTGTTCAGCAGCACCTGGCATCTGTGTCACTTTCACATTTTGTTTTTCTGTTGTCAGTAGCGGGGTGAGCACGTGCTGCTTTCTGCCAGCATAAGAACCCTGCCAACTGCTTTTGGATGTCCTCAAGGTACAGCCGGCAGCTCCAGGTCCTCCTGCAGGCCTTCCTGTAATGCAGGCTCCTCATATTTGACTTTGGCACGGATGCAGTATTCGTAACTATGTCAGGTTCCCAAATACTTACTTGCTGAAATCTCTTTTATTTAGATAGGAGCTATTTGGCAACTTTGGATGTTGCTCTTGTCCTGGCATAACCTTCTTCCATAACTATACCTCAGAATTAATTGTATTTGCTCGAGAAGTTGGCAGGACTGTGATTTGCCTTCTGCCTACTTGCCCCAAACTGGTGAGCCTAATAAAATGTTGTGAGGTGTGTTATGATATTGTAACAATGACAAATATCAACCTTTTCACTCAACCAAGACTTTTTGTTATCAAGTCCTTTATCATTTGCCATCTGCCAGGCTGTTTGACATTTCATGGTGTAGGCTGGGCATGGTGTTCCTGACTGAATTTCAAAGATAATTTGGTCAGATGAACTGCTTATAAGCTATGGTAGCTATTTCTAACTTAAATTAAAATGCATGTAAAGAAAACTAGGATTTATAATTGGTTAATCTGATGGCATGTGCTGTGCAATACCTTATCAAAAGACTCAAATCTGAACCAGAAGAAGATAGCAAATAAGAGGCAGCTTACCTGGAGGCATTTCTGGTTTAAATCACATAGGTACCAGTCTGTCAGGTACCAAAAACTTTCAGGAATACCTCGTTTCTCCAATTATGCTGGACGTTTCTCCTGCTATGTATTACAGAATCACTTGGTTATCTTATCTCATCTCCGGTGGGCGAACTTCTATCTACAAAGGAACGTTTCCAGCTCTGTTCTTGTGCCTCAGCTGAACACTGAAGGCTATGACTAAGATTTCTGACTGTTTTAGGATGATATGCTATTCAGTGTCTTTATCTTCTGTTATCCAAGGAAAGATGCTTATCTGGAGGTATTTAGACCCCATGTGTTGGCTGCTCATCTGGAGCCACGCTTTCAAAATCCAGTCAGGCTGGGTCAGGTTCTGAGTTTGCCTCAACACAGATGCAAGTTGACTTTGGTTCAAATAGGACATGAGGAAATGCAGGGCTAACATTTGCTTCATATTAGTCTTTTGAAATTCCTTGCTCCCTTTATATTGAGCATGAGCTCATTGTGCAATTTTCTGGACAGATTTGTGCAGTTTGGCCAGAATATGGTAAATGGCATCCTTAATATGATTTCTGATTTCTAGTGCTATATGGACTCACTCATTTTCACCATGATTTATTCCTACCCATATTCATGAATACAAGAGTTTCATCAGCAAACTCTTTTTATTCTTTTTCTTTTTCCAATTTTCAATTGGATTGGAGTCCCATTGTGTCTTGTTGACAAACAACCTTCACAAAAACCAGGTGAGGTAGCATCACATTCTTTGTTACTCTCCAGTTGTTTCATTAGTGGTGTTTCTGAGACTCTTTTGCTTAATTCCCAGAAGCTTTTCACTTGCCAGGCATCCTAGTGGCACTCTGAATTATCCCAAAGACGCTCTGAATAGAGCACTTAACTGAAGCCAATTAGAGGATGAATTTGCTTAAGTATGTTAACCTGCCTGAGAATGTATAGGAGACTGCCTTGTTTTGGTATCTTTCCATTATATAGTCTACAATCCTGCCAGCCAAATTCCTTTTACACTTAATACCTCTTTTATAAGTTAATGGCCTAATTTAGCTTTTCCTCTCCTTATGTTTTCAATTCCACATTCATGCTTGTTCCTTTTTCTACACTTTGTGATTATTTTTGACCTCAATTCAAAGGATTGTCCAAAATTGTGTCAGCTCATCTGAAACCTCCAAGACCTGAAACTTCATGTTTCTATACTTAGTCTGAAAATCCTTTCCCTTGTCCGAATAGATAGTTTGCTATATAGTTTAGAACAATAAGGATCTAGTCTCCGGGTATTATTCCAATGCAAATAATCATAATTGCCACTTTGCCCATCTCCAAAAGGAAGTCACTTGCCCACCTACCATACCTACCATAAAGGGTAGAAGCAATGGTGTGTTTTTCCTGTGGCACATCAGATTGGCTAAAGACATCTGCTGGCCTCCAGAAGTGGAAGCTTTCCTCTTTAGTGAAGCCTGGCCATGGGATCCTCTGCTGCTCTTTACCAGTTCTACATAGATGGGTGCAAATGGTTTAATTTGGCCCACTTTCCTCCAAAATTAGCTTATTTTGGGTACTAGACCAGAATAGGTGTCAATCTGTAGAGAGACCAGGAACTAACCATGCCTCCACTCTCCTGGTATGGGGCAGGACCACGCCATGGGTGAAGAACCCACAGCAGCAGGGACCAGAGTTCTAGAGGGAAACAATTAGTTCATATATGACCATTCTTTCTGGCTGACATTGGTAATTAGATCATCCAAAATTATTGCCATTGACTCCACAGCTAAAAAGAGGGAAGTGCAACCCCAAACTTTGCAATGAAAATGCTGTTTTTTCCTGGGATAGAGTTAACTTTCTTCACATTAGCTAGGTTGGGACTGTGTTTTGGATCTGTGCTGAACACAGGGTTGGTAACTCAGGGATGTTTTCATTACTGCTGAGCGGGGCTTGCACAGTGTCAAGGCCTCTTCTGCTCCTCACACCACCCCAGTGAGGAGACTGGGGGTGCTCTAGGAGTCATCATGGAGTCAAGAGCATAATATTTCTGTCTAGGTTAGTGTTACCAGGTTTTGGGAGCATTTCCTAGTCCCTTGTCTGAGTGAACTCTCATGTCCTATTATGCCCTTGGATCAATGCACTGGCAGGAATAGCTGGTGGTAGTTTCCATAGGACTCGAAGGTAGCATCAAGAATGTGTTTTGCCAGGACCTTCACAGCACAAAAGGCAATTAAGTGCAATCAACTGAGAACTTTCTGGAGGAAGGTGTTCACTCCAGCAGAGGAGAAGTTGATGCAATTCTTTCATTCACTAAGCAGAGCAACAGATAAGAAGGAAATGTATTTTGTTTTCTGCCTTCTGTGTGATTATGAAGAGGCAACCACAACCTATATGAAACCTATATGAACTGCAAACTATATGAAGCTGAAGAACAACAACAAAAAAAGCCTAAAGCAGTCCTCTACAATGACTGAATTGTAAAAAGGATACCACTTGCCCAGCCTGGTGTCCTTCCTTCCCACATCACCTTTGCTATAGCCTCCAGGAGTAAGGGCTATCGTAGTTGAGACATTGCAAAGATTTCTCCCATTTAGAAGACAAATTTATGGATTAAGGCACTAATTCTGGGCCTTGAAGAAACTGATTTTTTTTCACTCTGCTCTGTCCCAGGATCCTCATGTGCCTCTGACTCAATGATTTGGACATTTTTGGTGAGGAGGACATACCTAACTCCCTTTACTTGTAAATTGTGCACTCTCAAATACCTCACTGAGCTGCCTGGAGGCAGCTGAAATCTGAAAGCACCCAAGGACGTGTTTGGGTACAGCTGCTGCAGGCTGGACACCTCAGTGCATGCCAGGTAGTGTTCTGCATGAGAACAGGGCTCAGAGCAGCCCCTGGACTAAGCCAGGGGCCTGTGCAATAAGAAGAACAAAAAAACTCCAAACCCAAACAAACGAACAAACAAAAAAAGAAAGAAGGGACAATTAGGTTGCCTTATGTCATTTGTGGGTCTCACCAGAAGCAGTCCATGTTGCCTTCTCTCTCTGCAAAACAAGATCACGTTAGGACTTACACTGGCACAAGTGTCAATCAAAAGGCTGCAAAACACAAATATGAGATGCCTCAAAGAGATGGCCCACGTAGTATGTACACCCTGTTGTGTCATGCCTTATTTTTCCTGGAAAAAAAGGGAGGACTCAGGCCATTGTTTACAAATTGGCAGACAGATCACTCATTTGTTTGGTGCTGTTAAATCCAAAAGTTACCCCACAAATGGGCCTGGCTCAATGTTCTTGAACAAATTTATTAATGCTGCCTGACAGGCTGTCTATGTCTGGGGATGTTCAGTTATTAGTCAGAAAATTAAACTTACAGCTGTATCACCCCTGTGAAAAGAACACAGAAAAGTACATCTAAAAGGAAACATAAAGAACACAAAAATCAATATTGCAGGGATAATGGCATGTTTGCTAATATTCAGTTGCAGAAAAAACTTGGCTTTTCTCTTTTGAAAACTAATTTCTTATTGTTTGTTTAAGAGTGTAACTAAACCCAGTTGAGATGCCTTTGGTTTGGGATGATAAGACAGAAATCAATCAAGAAAAGTATATGGGAATTTTTATGTTATTACTCAAATTGTTTCTCCTTTTATTCCATAGAAATGTTGTAACTCCATGAGTCTCATCTTCCTTCCAGTGAAGACAAGGGTAATTTTGCCCTGGAGTAGCCTCCAGCCTAGTGAAGACTCCAGCTACAGCTCCATCAGCTCCTTCCACTCCTGGTGCTCAGGTGCTACTGGTTTTGGTGGGAATGAGGGGGGATTTCAGTGACCCTAAGGAGCCATGCCCTGGTTCCTAAAAGGCTGAAAAATACCAACAATATAGTTAATACAGAGGAGGTTATTGTTGGCATGTTTCCCATCTGAAGGTAGATGCTGACACTACCTTATCCCACTGAAATTTCTTGGAGATACAGTGGATTTCTAAAGCAGCGGGCAAAGCATGGTTGCTTCTGGTTAAATAGAAGAGACCAATGCATAGGGCTTTTACTGCCTTAATTTCCCAAGGAATTTCTAATGAGTCAGAGTTAACTCTAGTGTTTAAAAGTAAAATATGGTTATGGCTCTCAAATGCAAGCTACATTTAACAACCATATATTGATTTTTTTTCCTGTGTAATTTTATTTCTGTGAACATTTCTGTTTTCTTAATTAGTAGCCTTTTAAGGAGAGATTTAACATCTTCATTATCAGAGGGTAACTTATGAAACAGCTGTATGGAGAGAGAGGGAGAGACAGAGAGGATGGGGGAAAAAAAAAAGCATAGGTGAAAGAGTTTCTATCCGTACTTCAAGGGGATGTGTGTGTGCACATGCACGTGCCTGCACACACACACAGACAAGCTTACCCTGACATTACAATTAAGACAAAATAGCAGTGGCAAAGCTGGTGACAAAACTCAGCAATTTCCAATTGCACGGTCACCCTGTAACGGGAAGAACTGTTTACCCCATGTTCCTTATTAAACTGAAGTATTTTATTTAATGAGCATGACTCATGCAAGGTGTTCCCATAAATCATCAGCTGGTTTACAAACTCAATAACTAGGCTTCCTGCTATAACTAGGCTGTGCACACCTTAAATTATTAACACTCCAGGGCCTTAAGGCAGATCTTTGATGATGATGATATAAACACTGTGAGGACAAGGTGCTCTCTCAGCAAAAGATTATTGACTCTAATTACCATTTACCACAGGAAAAAGAAAAGAAAAGACAATAAAATATGAGGGAGAATTTAAATCTCAGATTTAATTTTATGAGGAGTTTTAAACTCCCAAACTTTTTGTTGTTGTTTTTGCTGCTGCTGCTGTTGGCTGCTGCTGTTGCATGATACTCTGTAGTTGGCTGATCTTGAAAGCATGACAGTTGTTAAGCAGAAAAGAAACAAAAAAATAAAACATGAGAGAATGTTCAGTTGATGCTGTGTACATTCTTTGAAATGGATGGAAAAAGGCCAGAGGGAACTGAAAATGATAATACATTGGAAAGAATCCCAGCCTTAATTGTTTTCATGTATGTAACGTAATAAAAAGGTTAAAGCACTAATATGCCTGACTACAGTCATTTGGTTTGAAAACCAGAACTGCAGGTCAGCCTTTAAAAAAGAAACTGTATACTATTATTATAGGCTTCAATTTTATGCAACCCTCATTATAAGAATTCTGGAAGTAATGGTGTAGGGTTGAAATGCACTCATTTCTGTCCAGGTGAAAGAGCAGGGGCAGTCCCACGTACAGTGCACATTTAATTTCTGTGAGTGCAAACTGCATTAGAGAGTGGAACAGTGAGGACACGGAAACCAGACTGGGCATAGTCACATCCTAAGTAGCAAATGAAAATAAAGCATGGCTTTCACTACAAAGAGGAAATTGCTTTCATTTTAAAGGCATGTTTACAATGTTGTTGCTTTTTCAACCTAATTCTTGAACCTGTGTTTTTATTAATGCAAACAGCAACTTCTTACATTTTTAATGATCTTTCTGTGCTGTCAGATCCCAAAGGTACTTGGCAGATGGTACGACAAGGGCTTGCTTTATACCCGTTGCTGAAATAAACCATTTGAGGTTGAAATAAGGCTATCATCCTGCCTTATTATGATAATAGGATCATGTCTGTAACTCTACCGGGAAGAATTTTGTCCATTCCATCTCCAAGGCATCAAAATCTTCCCAATTCTTAATTTTTATTATTATACCTGTCAGTTATTTGTGGGTGGAAACCATGGTGTCCCTAAGTTCACTTCTTATCTCACAGTACTTTGCAGCTACTAATGAAGAGACTTTTTGTGGACTGATTCTGTGACTTTCACATGAGAGGGAAATAGAGACCAAACTGTGCAAAAATGAAGGCAATATATTACTATTTCTCCTCAAAAAGAGTTGGAGCTGTGATTAAATTTTCCTTTTAAAAACTAGCACCTCCATCAGTACCAGTGGATTGCAGCTGGAGTGCTGGTTCAATTTTAAGTCTTAGGGATATTCACCATGTAGAGAATCACTGATCCCATGTTCTGCTAGATTAAACCTTTCCTTGGAGGTCTTCTATCCAAGCTCTGATCAGTCCCACTCCTGCTTAACATGTGATATATGGCACAATCTGAACTAAAGGTTGTAAGCTACAGGCAGACATCCTGTGTTTCACTGTGGAAAACTTTAAAGTACTGGTGCTCCTTCCATTGTCCAGGCAAGAGGTGTTGCTGTGGGAAATACAGATGTGTTTTGTTGAGAACATTCTCCCTCAGTATTGCACAAGACAGAGAGATAAGTACATGATGCATGATATCCAGCAACAGTGGATCCTCAGGTTTATGTGTGCCACTTCATCTGGAAGTTAGCATCCTACATTCATATCAGTACTGAGAAAAATTACTTTAATGCAATGCTTTCACACTCTTTGAGGTTTATTGTCCCAACAATGAATGGGAGATTTACATGAGTAACTCCTGTTAATATTACTGGGAGTTAGGAAAGCTACAGAGTGCACATCGTATATAAAATGTATATAAAAGTAAAAAGCTGTGCATGAACATGTATGTGTCAGAGAGACGAAGTGAAAAGAGAAAGAACTGAAAGTGTTCACATATAATAAGGCAAAACAAACAAAAAAAATCAACATTTCTTTGTCCCCACAACTCCATTAATGAGGGATATGGTTAATTTTAATTATACAAGTCAGGAAATTCTGTGTTTCCATAGAAACCCCATCTTTGTTCCTCTTTGTTTGTTTATTTCTGCCTTATCTTTACTTGTTCACAGAACATAAAACAACCGTATGGCACAAGTGCTCTCTAGAAATAGAGATGAGTGCTCTTCCTTTGCACTGTCTCATGACCACACTGTGGGCTGAATATGCAACTCTGGTCTTATGTGTGACAGATGCATTTCAACAGAGCTTCTGTAGAGTGAAACTGCAAGGACAGAGCTGTGAATCTGGCCCCTCCCTTGTGTTTATGGTGTTGCTGTGTGATTTGCCTCACATCGTGTCACCTTGCCCACTATAATGGCATCTTGAGAAAGTTGCAAAGTGACGAAAACAAGTTCTGTGTTGTGCTGGAGTAGGAGCTATGTCAATCAGAGACAAGAAATAACCAACTAATTATTGCCTGGCGTGTGCAGAGAACAGAGCTGGCTGTTGACGGAGCCGCCACATCTGCTGTAAGCACCGAGGCAGCCTGCTGAAAGCACAGAGAGGGAGTGAAGGGTAGTAAGTTGTGCGAGGGCAGTTGAAGAAAATTTGATTTCCAGGTGTGTTCTGGACCACTTGTGTCAGCAGTTTGTTTATGCAAGAAAAGGCTGAAAGAAGACTTCCCTGCAGAAGAGATCCCTACCCAGGCCTGCACAGACAGCCACTAAGTTAATTTCTAAACTTCATCTGTGCTTCAGCACTATCCGCTTCCTGCTGCTGAAGTGACCTGCTACGTACTGACTTGGTTTTGTGCCCCTGGCTGACTCCATGACGGCTCTGGTTGGAGGGGGAAGAAGGCACTCTTAGCTCATGTTCTTTGGCAGCAGCATATTGTCTCCTTCCCAAACCTCTCCATATAAACATGCACCTGCCAAACCTGAGACTATTACCTCTAGGAGATGTAGCAACACCTTCAGAAGGAAAGCCTATGTATGGTCTCAGACCAACAGACAAGGATAGCTGTGCAGTTTCATTCTGTCTCCTTTCTCCCCACCCAAAAACCATGCTGGAACCTTAATCGCTCCTGCTTTGGAGAAAGCCATTTGCAGGCGGCCAGCAGAATTGAGCCCAGGGGTGCGAAGGCCCTCAGAGGTCTGATGGCCAGACTGCACCACATGCAGGGAGTGAGACACATTCGGAGGGGTTTGCTCTGGGTGACATGAGAGTTCAAGATAGAAAGTGAGAGGTTCATTTCAAGTCTTAACTAGACTCCTGATCTTTCGTGCAAGGCAGACCAGCCTTCATCACCCTTCATGTCCATAAGATGTGTAGACTGGCTTGATTGCAGTAAATACCATGCAACTGCTTCTGGGGCAATCTAACCATAACTTTGGCTTGTGCTTTCAGGAAACCTCAGAAATGGTCACAGCCATGCCAGAGAGGAAAAGTGACATAAAGACAGGCGGTTCTACAAGCAGAAGAAATGTCATTACTGTGAAAAGCAGATTAAGTGAGGCAGTGGTGGAGATGAACCTCTCATTTCCATTTTTGCATACGGATGTGCTCCAGCATTGGCTGCCTTTCTGTCACTCGTTTACAATCTATAATGCAGATTTATTTTTGGGTTCTATGTTTTTTCTTTATGTGGAGCAGTGCTTCCCCACAGCAGACTGACTTCAAGCGCATGGCTGTTGTTTGAAGTTGTTGGAATTTCGCAGCACCGGGAGGCCTGGTAGATAGCATCCAGCAGAGCACATGGGGCTGTCGTTAAACCACAGGACTGGGGGTGACTCCCAGCTTACCTTGAAAGGTACACACTACTGTCCTGAGAGAGAAGAGGGGTTCTGGAAACAAGCCCAAGTCCTTCTGCACGTATAGCAATAAGTGCTGTATGTGCAATTAAGTCTGCCTATCATCTTTAATGATTTCAGGAAGAATGCCTGGTGGAGTGAAAAAGGACACACCTTTCTGAATGGAGATCAATAGGCTCAGCATGAGCAGTGAGACACCCAGAGCTTACAAATACATGTGCATTTGTGGAACTGCGAGCCAGCAGTGAGACACCCAGAGCTTACAAATACATGTGCATTTGTGGAACTGCGAGCCACCGAGTCTCAAGATGACTGATTTCATCTCCCAATCCAAACCTGCTTCCAGGTTTGCATTCTAGCTCTTCCATTAAACATGTGTAATAAACGCTGTCACAACTTGCCATGCAAGAATGTACTGGAAAGTAACAATTTTAGCTGCTACTCTCACTTTTCCCTCCCATGTATTTAAATATAATAGTGTTTTTTTAATCTAAATGAAAAAAGGGAAAGGGAAGAATTAGGTATTCTGGGCAACTTATACAGCATGACTCTGTGTGTGGGAATGATATGGAAATTTTAATCTCTTCTACTAGTTTGTTGCTGCTCTGGGAGGAAACAACAACAACAAAAACCTGCCTATAAGTACTTGTTGAAATAATGGGCCCATCAAACCAGATGTTGGCCAGATGAGCAGTCTTTTTGTATGTGTTCACGTTCCCCTTGCTAATATTTGATTTCTGTGCAAAAATTAAACCTCACTTAGTGTCTGCCTACAAGCTGGCAAGCCTCCAGATTATTAGGACATTTTAACACTCTTATATTTTAAACAAAAAGATCAAAAGCCTTTGCTGTGCCTTTTCTTTCTTTCTTTCTTTCTTTCTTTCTTTTTTTAGGGCTGCTTAAGCGAACAGCAACAAAAAATTCAAGGGGCTGATCTTGATTGAGTTGGCTCGTATGGGATGTTTTGCTGAGGCAAAAGTGGATGTTATACTTAGATGTGTCATGTGAAGTTACAGTTGTGGGCTCCTGCTCTTCACAGGAGATGCCCCCTTGAATCAGGCGTTAAGGCACCACTGAACATTGTTGACTTGCTACCAATCTCATCCATTAAGTGCCCTTCAGTGCAGCATGCCAAGAAATAAACTAGTAATGGTAAACCTGACTTTTTAGCTCTTGCCAGAGAAACCTAATTCCCACACAGTAGCACAGAAAACATTTTTACGCTGAAGATTTCACAAGTCAAAATACCACTGTTTTTGTGACTCTTGATATCCCAAGGGTAAAAATATTGAATGAGTCATTAAGTTCCTGAAAAGCATTAAATTCATGTGGGTTTAAGTAGTTCACAAAACAAGCCTTTCCCTTGTCACAACTCTTTCCCATTATGAGAAGTTCAGAGTCCTTCTCTGACAGTAAAGCTGCCACTTCTGGGTGATGAACTTAGCAAACACGATGAATCATCTCCTACTGTCCTTCAAGGCTTTATGCTGAATGTGTCTCAGGATGTGTCTCAAAACAACAGGGAAAATTCATCCAAGGTAACATTATATCCCTACAAATATGTTCTGGATGGCATAATTATGTGATGGTGGAAATTGGGGTTCTGAATAATTACATGTATTTACATGAGCATGACTGGGTCCAAGTCAGTGGAGTCAATGGTTTAACATTGGTGCATGGCCTTTGGGAGATAACCTTGAGACTCTGGGGTCTGATTTTTTCCAAATAGTAAAGAACCTTCTGTTCTAATTGTGGTAAATGGAAACTCTGATGCTTTTGTGTTACTGGAAATGAGGCCCCTTGGTATCTCAAACAAAACACTGAAACAAAAAGTTCCTAAAACATTGAAGTACTAAAGCATCTTCTGTTCTTCTGAACATTTTGACATCAAAATAATTGTTGGGCCCAAACCAAAGCCTACACTAGGAAATTCCTAAATGCTGTGAGAGGTTGCATTTTAAGTCCTATTCAAACAAAGAATTGATCTAGTTTCTTAAAATACAAGCATGATGAACTATTCACCGCTGTGACATTCTACCACCCAATTTCAGCAGCAGATCTGTTGAGTGTTTGCATCCCAAAGTAAACTGCCCTTTTATTCTTCATGGCTCAGGATGATGTGGTGATCCCATCAAGTCCAGAGGCTGGCTCAGCTGTATATTTATCTGAAAGATTCAGATTCTGGCTGTGGCCATTTTCTGTTCCACAGGTCCCTTTGGTACCAAGTGAAGCATTCAAGTGATATTTGGGATGCTTGATTCAACTAGTAGACTCATAACTCTATGTTGCCATGCTACTTTCCCAAATGAATGACAAAATTTCTGGATTTATCCACCCTATGTGAAAAACAGTCCTTCTCCATGGCCCTACTATATGCTAAATTGTTGGTCCTTAAGGGTTTTGTTTGTAAAGTGGCACAGATTTAATATAGCATGTGTTTTATTTTGAGCAGACTCTACATTATAATGCAGCAATGTAATAGAATTCTTCTGGTTGACAAACACTCTGGTGTAAATGATTTAATTTACTAGCTGAAGCATGAGTCTACATATTATTGTACTGATCAGTCATTGCATACTAAAATCACTCATCCTTAATGTAATGATTTGGTATCCCTACAGAGAATTTGAGTCATCAGAAAGTCATTAGATACAGTAAAAAATGAAAATTACTATTACACAGCAGTAAACACTATTAACTGTTAGTTAAAACAGCATTTAATTTAGTAATGCAACAGTTTACAAATTTCTGCAGTTTACTTAGTTCTCATATAATTGTGACTACAAAGCTAATGCTTCCAGTGCCAATAGCATGACATAAATATGGGGTGGGAGAATATGATCAACTATTTCATCTCAAAGGAAAGCAACTACACATCATTACAAAGCATCATGTTAATTTTTATCTTAGTGGTCCAGTCATATGATGCAGAATCCATGATTGATTGTAGAGAAGGCAAAAAAGAAGTGTACAGTTCTGTAAGGCATCCAGGCACGGAGCTGTCACTCAGCAGTGGGAATGGTGTGATATTTATTCTCCTGTAGCAAATGGGAAGTTGGCAAAGAAGTGTAGATGAAAGTAGAACACAGCAGAGCTCAGAGCTCTGTTATGGCATTCAAGCTTAGGGAATATAGTGGCTGAGCACCTTTGGTGGATGGTGCAGATTTCTTCTGAGGAGCAAAGTATCATGCAACGCTGAAAACCTGGTGGGTGTTTGCCTAGCAGTAAAACACTCTTTCCAAGCATCATGGGTTTTTTACGCTGGGATAATTGAAGTGCATTTTGTACAGGGAAACAACATTTGTGCTTGTTTAGGTTCTGTCATATTGTGCCTGACAAACCTGGTGAGATGTCACACCTCGACTAAGAGGCAATGGAATTGCTGCAAGGGGACACGTGGCCCAGTGCTGACTCCCACTTCACTGCCTGATTTCGCAGCTGAAGGCCTTATCTAGAGGGTTCCCACCATACCCATTCAACCAGCAGGTAGTTGTCTTACTCAAGCAAATGGGAATCCCAAGATTTCTAAAGCGAGAGCTGTCCCAACTCTTCAAATAATTTTTTAAAACTATTATTATTATTATTATTATTTAGTGAAGGCACTTTGTTACAGCGGGGATACTGTAACACAATGCACCAAACCAGGAGGCCCATGGAAAGGAAATATCTATGGACAGATTCTTGATAGCTGTTTCAGAGATGTTTATTTCTCCAGCCACATGGCCGGAGCTCTGCCGAGGAACTGTTCCAGTCACGGGACCAAGGGTCCTTCTGCCCGCGCAGGGAACACAAACCAACCAACGGGAACAAGGCTGAGCAGGGGCAGGGAAGCCCCGTGTCTGTGCCCTCAGGGCCCCTCTCCCAGGGCTCCATGGCAGGGGAGGGACCCCGACATTTCACCCGTTTTATTTTAATAAAAGGAGAATGAAAACAACTGGATAAACATAACAAGAACAGTTTTAAAATAATACAAGCCACCCTCCTGAGCCTTTAAATGTCCAAACAGATTCTCTGGAACATCTTAAGGCTGACAGAAGGGAGACAGAACTCTCCAGGCATGCTTTGTGGGGAAACTGAGGCAAGAGAGGGTTTAATTTCTTCCCTCCCCCTTTTCATCCCCCCCTCGGCATCGGAGAGAAATTGTAGGGAAAGGGAATTGTATAGGGAAGCCTTGGGGTGAAAAACGGATTAGGAATAAACTGGGGATGGGGTAAACTTAGGAAAGGGCTCATATTGGGTATAGGGTAAAAGGGGAAAGTAGGCTGTGGGTAGGGAAGTTGCTGGGATGGATATTGTTTATAATTTTGTGCATAACGGCTGCCTTTGACTGGAATACCTCCAGGCCCAGTAACATTTGCTGCTTGTAAACCCTTCTTTCCTTGTACTATATCAAATCGTACAACTTCCCCATCTCCTACACTTTGCAGGTAATTTTTAGGGTTATTCCTTTTAATGGCAGTTCTATGGATGAATAGATCTCCCCCTGTATCATCTTGCGTTATAAATCCATAGTTGTTTTTGACATTGTACCATTTCACAGTTCCTGTGACTTGCGTTGCTACAACTCCTCCTATCACATGCTTGCGTGTTCGTCGTGGCTGCTGGTCCCGCGTGGCCACCGCCTCGCCGACTCCGACGTCTCGGCCGGGCCCCTGCGTTGCGGCTGCTCCGCGCTCTCCGAGCGGCGCTGCTCCGGCGCATGTCTGGGCTCTGCGCGGCCCCGCGTTGCCATCGCCGCTGGCTCCATGCCCTGTGAGCGGTTCCGCTCCGAAAACTCCATGCTGCTTTGAGAGCGGCCCCGTTCTGGCTCGGTGCTGCCCTGCGCGGCTCCTCGTGTCGCTGTGGGAACCGCCGCTTCTCCCTCCGCAGGGCTCTCCGAGCCGTGTGCTCAGAGCGGCCTGCCACACCGATGCCCGGTTCCTGGCTGCTCGTGGCCCACGGCACCCGCGGCGCCTGCGGCATCGCTCCCTCACTCACGGCCGCGTGGCCGGGGACCCCGAGACAGGGATGAGGTCCACGATAAGGTGCGCGCTCCCGAGGGGGCCGGGCGCATCCAGTGCAGGCACCTCCGCCGGCACGGCTGCAGTCATGTGCTCCCGGGATGGCGGCCGCGCGGCCTCGGCCACGGGATTAGTATGATCCTCTGCTTTAGGGGTAATGGGACCATACAAATGCTCCTCAAGAGCTTCACTGATTACAAGGGATGCACGGAGAGCTTCTGTCTCTAGTCCATGTTCTGTTTGATCCCTTACCTTATCCCAGATCTCATACCAAAACCACCCATGACTAGTTCCAGGAGGTTCAATATCAAAAAGTAAGTCTCGAGAAATATAGAAGAAATTTTTGAAAAGCCAGTTAAAAAAATGTTCTAGATCTCCCAGAACAAATACTTTCTTGTTTTGCTGTTCAAGGATTCCTTTAACTTCCAGATACATTTCTTTCTGTGGCTCAGAGAGCCACATTTCCCACGATTCTTCCATAGTCCAGAGAGAATATCCAAACCAAGGTGAGAAGAGAGAGATCTAGAGTGGTTTTTACTCACGAATTTTCTGTCCTTAGGGATCGGTGTCTTGCCGGCAATTCTCCACCATTTGTTACAGCAGGGATACTGTAACACAATGCACCAAACGAGGAGGCCCGTGGAAAGAAGTATCTATGGACGGATTCTTGGTAGATGTGTCAGAGATGTTTATTTCTCCAGCCGCATGGCCGGGATCTGCCCAGGAACTGCAGCAATCATGGGACCCGAGGGTCCTTGCCTGCGCAGGGGAACACAAAACAACCAATGGGGAACGAGGCTGAGCAGGGGCAGGGAAACCCCATGTCTCCCACCCAGGACCCCTCTCCCAGGACCACATGGCAGGGGGAAGGGACCCCAACAGCACTTTCCCCTGATAGAGCTATCCCCATTTCACTCTTGGATTTAAGTGGAAATTAAAGGGCATTTGTAGCCTGTGCAAAATTACACTTTTTACTGGTAAGGTGTCCTCCTGCAGGCACGGCCTGCAATAAAGGTCTCCCTTTCCTTCTTCTCCTAATCCTTCTCCTTCTTTTTTCATTTTCTTTTTCTTTTTCTTTTGTGAAAGTTGTGGCAAACCTCTGAGTAGAAACCATATCTCCCAAGTCCAGGATTAGTTCCTTAGCCACAGGGCTGTGGTTCCTTTCATGTTGTTTTCTTTTTGTCACACAGTGTTGCACAAATGTTGGAGACCAGTTTTATTTCTTCCAACCATAATCCACACAGGCTGTATAATGGACTGTTGTCTGCTGTCTTGTAATCCAGCTGAAGTGGCTGGACTAACATCAGGGGTGAATCTGATCCTTCCCTTTGTGTATGAATGTATATTCTTTGTGGGTTTGATGTCTCTAAAAGCCTGGAAAGTATTGATTTTGCAGAGTGTTAAATGTGTCTAGACTTCACTGATAAGATAGAATTGTGGGATTTCTCTCATTTTCATATGTTTGAATGAAGAATTGGCTGGAGGGGCATTTTTTGCTGGTATCATATGAATGTCTGGTGATACTTCTGAGTTAGCAATAATTACACTACATCTGCTGTGTACAGAACAGGAAAAAAATTCTTCTTATGAAGCTTCAGTACATGGATACAGATTTTGAGTTTTGTACTGTTACATTTACTAACCACATAATTGCATAT
Source organism: Corvus cornix cornix (assembly GCF_000738735.6). Lineage (NCBI taxonomy): Eukaryota > Metazoa > Chordata > Aves > Passeriformes > Corvidae > Corvus > Corvus cornix. The sequence continues at coordinate 65,870,262 of NC_046333.1, forward strand.
TTAGTTCTATTACACCAGAACCTGAAATGTTATAGTGCAGGGTATAATTACATCATTTACTCTGGAAGAAACCCTCAAGAGTCAATATAAATAATAGGATTGCAGATTCATAGAAGTTAGAGATGGGAAAAGAGCCTATTAGGTCATCAGCAGCCCAGTGAGAAAAATTATAAAGAGTTTGCTGGAGTGCATCTTATCATAGGCATTGATTGCCCTTTCCATTTCCTCGTGTTAGAATTCCCCCAGAACCCTGCAAAAGAGCTGCTTGATGGTGTGGGAGAGAGACTGTGAACCTGTGTCTCTGCACTAGCTGACAGCTTTGTAGGAGAACTGGCAAAAGCACACCCTTTGCCCCCAACAGTGCAAAGTCTGCCAGAAATCCAGGTAAAGCTGTCTTCTTTTCACAAGAGGTGTCAATTCTAGGGGCTGCACTGGTCACTGGCAGACATAGGGATGAGGGCTGTTGTGTGTCCTGGGCTACTCTCTGAGCTGGACTTGTGCTAAAGTTTCTGCTACCCACATCATTCACCTTGCCTCTAATTCAGACCCTGGTCTTTTCCTCTATGTAGTTATTTAATTGTAACGTAAGTAGCAATTAAGAAGTTGCCACAAATATTAAGAATAGTTCTTGTCTGAAATAGCTATCTATCTTTCAGCCCTTTTTTCGTCCATAATGGACAACGGCCTTCTAAGAGGCCCAGGGACTGAAGAGATGGCCACGAGGTGATCCAGAAGTTGTCCAGATTGCTTCTCAGTTTGGTACCCCTTGTCATCATCACTCTCTGCTCTCTTCTTTTAGGCACAGCTCCCTCCATCCTATGTTTTCTCACTTACTGGCTTTCTTCTTTTTTTTCCCCTCTCTTCACTTACTTGTCACTCTTTGAGAAGTTGGTTCTCCTTTTTCTTCCTTCTCCTCACTTATATGTACAGAGAGCCCCACATCAATGAGAAGTTGTGTCAGTAAAACCACCTTCTGAACATACTCACCCTTGGCAGATTTAGATGTGAGTAGAAAGAAGATAATAGTAGTTGGAGCTTTATGGCTTCAGCTGGTTTGCCTTTGTTAGTTCTCACCACAGATACATGAGGGAGAAGGTGCTGCTGCCATACCTCCATATCATCCATACGTGTCTCTAGACAGGCCCCCAGTGATATGTTTTTCAGTCCCATGCTGTTTCCATTAGCTCTCACATGCTGGTAATGGGTTCCTTGCTTACTCTCTCCCCTTCTGGTGTGAGCTCCAGAGGGCTCTGAGGCAGGTGAAAAGCAGTCCTGCCATGACGAAGCACCCGGGGGGGTGACTGCAAAGGCCATGCCTTGGGGAAACAAATCCTTTCCCCAGGACAAAACCAGTGGTGCACTGGGGGCTCTCATGGCACTCCTATGCCCACCTCTGCATACTGGGTTGTTGGTGGGCCCATGATGATGGCACTCCCTCTTCATCGTTTCTGGGGGTCAGACCTGGCCTCCTGTGCAGCTTCATGATTTCTTTCATTTTGGGGGATCTCTGCTGGGGATCTGGCCCTTTCTTACTCTTGAACCAGCAGCACAGCATTTCTGAAGGATGACTGCAGTGATGAGGCAATTAATTACAAAGCTGACTTAACTGTGTGCTCAGGTTTAAACAAGTTTGCATCACCAACATTCCCTGTGTAATTGCTTTTAAAGGAGCAGAAGGAGCTGTGAAGCAAAAACCATCTAGGCACATGTGGCTGAGCAAAAGGCAAGGGTGGCAGGGGCAGGAAAAGTCGAGAGCAAGGACTTGCTTCCCCATGAGCAGGGCAGCACAGGAGAGACTTCATGGTTCTGATTTCAATGTCAGTAGTTGCACAGTGAGCTGATTCTGCGGAGGACAGGGTCCTGTATGGCAAGCCAGGATGAACCTTCTTGAAATCCCAGCAGACCTGGTATCATACCAATAACTGAGAATAATTGCAAGATGCTTTGGAAGGACTGCATTTCCCTGATGCCTTCCAGCACAAAGAGCCAGATGACTCTCAACAGCTCCATGGAGTCAAGAATCACCACCAGTAATCATGGGTAACTACATGCAAATGTGGAGACATACAGGTGCCCTCTACCTGTTACAGTTTTAATATTACTGACTTGTTTGCAGCCAAAAATAGTTTAGACTGAAATGTGTGTGTGACAGAGTCAGTTAATAATGACCTTTTACAAAAAAGAAGTAGGAGCAAAATGTACTAGCAAGTGCAAAGGCATTTGGAGGCATAGGAAGCATGGGAAATTTCTGCTGCTATCCTTTGGACTTTCTGACTTGTGCTGAAAATTTGTCTTTGATTAGCATTCCTATGGAGCCTTTACAACAGTGAATAAGTCCTCCTTAGCCTGCAAGAACTGATCACTTCACCCCACAAAGTTGGGCTCCTGTAAAAAAGAGAAAAAAAGATTAATTTGTGCCAACATCTGCCCTAGTGGTTTTCAGAGGTGGACTAAAGGGAGTTGTTCCAGTTGATTCCAAACCTAACAAAGAGCACGCTAGGTCCATGCCACCCATTAAGATTAGAATGCACTGCAACTCTGATTTCAGGCTGTGTTTTTATTTAAACCCTATCTGTAGATGTATCTAATAAACATGACTGGAAACTAATTTACATTCTAAACTCAATTTAATCATAGTCGTTATAAAAGTCAACCAATAAACAGCAAGTAAAGCAAGCAGAGTGAAACAACAAAACGAGATAACCAATCTAACTTGAATAATGACAAGCTCTGCAATCTAGAACAAAAAATCACACAAGTTAACACTTTAACAACATTTGCATCCCAGTCTATTAGATCTTTCATACTTGGTGTGACGAAAGTGTGGGATGAGTAAAAACAAGTCCTTATGGGCAAAATTCAACCACGCAGGGAAAGCCTGGATAAAATCTTCCCTATCCTTTCAGTCTTATGGAAGGAGGAACTGGAAGAGCCACTGGGTAGAAAATGTGTGTTTCTCCAACCATGGGGCCTAGGAATGAGTCCAGACACAACGTGCCAACACCTTGACATGGAGGATGCTGTGGTGTTGTTGCAGACCATGAGACTGAAAGAGCAGAAGTTCCAAAGCTTCGCAGCCTGCCCATGGGAAAGGTGCTTTCAAACTCAGATGTAAACTGGGAGATTGCACCCCAGAGAAAGGAAAACCTGGTACTTGGGGCAGAGAATGAGACACTAGCAAATCCTAATTTTGTTCCTTTCACTCCTTGTGTCTCTTTCTGATGAGAATTGCCACAAGGCTGGAGCTTTTTCTAGAGCTGCAAAGGTAATGGTTTTGGTGCTACCACTCCAGAGAGGCAAAGGTGTCTGCTACCACACAACAAAGGTAGCAGCACAGATAGTGAGGGACTGGGGAATCTGGCCTCGTTTGAAGAAATTCTGATGATGGAGTGCCTTGAATGAAAGAATGTCAAGATTTTATAGTTAACACTTACATATATTTAAATATCATACCTTTCAAGCACACCAGATTGCTGTTGTCTTGCTGCTTGCTCCAGCCCTGCTTCCCAAAGCAATGGTGACCCCTTCGGCCTCTGCAGGCAACTCCACATCCTTCAGCAGCAGTCAGCTCCATGTGTCACAGACAAGGTACAGTCCATAGTACCAATGCCTCCAATGATGGTTGAGGAACAGACTTCGCTCCCAAGGGTTGTACAGCCCTTGAACTTTTCATGAGCTGTATCTACGGTTTAGAGAATTTCTCCTTATTATTTCCCTCTGAGTCTCTCACACCAATTTCCTTCTGTTTCCCAAAATCAAACAATTTGTGAGTGCTATGACTCCGCCCCGAGGGAGGAGATTTATTGTTTTGGTGAGAACCACCCACTGGCCAAGCACAGGCATAGGTCAGTTCCTGAGTGGTAAAGCCTATAAATAAATGAATTTAGAGGTTTGGTGATGCCCCTGGGAAACTTTACATCAACACATTTGTGTAAAGGCAGCTCCAGGCCCAGGCCTCTCCCATTCCTTTTATTTTTAGAGACTTATTCCCAAGAACAGAAGACTTCTTTCTTGGGGCCATATTTTTTTAAAGTGGTCCTATCTCTGCATCCAAATGTGAGACTATAATAATAATAATAACAACAATAGCAATAACAACAACAACAGCTAATGATGATGATAAGTGTAATACCTTTCACTTATGTGTTTCTCATTGCTATGATTTGCATTGCATCAGAAATACATAATAGGGGCTCCCTGCCAAGCAGATAACCAGTGTTGACCTGAAGAAGCTATGCTCCAAGACATAAGCAAGCTCCAAATAAAAATACACATGCAAAATTATATACACTCACATATATGGCCTCAATCTGATTCATCCAAAGAGATGAAAGCAGTTGGCAAACAGCAATTAACTCATTTTCATGCAACAGATAAGCATCATCTTTCTATCTGATGGATGAGCAAGACAAGTTAAATGACTTGCCCAAGGTTACACAATGCATCAGGGCAGAGCTTGGAAGCAGTATAAAGAAGTCTTCATCCCCTGATCTAACTTTCCTCTTCTTGACTTTCATCTGAATTTTCAGTGTACAGAAGAGCAGACTTTCAGAAATGTGCACACATGTACACATACGCTTGTGAACCTGGAAGATAAAAAGACATTAAGGCTGGGCTCTAACTGCATCTGGTTAGCAAACTCCCCTTGAAGACCTGAATGTTCTCCACAGCCTCCTAGCTTGTGTAGTTTAAAGGGCTGCAGCCAATTAGCATTTGATTTTGAGTAATAAATTTTCTTTTCCAACATAAATTAGATCTGTGCCTCTCTTGATGTTATAATCTTCAGTTTTAATGTCATTGAATTTTGGCTTTGGTTAAAGAAGTAGCAAGAATTGCAAAGGGATGCTTTTCTTAGCAGCAGAGAGATTGAAACCACTTAAGCTTCCTTTTTTTTTTCTTTCTTGTTTTTTGGTGTCTACCTGAGAGAAAAGCACTTACTGTTAATCTCATAGCAGTAAATTACAGAGAATTTGTTCACTTCCATAATGTTTTCTACTCAAAGATCCTTAGAAATATTATCCATTAATTCAACATGACAGCACTGCTATAAAGGTATATGGGGCTTCTCCACATTTTAGAGAGGAAAAAATTATTGAAAGAAATTTGAAGGTCTGCTTGCTAGCAGCTGTGCTGTGTGGATGGTATGGGCAGGTGTAAAGAGCCAGGCATATAAATGCAATAGTCCACTTCCAGAGACAAATTTTAATATGCATGTCAGGAAAACTACTGTGGCCAATAACTATGAAATTTAATGCCACTCAACTAAGTGACTTACCCAAGATCTCAAAGGAAATCTGTGGCAGAATCAGGAAAGTGTCCTGCTCTTGTTCTTAAGCCACAAACCCACTTTTCCCTTTGAACCTCCAATCAGTCTTTTCTTTGATTTAAGGTTGACTGAGATGAGCTGATTAAGTTTCCATGTATCATCTGGAAGCTTCAGAACAGGCTTGTTTTGCTAGACATTCCCATCAGCCCCCATAGTTTCAGGCCTTTTGATTATAAAATGCTTTTTACGTTAGTCTTCATGGAAACTCCCTTTTTCTTTTGTTTTAATCATTTACAAGCTGGAGCTTTGCCAATTTAGGTAACATGGTCTCATCCTACTCATTATTTCATCATACTCCTGCCAGATCTTTATTAAATATATTTCTCCCCCCGCTTTAGTAAAAAAAGGGATGGGTGCCTGGGAACCTGGATATGCAAAATGAGTGGGAATTCAGATTTTTTTTTTCTTTCTCTATGTTTTTCACTCTCTTTTATTCCAGACTCAGAAATATCAGTGAGAAAGGTTATCTTCCTCAGTTGTGGGAGAGAAGTGCCTGTCAAGTTTAGGTGGGTTATTAGTGAGGGGTGGGATTCTTTCTCCCTCCAAACTCCCACTAAGAGGGAGACAAGCCACAGACTTTGAAGTCTTATTCATGGTCATAGCAAAAAAAAAAACCACTAAAATTTTCTCTATAGGTCAGTGAAGCAGGTTTTTAGCCTTCCTAAATACCTCCCAAGCCCTTTGTACGTGCAGTTCAGGTACACTTGGGTTTCCTATCTCCTTTCACTGCCTTGGTACTTTCCTCTCCATGTCATCTGTTATTTTTAAGGAGTGTGCCTTGCGAATTGAAAAAGCTGTACGACTCCCTGTGAGTTTTCACCGCTCACATTCACCTCTCTGAAAGCCATGAGCACAACATCTATAGTGTGACACCAAGAACTATGACCCAGTGATTTTTGAGGGACACAGTGGTGCTCTTGTCTTGGCTGGACACTTCAAGGGCACTGGAAACAGCTGAATCCTGCTGGTGAAGCTTGGCCATGGTGATTGTCCATTTGTAAAGAGTTGTTTGAGGACTCTTTCAGCCGTATAAAACCAATCTTGTGAGGATGCACTCACAAGAGGTTGGTCCAGGGCTGTAGGCTGTGCCGTTCCTACTTGATAAAGCCTCCTTTTCTTTATTCTCTCTTTTCTTTTCTTTTTTCTTTTCTTTTCTTTTCTTTTCTTTTCTTTTCTTTTCTTTTCTTTTCTTTTCTTTTCTTTTCTTTTCTTTTCTTTTCTTTTCTTTTCTTCTTTCTTCTTTCTTCTTTCTTCTTTCTTTTTCTTTCTCTTTTTTTTTAGACTCAAACAAAGCCATTGAGTGATTCCACACTCCTTTCTCCTTGTAGCAACACCTGGACCAGGCAATTTCCTGATAACCACGTCCTTGAGCAGATCATAGGTCCCAGTCTGTCACTCTCTACTGTGGCCCTTGTCCATGAGAGGATTTCCCCCTGTGTTTGCCTCCCATGGGCACAGACTGTTTTTCTTGTTCCCAGGATGAGAAATTTCTGATGTATTTTGCATATATGTTGAACCATGAGCTTTTGTACAGTTACACAAACTTGTGGTTTCCTATGAATGCAAGGCTCTCCTCACCCCCAGCGGTTTTCCTAACTTTTATTGGTGATAACTATCAGCTTTTCGTGGTTTGAAGAGAACAGGGGCCCCCATTATTTAAATTTTCTGATGTGCTCCAAACACTTTAACAAGCAACTTGCACAAACTTTTTTCCCTCAATGTGATAGACCCCATTTTAGTGTTCACAAGGGGACTTGACACCACAGAATCCAACCAGGCCTAATTAGTGTAGGTGTGGACTGCTCGTTGTATGAGATCTTCCTCTTGCAAAACATGCTGTGTGTAAATATGATTACACATGGTGTTGTGTTTGTGTCACTGAAAATGTGCTGTCATCGGAGATGAGGACCCTGGGTCGGTGTCCCAAGGGGACGTCTCCTTAGGACCCCTGCCCCCAACCCTCACACATGGCTTATTTAAGTGCGTTTCAAGTACAAACATGACTGCTCTTCGGGAGTACTTTTATGAGCCTTGGGGGTAAGTCATCTCTGGCAGGGATGATTTAGCAGTATGCCTTTGAGAAGGTGAACTCCAGCAGAGGCAGGGAAGTCATCCCAGACCTCTCACCAACCTGGCAGCAGACCTTTTAAAGCAGATCCCAAGAGCTTCTCACTCCTCTCCAGCACAGCCTCAGGCAGGACTGGAGGATGCACTTCAGGATTCTACAGCCCACACCATACCAAACACCTATAAAAATAGTGTAAAATGTGTTGTGTGCTTGAGGTAAGTGCTCATCACTGCCAATAGAAAGCATCAAAACCTGGATGCTTGAGCTGTTTTTAGGAGGATTGGGCAGGTTCGTGTTTAGTCTGAACAACAGGAAGGCAATGTGGGGACTGTGCCAAAAAACCACAAATATGGCTCACCTCCTAACAGAGATGGGGATGAAACCATCTCCAAGGCCTATGGCTCCAGTGGAGTGTTCACTGGAGGCAGAAAATGGTGCAAGCAGGCCAGTGGAAGCTGGGAACAAAACCTCAAATAAAACAAAAATGGGAAACCCGTAGGTCTGTAATGAAACTCAGGTCAATTGGCTGGAGGGAGCGGAATTAATGTAGGGCCCCAGTGTTGTCAGAAATTGTGCTGAAATTATAGTTAAACTGCTATCATGTCAGATTTGGCCTCTGCCTTAGTTCAGAAGCAGTTTGAGAAATAGCAAAATACATTGGGATAGCAAAGATACCATGGCTCTTTCCCAGATTTGTTTTCACTTGCCTTCTACTTGTCTCTATGGTAATTGCTGAATTTGTGCTCCATTTTTTTCTTAATTCATGGAATTAATGGTGTGTAAAATGTGAATTTCTGAGGATATGCAGCAAGGAAGTAACTTTTTCAGGAGCTGCTGTTATTGCAGGGTTGTTTGTTTGGCCTGGGCCTGATAGTAATGTTGTTTGTGGCTTTTAACTTAGCAAGTAGGAATCCCAATACTGAATTATGGGATTAAAATACCTTTCAACATCTCAGTGTCTGGCAGGGAAGGAACTCCAAGACTGACCTCATGATTTATATTTCCAAAGATGACTTTTACCTTTTGGTGCTCATCTTTTGGACACCAAGTTCCCAGACCAGCTCTTTGTCAGTTACTGAGCAACAACCAGACTGTGCTGTCCCAGTACAAACACAGTCCATTTATGAAAGCTGAATGGCCTCTAAATAAGAGTATTTCATGGGATGTGTGTATTTAAGTCTATATAACTTCTCTAGGCTAATGCTGAGAGCCGGCTTTCCTTCCTCATGTGGTCTCACAAGGAGCTGGCAACAACTCCTAGGAGAGGGACAGTGAGTGGGACAGTGTACCTCACAGGGTTTTTAGGGGTGACAAGGAAAAGGAGATCATGGACACGCATGGACAGCCCAGTGCGTGGGTAAAAGAGCAGCAGTCGCGTGGACACAGCTGGCAGCAGGGAGTTTTCCCAGGCCAAGTCTGCATCTGCCAGTTTATCAAACTGCATCACATTGCTTCCAGCACAGCCTTTGGGGAGAACTGGCTGTTTGAATGGGGGAACACGTCAAAGAGAGACCTCAGTACCATGGAGCTTGACGTGTTTTAGCTGCAGACCCATCCCGAAGCCACAGCTCTGGTTTGTCCTGTCCCCTTTGCTGTTGCATTCCAAAACCTACAATCTCAGTTCAGGCCTGGTTCTTCCCTTTTGGCAAGTGTTAGTCTGCAAAAAATCATCTTGTAATTTTCGTACTTACATCTTTGTTTCAGAGTGGGGCTCTCGTGGCTTGCAGCCATCCTTCAGGAGGCTCCAGTTCAAGCTGGAGTTGTTAGTTACGCTATACAAGGGAGCAGCACTCACACAAAACCAACATGGCAGCTGGTGCTGGGGTTTCATGGACACATAACAGCCCAAATGCCAAAAAGACAAGAGGGGAAAAAAAATCTATTTGAGCAAATTTTTCCTCTCTATAGGAACTTAGTCTGTCAGCAGCATAAACACTTGCAATCATGCACTTCCTAGGATGCATGTGCTATCGAAAAGGGAGGTGTTAATTGCTGTGCTAATTACAACATGATTGCTTTGCACTTGTTTTGCACTTGCAGGTGATTAAATTTTTAACGAAGCATATTACTTGGCACTGTTAGCATAGTTAACACATTTCTCTCTCTCTCCCTCTCTCTCTTCCTCTCCCCTCCCTTTTTTTTATGCCTTGGGAGAAGTCCTGTGCCGCAGACCCTTCACTGGCTGTGATGTGCTGTTGTGCTTGGAATGAGCCCCTGTTTAGGCTGTTCGTGGCAGTACGCTGGGTTCCTGCTCGGGAAGAGCAGCAGCCTGTTATCATCAGGCTCAGCGTGACGGCGCCGGCCAGATGCGAGTGCAGAACCCACCAAGGTATTAGCTAAAAATTAGGCAAGGCTGTTGGTGCCAATCTCACAGATTTCATTTAAAAACTATGCCAGCTCGAGCCAGTCAGGCGGCAGCGGTGGAGGGTGTGCAGGAAGGTGGAGAAATGACAGCAAGTTCCCCGTGATTTATTTCTGCTTTGCTGAGCGGGTTCCCAGCTGAATGAGAGCAGGGAAAACTTGCATCTGTTCAACGGGCAGGCTCGCATCTCTCCAATAAGGCAGCAATTACACGGCCCAGTGAGGCTGCGTGACCAAAGGCAGGCTGGGTGAACCAGCCCATTGGATTTGTTGATGGGCATAGACAGGTTTACCTTTCTGGCTACTGGTTTTGCAAGTTCCCTGCAAACTTGTTGATTCTGATGGGTTTGAGCTAATCGAGCCCAAATGAATGACGAACTATCTTTTGGTGGATGTTGTCCAGACTGGTGTATTGCTTTTGAGTTGCTCAACTCTGTTTGCCTTTGGAGACTGTCTGGTCTATTTTTCATGGCAATGTAAACTTTCTGAGGCTCTTGGGTTCGGGCTGCATGAATGGACTGGATGGTTGTTAGTATTATACATAAAAAGGGGATGTGATCTAGTCCTGAAAAGTTCTCCTCACAAGAGGCCAAGAGGCACCTCCTGCTTCTGTTCACAGATGATATAAGTAAAAGGAGAGAAACTGGGTGGACAGTGAAAAATATTGGAAAGGCTAGAAAAGGTGATCTCAGCCAACTTTTTAAATTTCATGACTAAGAGCCACTCAATAAGGAAACAGAAGAGGAAAAAAGAAGATTTGAAACTGTTAAGGAAATATTTTTAGATAACAATTAACCCTGGGAGCTCATTGCCACAAAACACCAGTCCAAAAGATTAACTGGATCCAAAACAGGCTAGGTAGGCATTTGTATGGATAAGAAGAATTACATGAGACAAGATTAAAAATCTATAAGGGATGCAAACTCTCATGCTTCATGGCATTGGGAAACAGCTAACTGGTGAGGAATAAGATAATACTTCTCCTGTGGACAGATCATCCCATGATGGCTCACAGGGGGTTTATTGCACTCTCCTGTGAGGCAGCTGGTCTGGGTTGCTGGCAGAGATGGGCACTGAGAGTGGCAGAACAATGGCCTGATCCAGCACCTGGCCATTCCTTTGTTCCCATGCAGCACTGGTCTGCATCCAGGCTAGGCCAGGGATACCTCTTAAAATAGAAAGAGGGAAACCAAAGAGCTTACAAGGAGATGACACCAATACTCCTGACATAAATCCTTGCTTCTTGCACACGCACACTCCCAGTGAATTAATAGGAACAAAGGAAAAAAGTCTCTGCTGGTATTGTTTACATAATATGAATTAAAAAGAGCCTGGGAACATCTTCAGCATGAATTAGCTGAATTTATTTTGACTAAATATTTGTGAACCAATTTTAGCTGCATGTGCTGAATTTTACTGCATCCAGGCACACACAAGCATACACTGGTGAGAAGTGAAATCCTGAAGGATTTGGGACAGCAGGTCTGGTCCCTGGGGAGCTGGGAAATAAGACTGAGGTTTGGTACCCACATAAGGCAGATACCTTTGTGCCTGTAAGTGATTTGGTTTTAGCATTAAGTGTTAAAATAAAAATTGGACTTATATAAATTGCTGTGAGGTGATATCCTCACTGCACTGTCATGACTAGGTAAGTTCAGTCTAGAAGTTCATGAACACTGACCCTCACATATTAAATATAGATAATATAAATAGATTTGCCCACTGGCATCAAGGGGCCAAACTTAAGTACCTAAGCTTCACACTTTTTGTGCCATGTAATTGTTCACATGTTGCTGTTCACATAATTAGAGGACTAAGAGGCCAAGGGGGAGTGAAAATGACAACAGGAATACGTTTTTCTGCAGAGCTGGAGAGTTTACATTAACAATTTAGAATGCTGGCAAGGCTCTCTTTAATGTTTCATGCAATCTTTTGGCCCACAAATCACAGGCCTTCACCTTTCCCATCATGTTGGCCACGTGGCCCTGCAGCAGGTCTGTCATGCAGGAGTGAAGGCGAAGGATGGGAGAGGACCCTGCGTGTCCCGGGGCCCTGTTCCTGCAGTGACAAAGTGTGTATGATTGTGTGTGTGTCCCCTCCATGTGGGGGGGGGCTGAAGAGGTGAGCAGCAAGTGGATGATGTCTGTAAAGTCCTGGGGACTCCAGCAAAATGTCTTCAATTGCAGGATTAATTTTTGCTTGACTTTTCTGTGCCAGACTTAAAAGATGTGAATTGATATCACTTTTAACTGGCAGGTTTCATTATCTGCAATTTCATTAAGAGCAATATCTGCTGAAGGACCACTGACTGTTTTTTTTATTTTTTACTTGATGGGTTCAATTCTATCTGCAGCAAACCTTGTCATTCCCCTCCTCCAAACTTCATATTCTAGTCTATTACTCACTGTCTGTCTGGCCCCTATCGTACTTTGACTGCAGATGTCATAACAGAAAAGAGATGAACAGGCAGCTCTTACTTCCCGATAAATTAATGTGCTGCAGTCTAATCCATATCCCAAATGATAAAGTTAACAACAGTTTGCAAGCCTGTCACATCATCTAAAAAATTCAGATGGATATTTTTCCCCCTTGTGTGGGAGGAAAAAGCTGTTTCGGGGATGAACAGTTACTAATACATTTAAGCTCCAGTAGAATGTCATGGAAATGGCACAATTAATTCATCTGCCACCTCAATCCAGTGGTGAAGCACTTTTATTGGGAGCAACATGTCTGGCAGGCTGCTGGCCGTGGCGTGCTTCCCGAGGCTGCTGCAGCCCGTCCTCCCTCCTTCGTCTGCTTGCTCCAGCTGGGCTCGGGCCTCGCTCAGCTGCCAGTCTTTGGGGGCGAGTTTCTGCTGCACTCTTTGGGGTCAGTCACCTGTGGTTCTCCCACAGTCCCCAGCATGTGGTTACTGGGACGTGGAAATGGGAACTCAGCAAAGCCTTGCTCGAAATCTGCTGTGTCGCTCCAGAAACCGTGGCACGCGTCAGCCACAGCAGCACACATCCTTTTGCAAGAGGCAAATTGATGTGCAGACCCCAGTGACAGATACCTGTGGATCTGCCACTCTGCCGTAGGTGGGGAAGGATGCTCTTCCCAGCCTCTGCCTCCTGTATGGTTTCACTGGGCAAAGTGGTGTGTAGAGCCTCGCTGTTCACACAGAGCAGCTCAGGTATGTGGGGTGAGCATCCAAGGGATGGATCCTGAGCCGAGGAGAACTGGATTAGCTCCTTAAAAATTCATGGGCATGAGCCAGTTTACACCAGCTGACAATGAGGCCCTTCCAGCATAACTGCCTGTGGGAACTAACTGTGCAAAAAGGGTTTATTTGGGCATGGTCTCCAAAAAGGACCTAATTTCCTGGTCTAGAATTCCTATAAGAAGAATGTTTCCTGTAAGGCTTTCTCTGTGTCTTTCTGCAACCATACCAAATGTAACAGCTAAAGGCTTTTATCCTAATATTTTTCAGTGATTTTAACCACAATCCAGATTGGCAGAGGAATGAGGGAAAAGAAAAATGCAGTAATGAAAACTTTAAAGCTTTCTCTGCTGCAAAGTCATCATCTGAGTTATAAAGTATGAAAAGGGTGTGAGGGATGGAGAAATATTCATATCAAAGCTAAGGTGCATATCCTTGATTTCAGTACTTCATTTTGCTCTTCTTGCCAGTTCTACAGGTTGTTTCTTTTCTTTTTCTGATGGTAGGCACGGCTGACATGACGCTTAGATCTAAAGTTTGAATTGCTGATACAGCTTCCTTTTACTTCAACATGCAACCCCACTTCAGATTCTGTGCTAAGCACACTTTCAAGCTGCGAATATGTGGTGGGCAAAGAGAGGTGAGATGTGGTCGGTGTTGGGATGTTAACTGTGCTGGTGGATTGAAAAAAACAGAAAATGAGGTGTCAGCTTGTTGCAGGATTCACTTGGGAAGCTGGAGGAATACCACAGTGGGCAATAGCTTTCTCAGAGTGCTGTCTCCTGCATGGAGCAGGCACAACGTGCTGCAGCCCCCACAGCTGGGCAGTGTGGGTCAAAACAGCCTCCTCCCAACCTGCTTGGGCTTCTTCCTTTGCTTCAGAGTCACCTTTGAGAAAGGCAAAGCCATGTTCAGGCTCTACCTCTCTCTCTCCCATTTTGTCAGGTCTGGCGTCAGTACTACCCTCACGCTTCCTCACCAGAGGCTGAGCAAGTATAGATGCAGAAAATACCTTACCACTATGGGACACATACCTAAATCTAATGGCATGAAAACCACAGGTGCTGACTTTAAGAACATTTCCCTCTTTAGGAGACACTGACAGAGGAAACCTGTTGTTCAGGAGTTTAATGGTCCCTGGACAAGCATCCTGTAAGCAGCCCCTTTTCCTCTTGAATGCCTCTGATGCCAAATAGGGGAAGGCAAAGCTTATTCGTGAGGCTGACCTATTTCTGTGGAGCAGCTGCAAGCCGGGGTAATAATCCACTTATCTGGTGAGAAACCCACAACAGCACCTTACAGACAGGCACTGTCTTGCAGAGCTCTGGTTCTGCAGCCTGTGGGTGGTTGCTGACAGCCTCCCCCAGAGCCCCCCTCTCAGCTGGCCACAATGCCCCAGAAGAAGGTCAGTCCAAAAGATGGGGTGGTGTGGATTACTGAAACCTTTCCTTGAAATTATACCTGGTGGTGACATTTACAGAAAGCCTTTCAGAATACCCAGAACTGACAAATGAGTAAAAACTAGGATCTACCAGAATGCTGTGAGGAAAATCTATTATTAAACCCTCTTCACTGAATGACAATGCCTTCACCAAGGAGTCATCCAAGAGAGCATTTTCCAATACCTTCTGGTATTGAAGGTGGTAATGGCTGAGGGGTGGGCAGTGTCCCCCCAGTTACACCTTGCAGCCTTGGTAGTATGAAGAGTGGTGGAGCACAGACCAGCCCTGGTGTCCAAATGCTGCTGATTAGCTTCAGCAATGTGTGTGGTTCCATGCCAGAAGCTAGGTGCTGAAAGGTGAGATCTCTGCAGCTCCCTAAAAGGCCACGTAAATCTTTGGTCAGCTGCCACCATGCTGTATTGCAGCCTTGGTTGGTTTCCTCACAAGCCTCATGTACATCAGGGATGCTCCTGAGGTCAGAGCAGGCAACAGTTCTGCCTACTTCAGGGCCTGGGTGGGAGAGTGGGGAGGTGGAGACCCATGATTTATGTGCTGGGGGAGGCTGCAGTGAGTGAGCCTGTCCTTACTGACCAGGGCATGTGTGCCAGAGAGGGACATGCCCAAGACTGCCAAGGTCTTGTTGCTACCACCACATCGCTCATGTCAGTTCCCACTTATTAGAAAATCTTTCCCAGATCAGGAATGAGGTAACACTCACTCACCCAGTTAGCTGCGTCTCCCAAGAGCCTTCCAGGCAAAGAGCAAGGTTCTCCCCTGAGCAGGTCTGTGCTATTTGAATACTTTTGCTGAGCTTTCTCTGGCTAAAAATTGCCTTACCCCTGGGGACTCCTGTGCCTGAGGGACTGCGGAGTGTTCTGCTGGGCATGCCAAGTGATTGCTGGCAGAGGGTTAAAACTAACTCCTCTTCTGGGTTTGGTGATCTACACAGAAAAAAGTGGGTGTATCTGAAAAGAATGTGGAGCTCATTATATTGTATATTTCGAGACTCATGTGGAGCTCATTATATTGTATATTTCGAGACTCATGTTGTGATTTATTCAGGACACACATCTACCTCTTCCTCATCTTTTGTAAAAAATAATCCCACAATTGGTACAGAGTAAGAAGATGCCATTGATTCTGGCCATAAACATTTTACTAAGTACTTTGGGTGGGGATATTCCCAAACTGCCTGGAAATCATCTCACATAGGCCATGTGATCTTGTGATAGACCATGATCTTCAGCTTCATCCCTCTTGCCCAGCAAATTCTTTCCAGCATTGTGGGATACCAGGACCTAATAGCCAGGTAAACATACTTTGCTGCCTTCCTCCTTTCTGTATTAGAGCATTTCTCCCTTAGGGAGAGAAGTGGAGTGGGGCACTACAAAGGGCAACCTAGGCCATTAGGGCATTACTGTTCAGTGATATATTAATTTCCTGTACTTATGCATAATATGGGTTTTATGGTGTTGGATTTTCTCTATGATGATAAAGCTAATAATAATGATAATGGCAATAATAATAATAATAGCATTTAAAAGTACCCTGTTTCCCCTGCATCCCTGCTTGTGGATAGCTTTGTTGCCTGGTAAATCTCAATATCTAGAACAGATCCAGTTGTTAGCACTGAAGACACACAAAAAAAAATCAGAGATGACTGCTTCAAGCAGCTGATGGATTAGCAACAGCCAAGTTAAAGAGCTACAAGTCTCCAGACTGATGGGAAGATATAACACACGGGATCAAAAATTGCTGAATGTGAGCACATTAAATAATACAATCATCCATTGGGAAGATTTCATAAAGATGTGGCAAAAGAAGGGTTTCTTTGGTGTTCATCTTTTCCATAGAAATCCTTTATGAATAAAAAAACCTATTAAAGAAATAGTTCCATGAGCACTGGAAGTAATGAAGCCTGGTTTCGCAGAATGGGTGAAGTTGGAAGGGACCACAGTGGATCATCTGGTCCAGCCTCCCTGCGGGGCCATTCTGGAGCACGTTGCGCAGGATTGCATCCAGACGGTTCTTGAATATTTCCAGCGAGGGAGACTCCAGAGTCTCTCTGTGGGCAGTCTGTTCCAGTGTTCAGTCAGCTGCACGGTAAATTTCTCCTCAAATAGTTTCCTATAGATCCTTTCTGTGTGGATCCTCTACCAGCTGAGACAGAGATCATCAGCTTTTCCTTTCATTGGCACTAATAAGTTCTTCCATCTTTTTGTCCACTTCTTTTCTAAAACTTATAGGGATGCTTACTCTACCTCTTGGCTTGGCTGAACCAACACAGCAGGTTCAAAAGTGACTGTGCAATATGAGGTGACAGATGTGCCTATCCAAGGGGTGACCTGATGTGTGCACAGGAAATCAGAGCTGTGGACTAACCACTGTTGGCGGTGTCCTTACCAGACTTTATTGCTGCTGCACCATGCTGCAGCTCTGCATTCACCTGTGCCATCCCAGAGCAAACGGGGTGTCCAGTGGTGAGGAAAGCCTACAACATGCTCCTGTTCTGTTACATGTAAAGTGAACTTGTCTTTGTACACTGACAACATTCATACAGTCACTATTTCTGAGACAGTTGGAGAGGAGGCTAGCCTGGAGATAGGTATCCCTTTAGGTCCCTTTTCAGGAACATCAGCTGATATTTCCACCCCTTCATCTCCCACTGACCGAGAGCCACGGTGCAGATATAACCCAGGAGGTTCAGCCTGGCTGCCCTTCTGTCTGCAGAAGCCTGTGCAGAAGAACTTTTTTGTAACAAATTCACATTATGCTCCAGCAGAGGAGAAAGTAGTTTTTCTGTCCTCCTTGAACCCAATATAAGCGGCATGCCTTATACTGGCTTCAGAGGACAGATCAGAGAAATGTCACCACCATGTTCCAGCGGCTACAAAGAAGATTGAGACTCCCTTCTTACAAGGAGTCACCTGGAAAGATGATAAACTAAAGATGGATATAAATTATTCCTGGGGAGTTCCAATTAGATACAAGAGGAAAATTTTTTACAATTAGGACAATCAGCCATTGGAATAATCTACCAGAGAAGCGGTGGATTCCCCAACACTGGTTGCTTTTAAGATTCAGCTGAACAGAATGCTCAGCCATCTTGGGTAGACTGCTTTTGCTGAGAGAGATTGGACCAGATGATCCTTGAGGTCCCTTCCAACTGGGTGTTCTATGATTCCATGAAATTCATTCGTGAGTTGTTCACAGGTACTCTTCCAAATGTAGAAGGCTGCTGAGCTAGAGGTCCTTCATCTTCAGTAGCCTTGGAGGAGCTCTCAGAGATTCCCTGGGGACTCTGAAGGTTGCCTAGATACCCTAGCATGAGAATTCAGGAAGATAAGACAGCCTTTTAATCTTATTTTTCTTAATGAAGGAGATTGATGACATAAGATATTTTGATTACCAGTGATGAGTTGTGGGCCAGTAAAAGACTGAACAAATTTGAGTCCCTTATAGCTCAGACATAGCTTTCTGGTCTCTGAAACGGTGCAAACATTTTTATTTCTCACTTTCTTCAGGCACTCTGGAACACAGCAAGAACAACATGGTACAACCACATTGTTTCATCAGATGAAAACCTGTATAATCTCAAGTGATCCCCACTGAAGTTTAAACAGACACAGACGACCACATTTTCTTTAACTTGTGCATATACACAGATTTTACAATGGTAGTTTGAATTTAGAAGCGGATGCCCATCTGCAAAGTAGGGACACCTTGTTAGCAGATGTTATTTGTCTGAGAGGTTGAACTTTTTCTAATGACAGTACTTTTAAATTTTTTTTTAGCATTTGCAGTACCCTGAAGAGACATAAAGGCACAACTACAACTTTACAAGCAGCAAATTGTTTTCTAGTTGAAAATGCTGTATAAAGACAAATTGTTATTTTTACTTTGCAGGCAGGCTTGTTCACAAAAGTGTGTGTGGGCAAGGTGAGCCTGTTTATGTAAGTAGCTGTTTTCTATTATTCTAAGGAATTCATGAATGCAAAGCATATAGATAAAATCCTGCTCTGTGTGGGTGCATTTGTTGAGCAAAGTTGTTAGATGTCTGTTAAAAGGAAATAACACTTGCATAGCAGGTTTGCACAGATGTCGTGTGTGAACATTATTATTCAAGTATTTCTACGATATTTCCAGCAGAATGAATAGTGTGTGATTTTTGAAATTAAGATTTTGTGGCCAAAACAAAAAGAAAGTCAGAATTTGAATTCAGACATATATATGGTTTTCCTTATGTGACACTTCTAGATTGTGCACTGTGAAGAAAAATACTTCAACATGCTTGTCTTGGTGGTTGAATGCACTAATCTAGGGAAGTAAATAACAAAAACCCCAATGATATAGGACCACTGGGGGTTGTCCTCATGGAAATAGTTTGTCTGTTCCCACTTTGCCACGTCAGGCTAAACCCACTCCTTCTCCCTTTTGGCTCAGGCTGCTGAAACAGTTCTTTCCTGTGTCAGGTATTTTTTGCTGGGGGAAGGATTGCACCAGAGGCAGGAGTATTTCAGAACTCTATGTGTACTGCCCATCTTTTGTTTCCCAAGGAAATGGGAGATGAACAGGCCATGGGGCTGAAACTCCTGCTCTGATGAACAGCTGCAGTTGGTGATTTTCCTGATTTAAAGCAAAACAAATGGCCTCTTTACACTCACGAAGTCTTCCTTCAAACAGGTAATGAATGCACTATTGGCAGAATACATGTGTGGAACTCTTGGGCTATAATAAGTTTTGTGGGACCTTCTGGGCATGAATCAGATGTTACTAAAGCTAATGTTGCCACCATTCACATATGAACTTCTTGCTGTAGTCAAAGTTTTAATTACCACTCCCATTCATGAAGCTGGGGTTATTGGCTTAAACTTCAGACTTTGGGTTGTTTTTTTCTTTTAATTGGATGGTGGAAGGGGCCATGTTGGTTTCTACTCCTTTCAGTGGTGAAGAAAGAGCTCTGAAGTTAACCCAAATGCATCCTGAAGATGAAAAGAACAAAGAACACAAAAACTATAGCTTGAAACAGAACATTTTTTTTCCTCTTTCTTTCCTCTTTTTTTTTTTTTTGGTAGCCAAAGTTGTGATTTTGCCCAGATGGATGTTTTTGAATGCTGAAGCCTGGAAAACAGGGACCAATCTGAATAAATATATAAAATAAATAAATACAGCATCCCTGATTAATACCCAAAGCACATTTATTCCCAAACATTCACATAAACCAGCTCCACCCTGATTAATCAAGTCTGTCTCTACTGTGTAATACTTACCATTTTTTAATTAAAATTGAGAGCTTATACTGTCCAGAGTACTACATGTGTGTTCTCTGAAAAATTACAGCACAAGCAGAGGCCATTTTTTTTCCTACTCCTGCTACAAATTTCCTACTGAACTTTAAAGGCAATTCCAGGTGCAGCCGAACACTATCTGTTATCCTTGCCTGTACTCCTAATCAGAGCAGCACAATCTGCCTTCAGAAACATTTGTTCTGAACGGCTGCTGTTTCTGAAAGCAGATGCTCTTGAAAATGCAGCTGTCAATAGCTCCACTTACCAGTGTTTTCTTACAAAGAAATATTCCAGTTAAGGTTTGCCTGGATTTAACTACATGCTTATGACCACGGTGACGAGGTATAATATTTTTGCCCGTGCGCATGGAAGAAATCAATAAGCTGCTTATTCCTGACCCTGGTTTTGCTTTTGCTCCTGCCCGTATAAATCAGGGAGATCTCTGCTCAGATGAGTAGTTACACCTGGATAAAATCGTGGGTGATAAGCCTCAATTCCTTTGTTTGAAGCAGAAACAGGTTTTTGTACAGGGAGGGAATAACCAAGTACTTCATGGTTCCTTTCTCTCTGTGCTCTGTTTTTTTTCCTTTTTTATTATTTGAACAAATAGGATTTTACTCATATATTACACCAAACCAATGACTCCATCTAGCTTCCCACAGTGCACTTTTTATAGCAGAGAATACTCCTTTCTTGTCTTGCTGAAGCACATATTTTCACATAATTTGCACTGATAATATAACTCTGCTGAGTAGATTGATAGAATATATCACTCTTCACAGTCTAGCAGTCCCCCTCCTTAAATAATGGAAGTGGTAGACTCCTGGTAGTCTTGATTTTGAACATTTTAAATATATATAATGGTTTGCATACTGTGCAGTGATTTGTAAAATGTGAATGCCTACAAAACCATGGTTACCAAGCATAACATTATCTTATTTTTACTTACACAACCAGTAAAACAGCTGGAGGTCTAAAATCATGGCCTGGCATTAAATGCATTACTACATTTTAACCATGCAGGATGAGGCTGTCCTTTCAGCTGGGAGATAGGAAGAGAAAAAAGTGTAGTGATTACTGGAAAATTAACACCTCCCATTTTAATAGACTGACTATACCAAAGGCACTTAAATAGAAACCCTTCAATTGAAATGAATTGGAATTTTATCTATCTATTTAAAGAGTGAGTAAGACACAAGTGGCTTTGAGCTACACAAATAGCAGTATCAATCTACAGAGTGGAAATGGAGTATTTTACTAACAGAAGTCATGTCTTTTGTTTTAAGACCCACTTGTGTGGTACCATTTAAATGTCTTTTTTTTATTCCTGTCCCCGAAAGAAGATCCATAACCCCAGTGCTTCCTTAGTTTCCATTTTTAACATCCGTAATTGTAATCAACTGGCAATGAATAAAGCTGTGAGCCATAAACCCTGGTCGTTTCAGCCTGCTCACAAGGTTTAGGATGAGGTTTCCTCACCTAAATTAGTGTTAATAAGTCCTATCAGTAAACCTCCACAACAGTGGTGTCGAAGGGCATCAGTTTTGCTGATGCCACCACGTGGCTGATGCCTGCACGTGGTGTCTCATAAATAACACCTTAACTGTTCTTCCAGAAATATGCATCCATGAGCCTTGTTGAAATGTTCTCCCAGGATTTAGTTTCAGTGGGGGCTTTTGCCTGGTAGGAGGCAGATGGAAGACAACATACTGAGTCCCTATGAGGCAAGAGAGTAACCCCACTTTTGAAGAAAACCACCAATGAACAGGGCACCTGGAATGCTGTAGGAGCAGGCAATGTGGCACAGCTCAAAGCAGAAGTTTCTCGTGGTTAAAAATATGTCCTTAAATGCATTTGTTAATGAAAAGTGTCTGGGAAACAAACATTCCTCCTTATTTCATCTGTTCTCACACATCAGGGTACCTCTTGGCAGTGTCCCCTCTTGGATCCAGAAGAATGTTCCACCAAACTCACCCCAGAAAGCTCCCAAATTTCTCAGGTTTCAGGGGTCTGAGGACTATCAGCAATGTGAAGGGATCACTCTGCACCTGATCAACATGACTCCAATATCCGGTCGGTGATGCAGGTGCAGACTGAAAACTGTCAGCACTTCCCAAATCAGCCCCACGAAGCTGCATGCTCTTCTCTTAGGTAGATCTCTTCTGCTACAAGTATGAGCCTATTCATGGCACGTGGTAGCAGCAGTAGGAGTAAATAGCATTCCAGTGGCTCCTCCAACCCCAACAAAAGTATAGGGAAGGGTGGCCAGGGGCTGATACACTGCTTTCTTACTCTGCCTGCACTGGGGAACAGTGGGAGATTTGGCTAAATGCTTGTGACATTAGGAGGGTGAGATCTGATTCATCTGCCTGATAAAGGTTTGAACAAGGTAGTGGGGGAACAAAAAGCATTTGACTCTTGTCTCACAACACGAGTTTTACATCAGTGGTATTATGGGCTGTGTTTACACAGGCGGCCACGCCAGCTCTCAGACTCCACAAAGTCCATTAAAACCAGCTTGTGCAACCCCCTGCAGAGCCTCCTACTTTGCTTGCCTGACTCATGCTCAAAGGGCCCTACTCAATGCACACTCCTGACCCACCATGTGCCAGCAGCCCCCAGGTGCCAGCTCCCAGCACTCAGCTCCCAGGTCTAGGGTCCATGGTGGAGGGGAGAGCCCATCCTCTCTCCCAGGCTGCCAAACCATAGGTGAGGAGGGACGGAGAGCTGTGGTATTGCCTGCCCCATTTCCTCCAGTGTTGCCCTGGATGATAGTTCATCCTCTGTTGTGGACGTGGTCATCCTGGGCACTGAATACCCCACTGTGTTCTTAAGGAGTCAGGGTAGGAGCTTAGCCAGGGTAAACAGGAGTGCTGTGAACCCCCAAGTGCAACACTGAACTACCCCTGCCGAAAAGGGTGTCTCCTTGGAGACACAACAGTGCCTTTCCTTATGGCACAGTTATTGAGAAGGCAAGGTTGTGGTGGTGTTGGCACAACATCTTGGACTCAAAAATGACTTGTTTACTTTGGAGAAGATCAGAGAAGGGCACAAAAGAATGAGGCTGGTTAATAGCACTGGCAAATAACGGAGGAAAAAAATCTGCACTTTTATTCAGAGAAGAAAATGAGCATTGTAGTAAACATGCAGACAATCCACACCAAACACAAATCTGGTTTCTGTGTGTAAATGTGTGGCCTAGCTGCAATCATTATGGAAGCTTCTCCAGCTTCAAATGGATGTAGTATTTCTGAAATAGTTGAAATGAATGCTGTCTCTGGAAGGAAACAATGGATATCGTAAACAAGCAAATATCTTGTCAATAGCTGAGCAACAAGGGTGCTGAAAAACCCATCAGAGGAGAGCTAAGCATGGGATTTCTGATGTTACATCTGTCTAGACCTTGTCCCATGGATACAGGGACAGAGCAGCTCACAGAGAACGTCAGCCCTGCACACCCCAAAGTCAGGAGATTCGCATTTGTTTTTAGCAATTTCCAGCCATACCGATGGGAATGTGTTCAAAAGCAGGGATCAGCTGCATGCCTTAAAAATGAAAAGGCTTTGCATTCAAGGTGGTTCAGATGATGTTTCACATTTCTAGCACCTGCACCTTTTCCTCAGGACACCCTGCCTCAGAAGGGCATTCTGCCTTACAGAAGAGCTTGGTAGGGTGGCCTAGCTTTCCTGTCCTGGCTGTCTCCTTTCAGGTTATGGATATGCCAGGAATACTGATGGCACACCACTGGCGGAAAAGCTGCTCTCACATGAGTCAACCTGAACCCAGTGCTACCACTGGTGGTACCCAAGTATTGTGCCATTTCCTCTACTCCAGCTCCCTCAGGAATAGGCTCAGACCTGCAGTTGTGGCAAAGTTTAAGCTGCTTTTTACAGCTGAACATTTTTTGCTGTTTACAGAGTTTTTGTTCTGCAGTGAGGTACTTTGTGAGGAAGGGGCAGGTGGGAGGGTGGGACAGCGTCTTGCTCAGCCTGCTCCACCTGAGCAGTTTTTCATGCGGAGGTCAGTGTTTGCTCCTGGAGCAAGGGTGGCCATCCAGGTGTGACTGCTGCTCACCTGCTCTCCGTGTCCTGCCAGAGGATTCCCCTGCCCCACAAAGTTCACTGCCAGCAGCAGGAAATCCTGTGGGACAGCACCTTTGCAAGAGCTGCATGGGAGATGAAGCCAGCACAGTAAGCAAAGCACAGTATTTTCCTTTTAAAAGAGAACTCCCCACAAACACACACCATGGACTTGCTAATTACTGACTTACAAGCATGGGATTCTTTTGTATCCTTTACTTTTCACTGGTGTTAGTTCTGTAATTTTTTTTCCTTTTTTGGGTGACAAAGAAGAACCTCATCTTACTGTCTGCTGTCAATTAGCTGCTCAGCCCTTCACCCACAACTGAAAGCTTTGTGTGACGCAGAAAGTCCCACAGACGTTGCCAGAGGAACCTCAATAGCTTCTCTCTCCATACCTAGTGGG
Organism: Corvus cornix cornix; assembly: GCF_000738735.6. Classification (NCBI taxonomy): domain Eukaryota; kingdom Metazoa; phylum Chordata; class Aves; order Passeriformes; family Corvidae; genus Corvus; species Corvus cornix. The sequence goes on from NC_046333.1 coordinate 65,894,431, forward strand.
GATTTACAAACACACTTTAGGGAGTTTAGTCTGAGCCTGAGCACTTGGCTGTATTTAAACACTCTGCTCACTGCTTTGTAAATCCAAAAGATTTCATAGGTTCCTTCTCTTCAAATTTCCACAGAAAAGCCTGTAAGTGCCTTGGACCAAATAGTTGAGCAGTTAATGAACTGTGCATACACGGGCACTACGTCTAGCTATGAATTCACACTTAATAGTTCAACAAAAATGTCTGGTTTCATATGTTTTTCATTGTTTTTAAAATAGTGATAGGCTTGTCAATTAAATCCATCTTTAAAATAGATTTTACCGAATATATGCACTGCCCAGTGAGATTAATTTAGTATTATCTTTTCCACATGCATTTCCAAGAGAATTAAAGGACCCAATATTCTATTGTGGTTGGTGATTTTTTTTTTTCTTCAACTTCCCTGAATACCAAACACCTGATAGGATACTGTAAAACCCTCTGGAGAAATTTTTCTTTTATGGAGAGACCAGAGTGAAAATTTCTAGTCTGAACTGCGCATAAGGCTAGATTTTCAAAAGCATAGGCTGCTGCCTCCATTTGTGTGTTTCAACCCAAGATGCCCAAAGTATGATTTCTCAGGGATGCTGAGTAAACATAACTCCTATGGACTCCAGCCAGAATTTTTCCTGTCTGCCACAGCTGCAAATCAAGCTCTGCATTACTAAGGGGACCAGAAAGCATTTCTTGAGCACTTTTTACTTCCACTGTTTCCTCACTGTGGAAACAGACTTAAGTAAAAAAAAAAAAAAAAAAAAAAAAAAAAAAAAAAAAAAAAAAAAAGCAGCAAAACTCAGGTGGTGAAAATTTACCTCAGTGTGTGAGAAAGAGGAGGGGGAGAGTTTTTGAGTGAAAGCTTCACTCTTTGAGAAGGAGACAGATGGTTTGCATCTACCGGCATGAGTATTTCAAGCTTCAGGTGTCCTAAAATGCTGTGAAATGCAACATTAGAAACTGGTGGCAAATAATTCATCCAAAGTTATCAAGGAAAACAATGGCTTTTGCCTCTGCTACAGGTAATTCAGGGAAACCTTCCCAGAGTTCCTTTTTATTAAGAAAGAACTCTTTGCTGTGTATGAGGAGCATGAAGAGAAGCTGGTTCCATTAGAAAATACTATGCATCTGAAAGTACTTTTACTGTTTATTTTCAATATTGCTGGATCATGCCCCCATTAGCACCCCCTAAAACATACCCCCTTCCATTACTTTCTGTAGCTGTTAAATCAGATCCTTCATTTCCTCCAAGCCCACAGTCCTTAATTACAATTTACAGACACAGCAATGGATCACAAGCTGGTCAAAACAGCTGTGGGAAAGTTTCTGCTTTGAAGGAGGTATTACTGGTGAGGATAATTTTACAGCCAAACTGATTTTTCCTACATTTGTATTAACACAGTATCTTCTATTTCCTTCCAGCCAGTTTCCACAGGTACTAGTAGGCAGCATTTCTGCCTAGTCACATTGTGGTTTCTGTTGAGGTATTCTGCATTTTCGATTTTGTGAGCCAATGTTCAAACATGCTCTTGTTCACTGCTAAGATTTTGAAGATCATAGTGGAACATTTGATACCCAAGTAGCACTGAAAGGTCTCTGTGAATTCACCTAAATTTACTGGTATATGTTATTCTCTGAGATACAGGGCCAAACAATTCACAAAAATAGCAGTTCACAAACCTTAATTTAGACTTTCAAAAAACTTGTGATACCCAGTGACTCTAACTTGGGACAAAAAAAAATATTGAGTGTCCTACACATTTTTAAGACAACTTATGTCTGTATTTCACTGTGGTCTTGGTCAAGGTTCCCTGCTCTATCCCTCAGACTGTTTTTTTTTTAAAGTATTGCTACTAGCTGACTTGTGGCTAAATGGGCTCTTATTACAGTACTTTCTAGCCAGTCTTGGAAATCTCTTTGACCTGAGCTCAGCCACCAAGCTCAAGGTGGCTTTGGCTTGTGTTTGCTGCCAGGTGAATCTGCCCCAGAAAGACATGCAGAGTATGTCTGTAATTGTTTTCCCAGCAAACAATGCAAGGTGTGATTATCCTTTCACGCCAACTTTACTGTGGTCTAAGTTCAGTTTACTCACGTAAGATTATTTGTTATTTACATGGCTACAAGAAAATATACTGCAAGATCCAAGGGTCTTGGATTCATGAGATTCATAAGGCTTCATGAGAGAATGCAGAATAAACTGTTTGTATTGAATCATGGGAGTGTGATTGCTGAGCTAACATTTGCAAAGCCTCCTTTCTTAGCTAAAATGATATTTTTCTCTCTATGAAATAATTTCCTATAGCACAACTATAATATGTAAAGAAATGTATTTCCTAATCTGTGGTTATTAAAATGTTCTTTTCACATTTCTTTCATGTTTCCACTATTAGATATTTTATTGGATGTTAATGGCTGTTACTCAGTTCTCAAGGGATCTCAGACATTTTTCCTCAAGTAACTTATTGAAATCTCTGGATTCTGCAGATCCTGGTTTGTTCAGATGATGTTCGCTTCTTATTGTTCCTTTTCACTTTTTATCATGTAGCATTGTAAGTACATTAAATTAGTAATGAAAAATGAAACCACAGGAGTCCCCTGTATTCTAGATAATGACTGATACATCTTCTCACTTGTCTGTGTTATATTATAGTGTCATAACTTCCCTTTATATCCAATAATATTTTTCATTATTGCACCATCCACAGCCCAGAACTGTAGGGGTTTGTTCAGATTCTAACAACATTTTCCTTAAGTAAATCCATATCTAATAACACCATTTATTTTCTCTTTCTTTTCCTTGCTGTATAGTGGAAGGTAACATGCTGATTTCTCTTAGAAAGTGCTGCTCAGGGGCTACAAGAACTTTAGCTCCATGCCCCAGTGTTAAGCGGATTAAATATGAATTTGACAGTAAGGAATGGATGGGGGGCCAGTGTATTTGAGCTGAGATCCTCCCCAGGTGAGAGTGTGAGGCTGCCCAGGTGACAGGCATAGTTGCCTCCCATTCACTGCAATCAGCTGCTGCAGTTATGGCAGAACCTGTGGCTACTTGGTGGCTTTTCTTTCCCTTCTCTTTCCTTTTATTTCTAATTCCTTTTCCCTTGTGGTGCATCTGCTTTCATGGGTTGCCTTTTTCTTTCGTGGCTTGGAGTGGCACTGAGCTAAACTCTAGAGCAGACCTCTGTGGTGGCTTTAGGGTGCACTAATATCCTGAATGAATTATTTGTGGAAGCAAACATGGTCCATATTGTTGACTGTCTGGAGAGACTCTTGCAGTTACTCGAGAGGACAGGAGACCATAAGCTGTTCAAAGTGTTTAAAGTCTCAGTGCTGTCCCATAGCCATGCACTGGAACGTGTTGTGGTGGAGCACAGGGATGTTCTTCAGGGGTGGACTTGCTGGAAATTTGAAGTTGTGGTAAGTAACTGTAATTTCATGTGCTGGGTGGCTGCATGGGTGTTCCTGCGCAGACAGTGTGTAAAGGCTGCATGTTTTCTCCTGAAGGGATGAACTGGGAGAAACATAAAGTGTACATACAGAGAACTTCCTGCCTTCCTCAAAGTGGAGCAGTGGAAAGGATGGATTTCCTTGAGATCTGTAAAATGCGTTTAGTGGCTGCAGTAACTAAAATAAGTCACTTAGCTTGATGTATTCAATGCTGAGTATTTTATTTCTGGTAATCTCCATTCCTACTTAATTGAATTTTATACTGTGAAGTGGAAAACTGTGGAAGAGCCTTCCAAGGTGTTTCCATGGCCCAGCAATACAGGGTGCCTCTTCAGGGATTTCTTGTTCTCTGGGGCCTATCTCCTGCCTGTTTGGGGATAGGAGGGACTCTGCCATGGAAGTAGGAACTGTGGGCCTTAATTTCTTCGAATGTGGAAGGCACTGAAACCAACTTCCACTCGTAGGTAGCCACCAGGCTACTAAATAGAAGCCTTAAAAAAACCAACCTTTTCTGCCCGCCTTTCCACCAGTATGTAACTCAATGGCCCCACGCCAGTCCCACAGCAGCTTCCAGCAGCAGAGTGGCTGGTTGGAAGCAAGAATGATGTGTGTGTGCTGGACTGAGTGGCCTTGGTCAGTGAGCAGCTAGTCAGCCCAAGAAGCAAACCAGGGGCAGGTCTCAAACTGTTTCTTGCTGTACATTGACACCCCTTTTTTTTTTTTCCCCCCCCCCTTTCCCCCTCTCTCTTTGCCAGTGTCATATTTTGCAAAGGGGCACCTGGAAGCAGAGGGCCCTTGTTGGTGGCTTAAGACCTCTCTGCTTGTTGTGCATGGGGGCAAAGACCCAGCTGCAGTTTACATAAGTACCTACTATTGCTTATGGTTATGTAAAATAGGGATGAATATCTAAACCCAGGATCAGAAGTCTCCTACACATGAATGAGTCCGTTAAGTGAGGAAAGAAAACAAGGCAGAGCCGTGCCAGAGAAGGCATGGATGGCTTCACATTTTCGTTTGTGGAAGAGCTAAAAGTAAAGGCAAACAGTGAAAACATATGGTATTTCTCAACCACCAGATCAGTGGGGAAAGTAATCATGGAAAAAAAGATTCCGCCTCCTCCCCTCCATGCATACAGACACCACAGAAAAATCAACTTAACTGCAGGGAGACGCTGGGCAGGATTTTGAGGATGGTTTTAATGAAAGAGAAGGAGGAACAATTGTTTAATGGGCAGTGACTCAAAAGGACTGAGCACACCACATGTGCTGCAGGCAGCAGCCAAGAGGATGAGTGGTGGGTTATGCCTCTCTTAAGGCAGACTCGGCCCCAGTCCTGCTGGATGAATGAAAAAGGTGGGTTGATTATTTGAACAGGGAAATAACGTCCGCTTCTGAAAATATTTGCACTTTTGGAATGCCTCCACTGACTTCAGATGGCTTTGGGATCAAAACCGCCTTGCTTAGAAGAAAGTCCTTGACTTGTTGCAGTGGGTGTGGGTTATGTGTTTCATCCTGGAGAAGAGGCATGGGGGAGAGCTGACGTGAGGGGCATCTGCTCCTGGCACTGATCAGACCGAGCTGCAGGATGTGTTTTACTGCACGTAGCTTTTTTCTCCCCCTCCCACAAAGAGGGGTTGAAGGCAATGTCAGTGATTGTGGCACAAAACATTTGCAGCAAAATGCTGTCCTCGCTCCATGTGGTGTGTCTGTGCCTGACTGTGCTCTGCAACCTGGGTAGCAGCTCCCTGTGTGCATGGAGGTGACTCTTGTGCATTTGTAGATGGAAAAAATACTGCTGTTGGTGCCCTTGTTTAGAGAGAATGAACACCTAAGTCTTGCATACAGAGGAGGACCTGTGATCTCAAACAATCCGTTTATGAAAGTGAGTGTAGGACGTGCTGGTGACTTCTTCCAGTGCTGGCTAGCAATGAATTAGAGCTGAGTTTCCCCTGTGCTGGCAATAGATAGGACCACATAACAAGATCTACCACTACATCTTTTCTCACAGCTCTCCTCCCTGACTATCTGCCTTTGCTCCTCAACCCGACTTACACCTTCATCTCCTCCTTGAGTTACCATCCTATGCAAAACTCCACCCAAAACACTTTTCTTTCTGTACCTTCCCTGAGGAGATTCACCTCCCAATACTATGAGAATGATAGGATTTCGCCTTTTGCTGTGAGGGCCAGAAACCATCCAGATTATTAAACTTTCCAATACAGCTCTCTACTAGCATTTATACACAGTGGAATTCCTTATTACAGATGAGGATTTTAATTCTAAGCTTAGCTTGATAGAATGCAATTTAAAGCCATTAAGGATGGCTTAGCCTTCAAAGCAAACTCAAGATTGTTTAATTAGTCATGCAAGCCACTGAACACTACCCATAACACAAAACAGCTAAAGTATTTATTAGTTTTAGAGCTAAGCTAAGCCTTGCTTGTTCTACGTTTTCAATAAAATGCAGCAAGTGTTAAGCAAATCTTGCTTTTTCCTAATCTTCCAATGCTCAGTAAATTTTATTTCTGAATAAAAGCATAGCCCAAGTGTTGCAAGATGTAGAATGAAAACCAAATTGAATCAGTTCTTATAAGCTTTAGAGGAAATAGAGGCAGTAATGGTGCTTGGGATGTTCCAAAAATTTTTGTGTGTTTGTGTGTTGTTTTTTTTTCCCAACTGTCTTCAAAACAAGTGCAAGCCAGTTCAGACTTTGTTTTTTTTTCTTCTATTTCCCTAAACTTTCTGAAACAAGGTGTGCTAAGAAACAAGGTCCCAGTAAGCAGCTCTCTAGAAATAGCAAAATGCAGCAAGGAAGTTTTGAATAAATTTGCGCAGATCAGAAAGAAAATGATCTCTCGTCATGGTTTCTTTTTAGGAGGTGCTGGCACAGTCAGCGTCAGAATTTCAGGATTTAAATTGGAACCATTTCTGATTGGGTCAGCACGGTTTGATGCTGTGGAGTTTCTTATTGCTTGTTTGTAGTATTTGGATCATGAATGTCTGACTGGCACATGGATTATTGCTTAGTTAACCCCAGGTGATATAAACTACACCCCAGCCCTCTGACCTGGGGGGCTGGGACACCAACTGATTTGTGCATTAAGAAGGGTTTGTGTTGGGATTGATCTGTGGTTTCAGTACCCGTAGTGGGGTACTGTCTGGAGAGCTGTCTGGGCGAAGTTGGTTTTAGTCACTGTATGTCTGTCTGAGCTGTAAAATGCTTGTCTTGCTGCCATAGAATGTTTCTGCGCTTGTTTTTGTTGAGAGAAATCTCCCCTTCCAATTGAAGGGAAATCATAGTAGTACTGGGGACAAAGTTTCATGGACATGACCTCTATTCTGTGCTGCCTCAAATTAACTGGTGAGATCAAAGTGTTGCCATAATGCTTTTTTGATATTCTGTAACTTGTGGGGGGAAAAAAAAAAAGAAAGGGGGTTCCTTGTCTTACTAACTACTTTTGATTCTCTTCAATACCTTAGACACTTTCTTGGTCCCAGCACTCAGCTTTTTACAGGTGAATTGTTTTTTTGATTCTGTAGATGTTTACACTGAATTGTGTTCCCACCACCAGTAACAACAGCAGGAAAGGCATTACTTTCCTACATGAAAATCAAGCCTAAAATAACAAATATCCCAAATAATGCAGCTAAAATTAGCTGCATCATTGAGAGTGGATTTATGTGACTAGTGCTTGGAAGCAGGATTTTTGATGTTATGACCTTTTTCAGGATAGTGATAATATAGGACCATTAGACTGCTGTTGGGGTATTTGTTCCCTGATTTCCTAACTGTCCTACTCTAATTCCTCTTCCTTCTGTAAGTAAAAAAACTTCTTATTGGTCCATGGAAAGAGGGGGTATGAAAGTGTTTTTCTAGAAGAAACTAATGCTATATAAAGAACAATTGTCCTATGGGAAGAATCAAGTGCAGCCTTAAGCAGCAAATTATTTTCAGAAACAGTGTGCTTGTGACACTTGTGCAAAATATACAGACAAGGTAATTGGCTCACTGGGCTGCTTGTACTGCTTTATTCTGGTCATGATTTGGGCACTGCCAAAAGCTCAGAGTTCCTCCTGGCTTTAGGGGCATGCAGGGTGTGACTGCACTGCTTTAGGGACTTTTAGAGCCTCTGGGTTGTGAAATAATCCCTGGTTAAAGTGAGACCTGGCAGGTAAAGTTCCCTGAGGCTCTGGCAGCCCAAAACACCTGCCCATGTAGCATCCTGCCCAAGAAAAGTGGTCTCTGCCAAGACTATGCCTGTGACTGGGCAGAGTTTGTGCAAACCTGTGATTTCTTACGGTAATGGCCAGATCTGCTAAGAGGTGGCATTTTCCAACACAAGTGTCCAGAAAATCTACAGTTGTCTCTGCCTCGGAAAGGTATCTGAAAAAAAAAAAAAAGGCTTGGGAGGCAGTTTGGTGTCTTTTGAGAAGACGCTCCTACATAAGAACAAAATGTTATGACTCTATTACTTGTTGATTTCCTGTCATGTGAAAAGTTAGTTTCTGTGGTGAATGGGAGAAACTCTTCACATTATCAGTCTTTAAGTTACTCTGCCCTAAGGCTTTGGTAATTTAACTTCATTCTCTTTAAAAGTTGTTGTTTTTTTTTTTCTCCTTGTTTTTTTTAAACTTGAAACTTAAGGGGGGAAAAAAACCCCAAACCTTTCAAAATCTGCCCCCACTCCCTCAGGTGATGCTCTTCTGAAATGCAAATGCTCAATTATGCAAAGATAAGAACATGAGAAACTTTGGAAAGCAAAAAAAGGTTACCTTGATTAATGACTAAAGCTGTGTTAATACTGGATTTTTAGTCTCCTGGCCAAACCAAAGAAGCACTGGGGGAAGGGAAATAATCCAATCCAACTGGAAGTAGCACTTGCATAAAGCCAGAATTAACACCAGGGACAGAAGAGAAATGCAGGTGGCTGGGAAGCTTCCTCATATTTAGTCTCTCTCTTCTGGTTTCTTCCCATCTTTCTTGTGGCAAGAGGGATTCAGTCATAACAGACGCATGCAAGGATGTGGTGAAACTGCTTTCTGGATAGGGAAATCCTGCCAGGAAATGTAGAGGAGACCAGGGCTTCTCTTCCTCTAGAAGCTGCAGCCAGTTTCTCTACCAAATAGCCTACACAGTGTTAGACTGAGCTGTGCCTGTGTTGTTTCAGACAATGCATGCTGCAACCTGCATTTTGCCTAGTGAAGGTGCTAAAAGGGAATATTTTGGAAGGTTTTATTTAGGACACAAAAGAAGTGAGGAAGAGCTAGCGTGGTCTCGCTAATTTTGATTTTTGCAATCCACCACACTTTAAAAGGATGCATGTGTAGGCATGCCCCAGGTTATCCTCTTGTACAGAAACATGTATGTGTAAAAAAATTAAATGTGACCAGCTTGACCACTTCTGACTGCCTCTAAGGCTGTTACTCCAACCACTTATTTTTAAGCATTTTTTCCTAATAATTTTTTTTCTTTCATTTTAAGTAAGGTGATCTAAATTCTGTTGTTGACTAGACACTGGAATTAAACATACTTTTCAATATAATGTTATCCAGAAGTTGCTAGATAAGCCTGGTAGGTATGATGCCTTCATGAAAAGCAGTACTTTCTTTAGAGGAAGTTTAGTTAGGGAGTTTTTGTAGTTTAGAGAACATAAATGATGTTCAGCATGCTGGTATGAGATGCTTGTGGAGTCTGGTATTTGAGCTGGTACCACCTACCATGGGTCAGCTTCAGGTCTGAGCAGATCAGGCATAGTACAATGCAGGGACATTAAGGCTGAAGAAGTTTCATTCCGGGACTGCAACAAGAATTTCTATGTTACAGGTGCTAAGTGTCTCTTCCCTCCCTGACTACACTTTCCATATAGATTTTACTGTCTGCTGCATTTCTCATCCTTACTCATCCTTCTGTCTTTCAATGTTACTTTTCAGATTATCTTTTTTTTTTCTTTGATTATGCTGCAGGGTGTATTATCATCTCCTTTTATTTGTCTCTGTCTTATAGCTCATGTGCTGCATGATTTTGTGTTTTGGTGTAGTTTGTCCCACATAAGTTAGGCTTTGTTTGCTAGATGTCAGTGGTGAGGGAGATTAAATTGCAGAAATACCATGATGTTCCTTTTTGAACCACAAGTATCTTCAAGTGCCTGGCTTTTTATAGCCAACTGTTTATTAACTCATTATTAGCACAGTGTTTTTTAATTAAAAGAATAATTTTAATTAAATTGAACATAAGATTTTCTAAGCTTTAGAAAACTGCACCCATTATCCCTATGGAAAGCCACCTACTAAGGGGGCCTGTATTAAGGATACCTTGCTTGTGTCCAGTTCAGGCACTGAAGCCTAACAACTTTCCATTTAATACATGAACTGTTCAAAATGCCACGTGCATCTCTCCATGTGTGCCTGTTGCAGACCCAACCATCCTACAGCCTGTTCTTTGTTCTGTGGGATCCCTATCACCGGCTTTTGCAGGTTTGAAATCCCTTGAGAGAAAATTGCCCCATGTCAGGAGTTTTAATTGATTTTTAAATCAGTCTCTTGATGTGCGCAAGCTAACCCACTCACTTCTCCAGGCAAAGGACCTGATGGTTATCACTTGCTCAATTATGTATCAGTGAGACTACACTAGGTTAAGTGAAGTTGATTTTGATTCTTAGGCCCAGAGAAACAAAGATAATTGTACCTTGCAGCAGCCTGTTGATCATAATGCTCAGAGACTTGTCTAGTTTCAAAAATCTGTTCTGGGCTGTAATTTCCTCTAGATGCTGCAGTGACAGAGACCAAGGGATTGAATCTGTCTGAAAGTGCTGAAGAGCACAGAGCTCTACAAATAATATTGACTTGTCTTCATCCCCGAGTAATTGACAAGAGAGCTGACGTGCCAAAGAGCTATTTAAATACCTGATATTTTTGGATGTTTAACAACTAAACTTACTGTTCTGAGAATGGTTTTTCGGGTGTTTTGGGAGCTTTGAAAATTGTTGCCCTCCAAGCCTAGAGGTACTTGTGTTGGAGGGGTCTTGGCTGAGCCTTGCAATCATCTGTTGGTATTTCCCCACCTCTTCCAATAACTGACACCTCCCTACCTGCCTTTGAATCCTGTGTGGAGGAACCCAGTGGGCTCCATGAAATATGGCTTAGTTTTATTTGTGTTTGAGCACTTTGTGTGTGCTTGGGTGCCTGGGACAGCTGTGTATGTGGAGCTGCCTTCCAGCAGGAAGGCTTGAAGCCTGCTATTTGTCCTAGCGTGAATAATAATAATAATATGCCTAAATAATATATAGGTGTTAACATACTTTTTTTATAAGCCAAGGTACAGTTGTCTTATATGATTTCATATAAAGAGCACTCACAAAACATTCAATAGGGGAGACTCTAATGGACTTTTATTGCTCTGCAAGGAGGGAACATAAAATCACAAAGGAGAAGTTCTGAAATGCTTAAAAATAATTGAACTAAAGTGAAGTTCAGCATTTATTGAGCTTCAGACTGGAAAAACAAAAGCCCCCCAACCCTGCAATGTCTTCGGAGTTTTCTGTGAATTCAAAATAGTGCAGTAACTCTGGAAGTATCTTTTAGTGGCAACAGAAAATGAAGTTAAAATGTTATATGGAGGGAACTCGTCTCATCAGAGCAATGGGAGTGAAGCTTAGCATCAAGTAAATGCTTTCATCTATTCAAGTAATTTGAATAATGCATAGCCCCCTGAATTAATAGGCAGGAAGTCAATCAAATTATTCTGTTAACTTTATAAACCTCAGAAAGCCATGGCTTGGGTGGATAAAGAATGTCAGCAGAGCTTGAGTGGCATTTAGCACTAGACAATTAATTTGGAAATGGGTGTTTAAAGGGCAGTAAATTTTCTGCGTGCAACACAGTTCACTTTCCTGAAGCAGGTTTGTCTCTTAGGAAGAGATGTAAAACTGAAGTAGCGAGTAGTAGGAGTACTGCTTGGGCCTCCCCTGTGATGCCGTTTGGGATCTGCTGGTATTTTTATGGTAATGTCTGCTGGTTAAGACATTCTTCACTTTGATCACTTGCTGTGGTGCAGCAGCAGTTTAATAGAGATGTAGGGTTTACATGTCATTTCACAAGCACTGAGACTCCTGGAGATACGTGGTGCTATTTGGACTCCCAAAGTACTTGGTTATTAACTGTAATTATTTAATGAATTAAGTGGTAGTCACCTGAAAGTACTGAAATGGAGGTTGATCAACAATATTGTAATGGTGGACAAGAAAGTGAACGCATTTTAAGATCAGTGAGCTGAAGATCTCATAGATAACAGGCCACTGAAATTCAGCTCATTTGCTTATCTCCTGCAGTAAGATTTTAATTTTCTGATGCCCTTTTGTCATGTCTGATAACATCTTGAAAGGAGGACTCAGATGTGGCCTGACTGGTAAAATAGTGCTATTGATTTATTTCTTCTCTCAAATACTAGGGTATGTTTCTGGCAAACTGAGGCATTTGAGTAACTTTCAGTATCTGAACAACTTTTGGTTCTCTGATACCTTTTTTTTATATCATGCACTTATATTCATACAACCTCTAGAGAAAATGCATTTTTTTTTTCAGGAGTAATTTTAGGCAACAGTGAATGTTAACTTATTAAATGTTAGCCCACAAAACTGTTTATAGGTTAAATGCTTGGTTATGAAGTCCTTGTCCAAGTATTGTCTTCTGGATTCCAGCAGTAGCAAGAAGAGACCTCTTTGTAACCAAGTTGCATGCAGTGATTTGTCAAGCAAGCCAGAAAATAAATTTCTTTTGAAAGTGTCATCAAAATGAACCTTAGCTTGAAATGCCAGGGAAGACCTCCGTGAATTGGATGTCTCTTGAAGAAGCATCTGGGCACTGTGAATACAACAGAATAGCTCTCTAAATTGCAGCTAGGAGGGAGGAAAATCCATCTTGTTGTATTCACCAGAATGGTGGTGGCCAAGCTGGAAAAGGTCTGTCTTGTACCACGCAGTTGCTTTTCCATAGTGGAAGGAAACAAAATGCATGCGTGTGATACCTAGGTGCATGACCATACCTCGTACTCTGAGATGTGCCATCCCATTTAATAGGTCTCATTTTTTCATCCTTGTGGCATGTAGATCTTGAGCAAAACCATTACAGTGGAATTTACCAATGGAGTTGTGAAAGTCTAATTTGGCCTGGTGTTAATTTTTTTTTTTTTTAATTAGACTGTTTTTTTAATATAATTGTTGCACTTTGGGAGACTGTCTGGAGCAAAACAGGATTGAATCGACTTTCATGTAATGGACTGGCTTGAAAAACAAATTAATTGGATTCTTTAAGAGAACACTGTTACGCTTTGGCTGGGGTTGCATCGACACACGTTGTAAACTCAGCAGCACTTCTGAACAAAGCACAGGAGTAAATGTTTTCTTAGCTCTAACAATCATTGAGGCCATCTTTGGTTGTCACAGTCCCTGTTCATATATTATTTTTATGCTCCCAGCATACCGAAACAGCAGCTAGGGGAAGTTTTTATTTTGCATTTGACAAGTTGCATTTTGTTATTTTTCAACTTGCCTTTTTCCCTCTTGCTGTGAGGAATTATGTCTGGGGCTTAGAAACTACAACTGCTGTTTAGATATGTTTAGAATTTCAACTTTATCTCTGCAACTTTTGTATTGCTGTCATTTTATTGTTTAGGTATTGGTTCCACTTCAGTTTAAATCCCTTACTTGGGGGCTTTACAGCTTGTGTAGTTTCTAACCAAATTTTAGATGAGAATACATTTTTTTTTTAATTGAGATTACAAAGTGGTTTGCTTACTCCAGGAGAAGCAATTTAAGGAAAAAAATAAAAAGTAGTTATTGAAAACAAAAATTAACTAAACTTGGCAGTTACTTGCTTCTTCCTTCCAAAGTACCTGAAATTAATGCTTAAAAATTAATGTTGAAAATTAATCACTTGATATACACCATATGCTTTGCTATCTTTCCAGTCAATTGTATTGGATCAGCTTTTCTCTACCTCTGAATTGGGCTGTGATCCAAACTGCATTATAACACGGGAAAAATGCGGGGGATACAGCTGTTTCATCTAGTTTTGGTTATTTATTACACTGGAACTTGTTCAGACCTTATCTAAGGCACTGTGATTAGACCTTAGCAGCAGAACTTTTGAATTGTTGCATTCATGGCAACACAGAAATGACTATGGAAGATGGGGGAAAGAGCAGGATTCTCGAGATATTCACTGCTGTTATAGGTTGGACTGCAGACTAATGTAGAGAAGACAGGAAAACAATGTAAAAATTAAGAGCAATATTAAAGGGTATATTTATATGCTATACATATTTAATATAGGGATTATCATTGCTGGACTAATATGTTTCAAAGAAGAACATTTGCACACAGAAAGACTGATACTGCTACCTATGGCTTGGTCACTCTGCAGCACTTATTACAAATTTACTCACTGCTTTATTTTTTTCCTCCCCAGCTCCATGCAGAGCTTAAAGCAGTGTGAAAATCAAGCCTACCTCTGTGTAAAGACTGGGAAGGTGCTCTCCAGGCCACAGGTGGGCCTGATATGTTGCAGCAGGCAGAGGGAGGAGGAAGAGGTTGGCCAGCTCCTGCACTGCGTAGGTGCTCCTTGAGCGTGTACTTACATAACCTTCCCAAAAAATCAGGCCCTGACAGCTCCAGAGAAACTTGGCTCGTTGGACTGCACGTATGCCACCTGAATTCAGAGGAGCCATTATCTGCAATCTGGCACCTCTTGCAGGGCAATTATGTGAGCGGTGGTAAAAGGCAGGCACTGGGTGAGGGCAGTGCCTGTGCCAGGGCTGCTGCCTGGATCCCAGTACCCTGGGGTGAAGCTGAGCATGGTGGAAGGGGCTCATGGTCCCCTCCAGCCTTGTAGAAGCCTTTTCTTCCTGGGAAGAAAAAATGCCAATCTGTCTTGGGATCTCCTAGAGTTGTTTGTTGTTTGGTTTCTTTCTTTCTTTTTTTTTTTAATTGACCAAATCTCTTGGTACTAGTTGTGTAGTCTCTATTTATTCAGACCTGTTGGACGTTTTCTCCCAAATGCTCTTGGCTGAAGGTAAACACATAAGAGAGTGTCCTCTGTTTCCAACCTGCAGTACCCAGAGACAGATCTGCAGGGTGATGTAGCTCTTTCCGGGCTGAGTGGGTGCCTGAGAACATTGCTAAACTGCCTTGGGGTCAGGCACCTTGAGCTGTTGACTTCAGTAAGGATTACATGCCTTACCTGCTTAGGTGCTTTGAAAGAGACATCTGACATTTCTGAATGTCTAAGCAACTTTGAAAATCCTGATCTCCCTCTTTTAATCTCTAGCTTCTCAGTATTCCAACGGTCTGGAAATTCTAATTGTTATGAATATACTCCAGGCTTGCTAAACATCTAGTAACTCTTCTTGTGCTGGTTGTACATATGTCCTTACAAAGAGAGTGATGGCACAACCCTTTATCATAAACACAAATAATTACTGTAAAAGTCCTACATATATTCTGCAGTTCCCATCTCTTCCACAAGCTGCAGAAAATGCATCAATGTAAATGAATGATATCACCTCAATCCCATCTGCTTTAAGATGGCCCCTGGGGCTGCAATCTCCATTTTGCAATTGCTTTTGCTTCTGTTTGCTCTTGGAGAGCTTCTAACTCCTGAACTACCCATCCTTCTGCTCTTCTCATCTTACTTGTTTGCCTTTGGCCTACTACTTCCAATGCCATCTTCCAGCAATTTACTTGCTTAAGTCATTTTCATTGGTCCATTTGATCACAGTTTGCTTCCCAGTTGCCTCCTCTTGATTTCAACTCATGTGAGCCATGAATAGAATTTTCCCGAAGTAGGGTGGACTTTGCTTGATGTTTGTACTGAACTGCTTTTCATTCATTTGAAAACCACTCCTCATTTGCTTTTTCTTCAGAGATATAACTTCAGTATACTATAGAACTGAAAACTGTTAATTGGTTTTAGAAAGAAAACAAATTTTTCAGTCTTTACATAAAAAACTGTGGTTAATCCTACATAGTAAACCCCAAACCACAAAAAAAACCCCCCTGAAGAGCAACATTTCTGTGAAAAATCTAGTGCTCAATTTTTTTAATTGAGAAGTTTGGCCAAAAGTAAACATCTTTGTTTCTTATTTAAAGACAACCCCCCTGTCCCCTCCAGTAATTACTGGAAATTTCTGTGGAAATTTTACACAAAATGGGCTTTTATTGTCAGATTCCTGCCATTGCTTCCAGTAGTTTTCCTCTTCATTTCTATTCAAATCTGAAGCACAAGCCTGAGCTGCACGTCCCTGGGTGTCTACAGCTCCTTCCTGAAGGTGGTTGCAAATATCTTTTCCAAATGCCTGGCTTTCTCAGGGCCTGGGATGCAGACTGGTGTTGGCCACCATTAGCCCTTAGCAGGGACCCTGGGGTAGCCTTTATCCCTGGGTAGGACTCAGGAGAAGGGAGGCAGTCACCTGGCAGTGATGTACCTGTGGATAGGACAGGGAGCCAAACTGGCTTCCTCCCTATTTCCATTGCTGGTAAAACAGAGGGGTTGTCACTTGTCCTCAAAGTAGATCTTGAAGGACAACCTGATGTCCCTTTCCCTGTGTGTGAAGCAGGGTGTGGAGAGAACTACTTCTTTGAGTGCCTTCTCATTCTCTGCTTTTTTACCATTCTGATATTTTTTCAGGTGTAGATATTTTCCTTATCCCTTGTACTGTGGCCACATCTATGTAAATCCCTCAGCAGCCTGGTCGTGCTAACTTTTCGTATCAGGAGATTATACAGACTCACATGCTATGTGTTGCAGGGGAGGGGTAGGCAAATCCACGTACATGTTGTTATTTGGGATTTTCTTTTTTCCTCCTTGTTGCAGTTACAGCTTTCCATTTTCATTTAAAAATCTCAAAGCACCCACTACCCTTGCAGGAGGCTGTTTCCACTTCTGCTCATTTTGTGTCTAGAAGACTTATAGAAAGAAAGTCTCCATGAAGTGTAAAAATGATCTGATTTTTTCCCCATTGACATTGATAATTAATTGGAAAGAAAAAAAATCTCATGGAAACATGGCTATCAAAAGTTAGGGAGGAAGCTCTCCCCTGATGTTTAAAGGAACCTCTATAGCAGCCAGAGGACTGTAAAAGTATAAGGTTGGATGTAAGCAAAGTTAAATGAAGATGCACCAGAAGGTAGATTCTTATGCTGGCAAAATGCCTGGAACTTTTGAGGGATATTGAGAAATAGCCTAAGGCCCCAAACCTTGTGGCTTTCAAGGTTTGCTTCTCTCTGCCTTATACCATTTGTTTGTCTTTAGTTTTTAGAGAAAGACTTTCAAGTAAAGTTCCAACTTGAGACCAGTATTTTGGAAAGGTTAACTCAGCCATGAGGTTTGTTTGTTCAGCTTGGGGTGGCTTGCCAGCATGGATGCTTTGTTTCATTTTTATTTTCTTTTTCCTTTGGGTGAAGCAACGTTATATCTTTGTCTAGTCATCCATACCGTGTATTCCTTTGTTCTGTGCTTCCCAGCCCAAAGCAGGCTTTTAGCTTCACGTGCCTGCAAAAACCCAGGTGGTGTTCCATGCTGTGGATGGAGGAGGTCAGGTGTGAAATCTGGTAGAGCAGAGGGTAGGACTTTTTTTTTTCCCCCTCCTGTCTGGACTTGAATGTGAGCTGGGAACTGAGGCAGTGGGGCTGAACAGGGGCTTTACTGCCATGTGCCCTGGTTCAGTGATGCCAATAGAGATACTGCAGCCAGCACGCTTGGTCCTGGTCTGGTGCTTGTGTAACTCTGGCTGCTGTGGTTTGTGGAGGCCTAAAAGGAGTTTCAAGAGCTTGGCTAGCCTTGGTATAGGGCAGAATGTGTTGGAATGGTGTTTTCTGTAATTTAAGACCTGGGTTATGGTTTGATTTTTTTCTTTTTTTTTTCTTTTAATTGGGCTCTAAAAAGTGATTAAGGCTCAGGTTTAGGGAGGACATGGGAGAGCAGCAGTGTGCATTAACATGTCTTATCTGCACGTGTGAAAATACCCTTTTGTACAAAGGGTTGCTGCTTGTTTCCCACATTTGTGGGGAAAAAAGGTGTGAAGTTTGGAGCATGTTCCAGGAAAAAAACAGTTGTCTCATTTTACTCAAGGCAATGCGAGGCTGGCCCCTTGCCATGCTTTGAACACTTTGCTCCCGTTTGCAGAGAGAGGCCAATGCTCCAAAAGAAGGAGGGTGAGAGGGCTGGAGGAAGAAGCAGCACAAAAGGCAGGGCAGGCAGCTGCACAGCAAGGAGGCCACTGAGTTGGGTGCAGGACTGGGACCTGGCAGGGGCTGCCTGCCAAGCTGAGCCACAGAGCAGCCAGGAATGCTCCTCGAAGCTCCTGCCCTGCCATGCTGGGTGTGCAGGCATTTTGAAACAGGCAGGTTTGGGCACGCATGGAAGCCTCTTCCAGCTTTTATGATCGGTGCAAGGAGAAGCTGTCATTTTTTCCCAGGGTGTGTAGAACCAGTTTCGCTGGTCCAGCGTGTGCCGCAGCGGAGGAGCCAAGGCCTGTCGTGAACGGGGCTGCGATAGACCTGCCTGCTGGTGCTCCTGATCTGTGGGAAGGGTGCAGACAGGGAGCTGGGAGCCTGTACTGACTGTTTTGGCCATCTGCAGAAACACCTCTTTTTCTCAAAGGGCCGTCACCATGCAGTGCTGCAGGGTTATCAGCCACCCACCAAGCATTGTTGAAGGTGGTGATTGTGGAGCTGTTAGCCAAGCATGTCCTCCTTTAGGAAGACTTTTCATTCCATTTTTATTTTTCTTCCATTTATGTTGTCAAATTTGCTACTTCTAATGTCCCTGCTTCTCCAGAAAATTTCTCAGGGTGGTATTGCCAAGTTTCTGGATTATTTAGTGTGTTGCTTGATTTTTTTTTTTTTTTTTCCCCCTTGACTTACAAGGTGCTAGCACCTCCTGAATTTGGGAATTTTGAATTGCACAAAATACAGTTCTAATTCTGGTGATGAATAGCTTAAATTTACCAGTGAAAAAAATTATGAATAAAAGAAATTTCATTTTCCAATCTTGTTTCTCCTAAATCTTTTCCTTGAACGAGTGACTTGTAATTACTTGCAATAATTGGCATTGGAAGTGCTGCAGTAGTCACTGCAAAAGCCACTTTCAAAATGGTTATACCAGAAACTAGTCAAGTTGTGCAATCTCCTCCTCACCGTGATGTTGTGTGGGCAATGCTGGGCTCTGCTTCTGGAGACATTTCCTTCGTGATGGTTCTGTGCATGCCAGCGCGCAAAGGAAACCTGCACGTGTTTTGGCAGGATTCTGTCCTGCAAATTAGGTCACCTTCAGAAATGAGCACTGAACTACTTACTTAGGGCCTTGATCTTCACAAACCTTTGCTTGCAAATGGTTTTCGCTTAACCAATCTTCCTCAAAAAAAAAAAAAAAAGAGGTTTTGAGAGCTCAGGACTTAAGTGTATTCAAGTAAAGTCTAGCTCACAGGTTTGGTTTAGTAAGTTTGCTGGCCACGCAACTTTTGGGAAACATTTCCTTCACCACTCTAGTATCCACGTCCTCTTTTCACTCCCTTCTCTTATTGCTAGCTTGCCAGGTTTGCCAAGAGGAGTTAATAGATATAGACTCAACCCCGAAACTGAAGGGGTTGGCAGGAACCACCTTACCTTGATTCATAAGCAGCGTGTTGCACTCTGTCAACAGCACTTGTCCTGTTTTTTTAAAAAAAAATTTTGTTTTTTAGGCTTGTTAAAAATGTCTGAAGACTTTGTGATAGGTTGTTTTTTTTCTTTTTTTTTTTAATAAGAAATGGAGGTATGTCTGGAGCTAGTGGAAGCAGTCTGGGTTCAGGAGAAAGCTGGAATGTTGTGTTCCACTTAAATTCACTATCTTTTGGCTAGAAAATCTGAGCATGTCAAAATCCTTAATTCTAAAATTCTCATGAAATGGACTAAATCTTTGTGGAAGACAGAAAAATGTATTTCTCAGTCCTGCAGAGAAAATGGCTGTTTCATTGATATTTGCTAAAAAAACCCCTAGAACAAAAAAAGAAATTGTCTGACCGGGGTGTTCTGTGAGTGTTTGTGTGTGAAAAGTGTAGAGCACCCTGCTCATGCACATACAGTTGCACAGATGCGTGCCTGCAGGTTTGTATCCTTTACCACAGAACTAAATAACTAATAGTTCAGCCTGCGTGTTTCACAACTTTTGTGCGGCTCTGTAGATCCAACTGAAAGGTACAGCAGGAACAGCTTGAGAGGCATATGTGGGTTTATTCCCTCTCGCTACCTCTGTTCTCATCAGACATATTTCTACCAGTCAATTGGACTTCGTGTGGTAAGGATGTCATTAAAATAGAGTGAAATCAATGAAAGAACCAAGGGGGTTTTTTTTGCCGTACAAACACTGCACTGAAAATCTGTTTGTTCCTGCCCTTAAGTGATGAAACAAATACTCCCCTGAACTGATGGGTCGTTTAAAACCATCAGAAGGCATGAAACACAATTATTTTTCTATCACAATTAATTTTCTCCAGATAAGCACATTTCACAATGGTGTGCAGTCCACCCCTGGAGCCCCCAGGCTGTGCTCCTGGTTTCAGTCACAAGTGCGTGCACGGGCTGTGGGAGGGGATAACGGTGTGGTCTGGGTGCCGTGTTTGAAAATACCTCAACATCAGCACCTCAATCAGCCTTGCTGCAGGTTTTACCTGATGAATGTTTGTTTGAGGAGAGGTTGGGGCTTCCAGGGTCTTCCACTATTCCCCTAGAGCAGTGTGGCTCTGCTGGGCTGTGGCAGGTTCCGTGCTGCTTGTGTGTGCCACCAACTGCACTTGTGTGGCTGTGTTGTCCTGTCCCTATGCCACTGCCCATGTCCCTGCCACAGTCTCTTCTACAGCATGATCCCTCCAGGAGCACTATCCTGGCATTGTAGGCAAACCTCCCTATCGTGGTTGAGGCACCTGAGTTAGGGCCTTTGCAGCAACAGCTGCTTCTGCCCCTTCTCTCATTAATGTGGTTTGGACTCTGGCATAACCAAGGCCTTAAGCAAGGTGAAAAAATCCGTGCTAACAGCCAGACCCATAGCTTGGTGTGGGGCTCCTGGAAAGCCACCTCTGGAAGGCAGGAGCAGTGTCCATGGGCTGAGCATTGTGCTAGCCTTGAGGGTCTCTAGAGGAGACCAACACTGCTGGGATGTGTTCGAGATGACAGCATGCCCCCAGGTGAACAGGGATGTTGAAGTCACACAGTTGTCCTTCTCCTCCTGTAAGCCTGTGTAACAGGGCTGAAAAAGCATTTTTCACATGTATTTTCTGTTTAAGAATGGGAGGCAGCATAAATAAACTTGCAATTCAGTCTCTCCTCTGTGTAAAACTGAAAAATATCAGCCAGTTAGGTGTTTTAAAGCACATTAATATTTAATTCCTGCTCTAAGGATAGGCCAGTAGGGGAAGCTGGAAAAAGTTTACCATATTCTTATTATTTTTGCCTGTGGGCAAAAGTCCAGCAAATCTTTCACGAGAGAGATAATTACAGGAGGACGGTGTGGAGATGTGTGTTGTAGCACACGTGAATGCTGACCTGGCTGCTCCCAGCAGCTGGCAGGGCTGCTGTGATGCTCAGAATTACATTGCCTTCTGGGAGACGGCAGGAGAAAGGGCTGAGGGATGGGGGTGGAAGCAGGAGGGGCTTGCTCAGTTACAAACCCTCAATTTTTACCTTGTTGAGCATTAAGGGAAACAAGTGATGCCGATGAGGGATTGGAGACCAGTTTGAAGTCTCTGAGCATCTTCCTTCCCCCTTCATGCTGGAGCTTGCTATTGCAAAACACCTGATGGGAGGTGATAATACAATTTGCAGTCAGATAAGGATGTGCATATTTATGCAGGCTGTACGAGGTAGGAGAAAGAGTCCTTGTGCAGGAAATGCAATGTTATTTGAAGAAACATCCTTCTTGACCACTTTAGTTGGCCTTTTCATTGCAGTTCTATTTTAGAACTCACTAAGGGATTCCATATGGATGGAGTTTTTTTTCTTGATTTTTTTCCCCCTTTTTTTTTTTTCTTTCTTTCTTAGAGAGGGCATGCTGGTGGGAGAATGAGGCCTTGGCAATATTTGAGGTAGTTTTCTGATCAAAGCTGAAAAATGGGCAGTAATGTCAGGGAGCTTCTAGCTAAGCTGCTGGGTAATATAGCCTGGCTCTATGGAGAGGGGTGCGGGGTAAAAGGGAGATGCAAAAAACAATAGGGTGAAAAAAGTGTCTTTGCTTTGTCTTTAATGTGTACTTCTTTTTTTAAATAATTGATTGTGGCTAAGCAATAGGCATGCCTACCTGTAACTCCACAAACACATTTTGGATTGCTTTAATTGCACCAAAGGGGCAATACAATATATGTTTTATATGTAAAACTTGTGCACGTGTATTTTTTTTCTGTATGTGTGTGCCTTTTATTTCATTCAAAAGAAAGGCCTGTGAGGACTAGAAAAAGAGGAGGATACTGTCTCTTTATGAATACTAATAAGGAAATCAAGGGGGACAATGGCACTTCAAGTTTCATCTTTCCATTTCCTAGAGGCGCAAACTCTGCAAGTTGTCACCTTGGTGTATTCAGTGCCTCTTGAAGCACTAGACTCCTCCAGAGAGAATGTCAGCCCCAGCCCTGGGCAGTTTTGACAAACAGAGTATATATTGATACATGATAAAGTATGCTAGAAATCACCCCAGCGCTAAAGGCTACTATAGTTTTAATATCATCATTTGAATTAACAAGCATTCTGTGGAGAAATAATGAGCTTTCATTATTCAGAACATCATCCTTACCCCGGGAACTCAGAAACCATTAGCTCTTGAGAACTTAATGAAAAGATGATAAAGAATGTTTTAGATAAAAGTTTGAACGGGTGCACTTGGTAACTAAGGTAAAATATTAATGTTTCTCCCAATGATGAATTGCTGTTGCTAAACTCATGCTTGCTGAGGAGATGGAGGGGTATGTAGGTGTTCCTGTGGGCAGTGGCTGGGATATGGAGGGCTGTCACTGCCAGTATGCCCCATGCTACTGCCTGCATCCTTTGTCAAAGGGGATGGGAGAAGAGAGAAAGTTGGTTATTCCAATCTCCCCATCCTCCCCAGCAGCTATTTTCCCACTATGGGACTGAAGTTAAAATCCTTTGCTGTTTCTTTCTTGTTAGTATTTGCCCCCACTTTTTTTTATTTTTTAATTTATTTAACATGATAGGCAATGCAATATAGCCAAGAGGGAGTGGGAAGGGGTGTAAGGAACAAAACGAACCAGCGCAAAAAATTCCGTCCTGAAGCTGCTGACCTGAGGCTCGGTTTGGGCAGATCTGGGGCACTCAGGCTGAGCGTGGTTGCCACTTGCTGAAATTCCATATGGGTGGCTTGCTACATGTCTGCAATAAAAACCCCCGGTGCAATAAACGAAGAAAAAAAAAAATATATAAAAGTTTAAATTTTATTGGGTGTAAAGCTCTTAAAGAACTGCTGTTCACAAAGAGTATAAAGATTGCTGAGTCTCGGTGTACATACGCCTACTAAAATGTGTTAGTCCTGCTGTTTTCTTTCTTTAACTGTAGCAATTTGCTTTCTTGCTGTTCTATAATCCTTGCGCTTACCAGCATGGAGGGCTCGCAGCCTGCTTCCACCTGTGGGCAGCTGGGAGAGGCTGTCTGTCCTTCTGAGGCAGGTGGAGAAGCGCTTGGAGACCCCCGAGGTTGGTATTGCTGTGGAAGGCTTGATTCTTGCTAAACAACGTGAGTGGGGGGAGGAGAAGGAAAACAAATGGGAATAAACTATCGCATAAACAGTCTTAAGTCATGGTGTTTGCTGCTAACAGATGCATTTAGGTAAATGCTGTTACCTCAAGAGGTGTTATCTTCTGGGGATCCTTATCATAATTTTGTTTTAAATCTGAACAGCTGTTGTTTAACTACCACAGACCACAATTTATCTACAGCTTGAGGCCATAAAGGTACCTTTATTACACTCTCTTTCTTTTTTTTCTACCATTTGATTTAATTTCAGTGTGTCTGACACCAAAATGCTATATACAATTTGCATATTACAATATGCACTATTGCAGATTCCATACACTGCTAAATGGGAAAATCGGAGCAGAATGGTAAATGGGGAAAGCTTGCAATGACAAATAAAAGAGGAAGATGAGCTCCCATGTTTCATTTACATGTAAAATATTCTGACAATAGTTGTTTCCCCAAGAACAAAGAGCTGGTTTTTCTAGGGTGACTGGTTTATGATGGCTGCAAGAAAAAAAAAAAGGATGTTTTTTTTGGCACCAGAACAGAAGCATGCTTATCTGAATTGAGCCCTGGGGCTTGCCATATATTTGGAATAAAACTTAAGTCTTACTTAAGAAACCAAAAAATATTGAAGCACGAACCATAGTGTACTAAGACTGAAAATCAACCTCTCTCTGGACAGAGTCCTGAGAAGGACTTTAGGAAAAGACAATTTTGTTCTGAACCACCTGATCTTTTGTAGTTGATCTCTGAAGTTTATTATAGGGTACAGGGAGGGAGAAGTGCTGCATAGTGTGTGGTGTACATGGGAAACTGTGGTTTTATGGGGGATTCTTCTAACCTTTACATCTCAGATGACCCAGGTGGTATCTTCCAGCCCTCGGTTGCTGCTTCCAGTCCTGCCAAGTAATCTGTGTATCTAGACTTGAGTTTGTCACTGCACTGCTGCAGAAAAGGTGCACAGCTCTCTCTGTACTTCCCTTTTCCTTGAGGAGGCAGGAGGCCTTTGCCTCCAGAGTTGTCAGTTAGGAAGCTTTCACCAGCACAAAAACTGTGGTAAGAAATCTCCCCAGATGTAAAGTTTACATATGAATTTGAGTTTGTATAACTCTTAACACTTCACCCAAACCTCTAGAGTTCTGCTTTATGTTAGTTTTTCTTTGGAATAAATAGTATTTATAACACCTGAATGATATGTATAGTGGCTTGATGACAGAAAGCACATCTCACCACCTTTGCTCCCACTTCCTCCATCCTGGCCATGAATGTGAAAGCTGTACATGTCTCTGAGAGCGGGGTGATGTTGTTGAACTGTTTTCCTAAGTGCAGAATACATTAATCTGTTGGCACTTATCAAAAAAAAATACCATAACTCAGCTTCTAATTGACCTTCCATACTCCAACATTCATCAAGTAACACGATACTGTTTAGCTTGGCTTTTCAAGGACAGTGTGGAGAAAAAAACACCTTGTAGGGGGAATTGGGCTTGGGTGTACGTGACCTCCTAATACTGGCCCTTGATGGCACTCGTGGATGCTGTTGGTGATCAAACTATGCTATGATCCCATCAGCCAAAAATTCCTTTCGGTTTCTGAAATCTATCCCAGCGAATTTAATCTCTCAGTTGATGTTTCCCCATCTTGTGTCCTCTAGGTATTGTGCAGAGCTCAGTGTCTTGCACATGAACAGTAGCGGGTTTTATTGAAGTATGTGCAGGTATGAACCGGCGGCTAATGTCTCTTGTATAATATTACTCCTGAAAGAACAACTCCACAAAGAATACTGTCTAGAATTACAGGGCAAGAGCAAGTCAACAGTTAATTGGCTGTGCTGTAATTACTTCTAGATGCATAATGTGCAATACTTATAGGATTTGTAGAAGTGGCATACAAATTTCGCAGTGGTCTCTTGGTACTTTATCATGTGTGGAGGATTTTGGTAGTCTCTGTAGATCTTGGGATTAATGGTACTGTTATAATTTATTCCTGCTCTGCTATTTTAAATAGTGTGGGCTTTTTTTTATTTTCCTCTTAAAAAAAAAATAAATTAAGTCTGTCTTTAATTGTCTCAAAGGCTAGAGTGAAAAATAGGACAGATGCTGTTCAAAGGCTCTGTCATTCTTTTCTAGGATGGAAGTAATTCCACTTGCTTTTTGTTTGCTTGGAGTGGCTTGCACTTCTGGCGGTGTGTGGCAACCGCATGTCGTGTGCTGTGGTACCACAGCCCAGTGGGTTGCAGACCTAACAAAGGTCCAGATGAATATGGACAGTGAGACAGATGTAGTTTTTGAATATCTGGAACCTGATTTTCCCCATCTTTAACCCCAGGGTTCAGAAGATATAATTTCACTGAGCGTATGGAATGACTATTTTAGTCATATTGGGCAAAGATCTGAAACGGCCAAGAGCTGTGTGTGTGGGAATATGGATGAGATCGTTAGAAACG
This sequence comes from Corvus cornix cornix, assembly GCF_000738735.6. NCBI lineage: Eukaryota > Metazoa > Chordata > Aves > Passeriformes > Corvidae > Corvus > Corvus cornix. The sequence goes on from NC_046333.1 coordinate 65,920,117, forward strand.
AGGCCAGGCAACAGTAAATTCTTGACCTGGCTATGTCTCATGGTTTCAACAGTCCCCAGAGCTGTGACTCTTTGGACAACATCCAAGCCTCTGAAGTCAACCATAATCTTTCCAACTGCAGCCGTGAAGAGGCTCTGCAATTTGGTGGCACAACAAGCGCATTTCAGGGCTGCTGAAATCACACTTGAGAAGCCAGCTCGGAGGGACTTGTGTGCACGTGAGGTTTCTATGTGCTTGGTTCACTCATCTCAAGTGATGTGGATACAGTAGTTAAAGTGAAGCTTTATTACATGGACTTTGGAATCCCGAAAATGCCATTTGTATTTTACCTTATTAAATATGGAAATTGTGTCAAAGGTAAATGTCAAGGGGCTATAAAATTACCCTTCTTATCTCCTGTACGTTTATCAGTTGATAAATGGAAAGAAGCTGCTGCCAAAATAACTGTGAATGAATAATTTATAAATGACTGATGCATCGTGTATGTTGTTTCAGGCAGAAAACAGTAGGACATCAATAATCAAAAGAAGTTGGATTAATTTAGCAGTATTTTGCTGTTAATATTTTTATCTAAATTCTGCAGTCTGGACCTTTGTCTTGAGATCCTTCTCTTTGTCATTAAGGACTGATCCACAGATCACTGAAATCAATAGGAGTCAGCTGTTTACTTCAGCAGGCTGTGAATCAAATTTATAATATGCATATGTAGCTTATTTCCCCCTGCTTTTATAGCACTCTGAATTTGAATTTCTCTAACACTGTGTCTTAGCATGGAATTTGGTTCACGTGTTTCTTCCCTACCCACTTTCCTGTGGGCTGAACATCCTAGGCAAGAAATTTAGAGAACTTGATAGAACAAGGATGAGGAAAAGATGACTGCCAAAAAAAATTGCATATATTCTCTTATTTTTCAGTTCCTTTGTTTTTATTCACACAGGAAAAACTGATTTCTTGAAACTTAGATTTCTGTACAAGGGAGACTTTTTTTCAGCATGTATTTTTCACATGCCCTCCCCCAAACAGAGAACATTTAGGAGATTTTCAGCACTGGCTTATTCATATTGTGAATAAGGTTAAACACCGAAGAGGTGAACTAGATTATTTCTTTCTGTTCTTTTCCATGTGATTTAAATATGGCCCATTTTGCCCATCACATGACAGAGCTGCCAGAGATTGCCTCAAGCTAGTTTATGGCTTTAACTAAAGGTCATTTTAGGGGGGAAAAAAAATCCCATGGAGCAGGGGGAGGAGAAAAATGTATTTTAAAAAAATACATTAGAATGGATTTTAAGCATTTGTTCTGAAGAATACAAATGAAAAAGAGAAGCTGCCATTATACTGCAATGAGTCAGAAGGAAAAAAAATAAAACCACCACCACCACCACCAGTAATAATAAACTCTCTTCCTCTGCGCAGCACAGCGCCTCATGACAGAAGGGTGCGCAAAGCAACTGCCTGGATTTCTGTCTACAGCTTTCTCTACCTGACCTAGATATCTGGCTAGCAGTTCGCCACTGCAGAAAATGCCCTAGTGCAAAACTCCGACCCCACTGGCTGCTAATAAGAGCAGTTCTCACATCCGTAGCTCTGCATCCATCCTCACCATGTAATTGGTCTGGCTCTTCCAGCTAGCAGCCTCTCCTCCTGTAGGCCCACACTGGGAAGAGAAATCCCAGACCTCCTGAAGGCTGAGGGGCTCCAAAACTGTGCTATGTTATCAACAGCTACATGGTTAGCTAACTGCTGTGACTAAATGGAGATTGGGAATCACTGCAGGCAAGGGATGAAAAGTGATGCCCTCCCATAGCACAATGCTGATATGCAGAATTGGCCAAAACAACAAAACTTCACAGACAGTGCAGCAGAAGGCATTGGCTCTCTTGTTTGGGCATTTTATTACCTGGAGCTAAATGTGCAGAGAAGGGAGATAATGAAGTACTTGACTAATTCAGTGTGATCCAGCTGGCTAAGCCAGAGGGGCTGTAGAGCAGGAAAAGCTACAGAACTCACTGCTAGCCATTTTCCCTTGATACCTGTGAAGCCAAAACAAAGAAGTGCAGAGATCAAAAAGCAGAGCAATATCAATATCGGGAAAGGGGAGGGGGACAACAAAAGGGGAGGAGAAACCTCTAAGATTGCCCCCCCATCCTTTCTCCCTTCTGCTCTTTATTTAGTAGTGGGGGAGAGGGGAAGGTTATTTTCATTTGCCTCGTGCTAACTTCTAATATTTGAGAAATTCACCAAATACCCAAACATTTAGTACCCCGTGTGTCATAATACTCAACGCCAGCCTAATTTTTAAAATTTTATCTACCGTTTGTGCTTGGGGGAAAGAAAAGACAGGTTTTGTAATGCAGGCACGTGCAATGGTAGTGTGTTCAAAATCCCATATTCCTCCCCTTTTCCACAGCCTAAAAGGCTAGATAAACTATACAATTCTTATCCAGAGGGAAATTAGAAAATGTTAAGTGTGTAAATCCCTCTCCCCGGCTCCTAGGCATTGGTGAGGTTTTGCTGCTGCAAGCGGGTTTTTTTCCTCTGACAACCCAGCTATTTAAGTACACATGACGCATTGCTCCCTCTGTCTCTTCCCCTTCCCTGACTGCTCCCCACTATCTTTCTATGGAGTACAATGCAATTCCAGCTGCCCTAACAAGCTGTTGCCCAAATGAGAGGGAAGCGCTAGTAAAAAGCTGGTAGTAAGTGAAAGGCTGTTACCATACTTTATTAAATACAGAAAGCCAAACCTCATACCTGGTGTAATGTTGGTGAAATGCCATGAAAGGAAATGGAGGAATACCCACCTCCACCAGGGCTGAATTTAGCCCGTGGTGCTCTCATCATGGCTGCCAGGGAGTGAATCACTGCTGACCAGTCTGCCTGCCAGCTGCTGTTCATACCTTTTTTAAAAATTTTTTTTTAAATTTGGAGACAGGCAGACACTATGCATCATTCAGAGATGAACATCACAAACATGCTTTGCAGGGAAGGCGACCACAGCAGACTGCCAATGCTCTTCTAGTGCCAATTACAGTGATGGTTTAATCGTAAAAGCAGATTCATTAAAATAGGATCAGAGCCAAGGCGCTTGTGATTTGGAAGCTTTTGCTAACTTTTGATAGTTATCATCAAGGGCAGCTGATGTGACATCACCCTGTAACTCTGAGTCATATTTTTAATGGACCACATGCCTTTGCATGATAATTTTGCTGCTAGAGTTAGCTTGGCATTAGCTCAAGAGACAGAAACACCAGCAACCAAATCTGAAGATGTGTTGAGAGTTTGCAGTTGTCATGGAAATTGGGGGTCGTGGCTGGTTCTTACCTCCTCTCTAGAATAGAAGTCCATATTTGCTCCGTTCAGCCTGGAAGCTAACAAAAAGGACTAGAGGTGGCTACTCTCTGACAATGTGAATTTGAAGATACAGGAAGCTCCTTTTAGGTTATGTATAACATTATTCAGAATTTTTTTTTTTGTGAAGAAAATACTTCCAGCATTGGAAAAACACACCTTTCCTGCACTGGCCCAGCTTTTTTTCCATATGGTGGTGTTGTGACCATAATATGTCTGGAGAATGCCTTGCAAAGGGCATTCATGGGTGTTAGCAGTGAGGGAGCAAATGCTAAGTCCTGGCTTGTGCTAAGCCTCTGTTGTTGTGGTACAGCTGGGATTTCACTGATGTACGAGACCTTTTTTGAATGGGAACAGCCTGCGCTCTCCATGAGAGAACATGGGGGTTACAAGATGGTGTGTGTTGTAACTCAGTGATTCCACGTGATGCAGATTAACAGATACTCATAAATAACTCGTGAGTTCAGAGTCATTACAACCTGACCTGACCACCTCCAGTATCAATACGTCTATTAATAACAGTGATGAAAATTATTAAGACAAAGCCTCTTAAGGCCCTACTGGATTTAGCAGTGTGGGGAGAACAGGAATATACTTGTCCCTGGAGAAACAATAACCTAGAGCTATGCTGTGTTTAAGGAAAAAAAAAAAGAATAAAAGTTTGTACTCCTGCTGAGGAAGTGGGTGTGATGCTGGCTGAAGGATGCATAGGTGTGCATATACATGCCTTGCAGTTTCTCTCTGCTGCTGCTGTGTGCTGTGTTGCTGTAGCTGTCAAACTATAATCTCTTGAAGATGACATATTTCAGAGTAGTGCCCTACTGGGATAGAGCTGCAAACAAACTATCTTCATGACCTTTCATGCTCTTAGAGTGCTTGGCTTTTCAGCCTTCACATTCTTATGTCTCGAAACGTGGTTGGAAATTACTGCCGTATTTTAAACCATACCTCTGATAATGTAAGCCTTTGGTGAAGTGTTTAAATAGCAAGTGGTTAGGCAGCATCATGCAACCTGTCTTCAAGATGGTGCCTGGCTTGGAGGTGCCAGGTACAGGTAAGAACCTATGTAGCAGCTAAACTTGTGGGAATATTCAAGAGAAAAAGGAATGTGTGTGTTGTGAAGCTCAATGTGGTACATGGAGTCATTTAGACAAATTAAGTTATGGCTTAAATCCTCTTTTGGAAATGGTAGAGGCACATAGATTTTCTTGAGCACATTAAGCATCCCATCTCTGCCTATTGGGATGATTTTATACTAAGGTAATGGTATAAGCTTGAGACCAGCTTTTATTAAGTCTTCTCTTTTTTTTTTTCTTTCTTTCAAAATGTAGTTTTGGCATAGGTTGTTGCAATACAAATCACAAAGTCAAGGCTGGTGAATGGTCTAGAGATTAAATCATATGAGGAGCAGCTGAGGGAGCTGGGGGGTTTAACCTGAAGAAAAGGAGGCTTGGAGGGACCTTATTGCTCTCTACAACTGCCTGGAAGGAGGGTGTAGCCAGGTGGGGCTCTGGCTCTCCTCCCAGGTAACCAGTGACAGGATGAGAGGACATAGACTCAAGCTGCAGCAGAGGAGGTTCAGGCTGGAGGTCTGGAAGAGCTTTTGCCCTGAAAGGGTGCTTAAACATTGGAATGGGCTGGTCATGGAGATGGTGGGGTCGCCATCTCTGGAAGCGTTCAAGAAATGACTGGATGTGGCACTTGGTGCTATGGTTTAGTTGGCATGGTGGTGATCAGTCAAAGGTTGGACTTGATGATCTTGGAGGTATTTTCCAACCTTAATGATTCTGTGATTTTAATAAGGATTAAAAGTCAGAACACAGTGGCTGGAATTGGTTGATATTCAAGGGATGGAGTTAAAGAACAGAGGGAGTCTGTTGCCAGACTCCTGCCTGAACACGGCTTTCTTTACTGTCCCTTGGAAGTTGGAAGCACAGTAGGTTGCAGCATATACAGCTTGCTGGAAGGTCTGTTTCAGAGCTGTGGCTCCCAGCTCCCTCTGAACATTGTGCATCTGCTTCAATATTGCAGGAAAATGTGCTAGGCTACTGCCAGAATGGAAATCTATTGAGGATGATGCCATGTTTGTTATAAGGAAACAAGCCTGGCTCCTGTTAGCCTTGCTTGCTCTTCTAATTGAGAATTCTTTTCTCCTTGGACAGTGTGAACCAGCACCACATTTTTTCTTGGCACCCGGGGAGGCAGTGGGGACACCAGAAGGGAACTGCTGGCCACAGTGGCCATGTGTGCCTGGGTCACCTGAGGACTCACAGGGGTCAGGCAGACATCAGTCAGATAAAATCTGTGTGCCCTGCCTTGTGCCTCTAAATGTTACACTCATGTTTAAATAACTCACAGGTCAGTTGTTTTTCTATTTTGAGCACACGGCAAACCAGGCGGAGGCAGCTTGTAAAATGAGTGACTAATTTCCAGGGTTTTTTTCTTTCCACTCCCTCTGCAGCCTCTCTCCCTGAAGGTGGTCATGGGACAGCCTTACCCCTGTGAGAGGAGATCAGCAAGCTGGGAAAACAGAAAATCATCCTTTCTGCCTTGGTGGAAGCTATATTTCTACATGGGTTGTGTTCTGGGATTCTGGGATGCAGGGGGATATTTTCCCCGGTATCCACAAGCTGGTGGAAGCCTTCTGCATCTTTTGGCCGGGGAAGATTTCTGGAAGGGGGTCTGATGCCGTGGGTCCCAATGAGGTGTCTCCCATGGCTCCCAGTGAGGAGAGGGACAGATTAGAGAGAAAGGGAGGGCAGTCAGCATGGCTGCATGCAGGATCTTTGCTCACTTTGCTGCTTGTGCCATTGCTGCAGCCGCTGCCTGCAAAGATTTTTTTAACTGGTGACGGCAGAGTGCCTGAGGGGCAGTGGGGACACCCCTGCTTTGGCAGAGGGCTCCAGCTGTAGCTGCAGCTCCGCAGCAGAATGGAAAAGGAGGGGGAGCAGAGGGAGAGAGCACCAGGGCCATTTCCTAGGAGCGCATGCACTGGTTTAGACCTTTCCTCCCTTCACTGTAACCTCTGTCTTCCAGCCATGGCTGCCTGCTTGCATTAATTACACCTCACTCCCTAGATGCATTCATTTCAAGCTACCTTTAGGGTTTAGATTGCAGAAACCGACTGACCAAGGTTGAAAGCAATTAACAAACAGGTTATTTTAAATTAACAGCTTATTTTAACCAGCTGTCCAGAACTGCTTTGTTTTTCTACAGCAAAATTAGCAAGGCAATGCACCTCAGAGAAAAAATGGATTGGGATTTCTTTTGTTATTGTACTGCCTTTTGCTTTTTTCCTTTTTTTTCTCTTTTAAACTTGTGCCAATTCAATACTAAGCACTTCCAGCTTGGATTTAAAAGGAGTGTTGAAATATACTGATTGCCTAAATGAATTGTAAATGGCATAGGATGTTGAGAAAGAGCAGTCCTTTTCTTTCCATTGGCTATCTTGCGCTACATCAAGATGGGTTTGCTTTTGAATGGCATACTGAGATGCCAGTGCTTTCTTCAGACACTGATTTTTATTTTTTTCTGTCTTGCCTTCCCTCTTCACACAGATGCTTTTTGCATGACTACTTACTGACTTCACTGTTTCATGAGGCGCTGGATATGCAGAGGAGCAGGCTCAGCCCATACCCTGAGCCCAGCCAGGGGCCATGAGGACAGTGCAAAGCAAAGCCCAGGCTCACAGGCTTTGATTCCTGAAGGAGCTTGTTAGCTTGGCCTGGGTGCTCTACAGACTTTTACTGCTTTCTGATCAGCAGAGAGCATGAAGGGATCGAGAAAGTGCTGTTAAGTCTTTTATTACTGCCAGGAATAGTCTTTTCTGTGGGTTTTACTGTTAGGACTATTCTACCTCAAAGGATGTTGTGAGGAGGAACTTGCACCCATCATCTTGAGGTGCTCATTCAAAATACACTGGCCTTGGTTGTCCACCTCAACTCAATAATGTGCCTTCTGATACAGCTTCAAGCCTTTAAATCCCATTACGTCAGACTGAATTTTGGCCTTAGGGTAATACAAGGTCATCCTGAATGATTGATCTCAGCCTTGAGAAGTACTGCCCAAGTGTTTAGCCCAGGATTACTCCCTAATTTTTCTTCCACAGGTTTTACTAATGTTCCCTATTGCAATGCTAAGTAAGTTTTGCATCTTCTTTGGTGCATCTTCTTTCCAGTCTTTTACATTGTTGTGCTTTTCTAAGCTATTGTGTGAACCAGAAACAATTCCCAGGGTGAAGCTGGACATTTATACAGGACAACAGTTCTGGAAATAATTGTCCCATTAATGTTAACACCCATCCAAGTTAGGCTTGGTAATTCTCAAAGTAAGTCTTGATTGTTTTTGGTGCAAAAGTGAGCAGGTTTGCCTAGCCTAGCCTATCCTCAGCAATCATTTTTTGTCAACTTCTTAAATAGTTCTAACTTCTTTGCCTCTTTGTAAGAGAATGTCTGGTTTGGTTTTCTTTTTTTTTTTTTTTTTTTTTTTTTTTTTTTTTTTTTTGCCAGCTTTTCATCCTCCTTGGTTAGTTCTGCTAGCCCTCCAAGCTATTCTGCGGCTGTTTTGTATGAAGTCCCTCCAAACTGCCATTAGTTTTTGTTTACACAAAATACAGAATTGAGCTTGTTTTTTCCATAGCAGACTGCACCTGATCAACATAGATAGAAACCATTACTTCCCTGTTACTTACTGTCTTTGCATATGCAGCCTAAAATTGTGGTGACCTTTTTTGCTGTCAGACTGCATTGTGGACTCATGTCTAATTTACTGTCTGCTACTGACCCTCAGCCTCTCCTATCCATTGCTGCTTTCTAGGTTTGTGTGGTCTGGAGGTTTTTTCTTTTTTTATTAAGAAAAACCATAGCTGTATTGTATTTTTTCCAAGTTGAACTTAAACTTGCAAATTTTCTGTTTGCGGGTTCAGTCTCTCTATATCTCAGCCATTTCTGTGCCCTCACTAGTTTTGCATCTCGTGTGGATTTTGTAGTCTCTGTAAATTTTATTCAAAAGAATTTTAGCCTTTTAACATGATTCCATTAGAAGAAATGAAAGGTTTCACTGCCATACATATGTCTTGCTGCAAATTTTGTGTTTCCATCTGTTGCTAAATACACTAATGATGTATGTATGTATGTAAGTGCTGATAAAAGGAAGCTGAGTGACAGGTGACCTCTGGACAGGTGACTTGTTGGCTGTGTGATGGCTGAGTCCCTTTTAATGGATGAGATCACCTCTAGCAATGTAAAAGAGATAACATTCTGAGCAGGGCAGTGTGCTGGAGAACTGCTGTGCGAGAGAAATCCAGAGGTCTGGCATGGAACTACAAAGAGATGCTGAAAGACAGACTGGAACACATATGGAAAGACAAGGCGGTATGGAGCAGCTCACAGTGATGGAGGGGAATGTTTAGGTGAATGGAGAAGTCTTACCTGTCGTGTGTTCTTAATTCAGTGTTTGCTGACACAGCTCCTACCTCAAGATGAAGAAAAAAGCAAACACCCATCTTATTGATGTGCTTTCACTGATTTAGTTGCCTTCCATGTCAAGTAGACTTTACCTTGCTTTCCATAGCACAGCTTGTCTTCTGTAGGGAAGACAAAGGTATTATGGGGGCACGAGGTATCCCAATTTTCTTTCCAGAAAATCCATGAGGAAAAGGAAATTATTTTCACCATGTCTTCACTCAGAAAAGGATGTATTATTCTTTATGAGTAAAGCAGGCATTGAATATATGGGTTTATTTGAACCCTGCATGCATATTCCACTGGGAAGTTTCAGTAGACTCCCTATGAGTCAGTAATGGGGAGGGGAAAAGATTCCCCAAGTAGCAGTGATCTGAAATTTAATTTCTTGCAGCTCTAGTAATATGAAATGTGTATTTAAACATGGGTAACAAAATGAAAGAATCTACAACTCAGAAGTTTTAATTTGGCAGTTTAACAAATGCTGAGAGATCTGCCTGATTTCCTGGCAGTGCTCAGATTAAAAATTGTTGACTGAGCTAGAAGAAAAATTGACTTCATACCGTTGATCTTGGGGAAGCTATGGTCACTGTGTGCCAGCTCAGGATCTGGCCATAAGAGTGCAAATTACTCTAGCTTTATGCTTGACATGTCAGTTTTGCTCTTCTTCTGCCTGCTATTAAGGTCAGTGGTACTAAACTGTAGGGTCTGTGGCCAGTGCAGTAGCTTCAGCAGTACCACTGTGTATAATGGATGTTTATGTGAAACACGCTCATGCTATCAATTAGCTTGGGTTTGCTTCTCTGGCTTGTTTTCATATTGCTACCACTGTGCAAATTTGACAAGCAGAACTGTAAATCAAAAAAAAACCCAACCAAAACCCTCAACCCAAAATAAAATTAAAAAAAAGGGCATAATTAAAAAACAATGAGAAAAGGAAGGCATTGTCATAGGTCTGGGCTTTAGTGCTCCCCAGAAATTCTTAGTGATGTGGAAAAAGGGTTATGATCTTAAATAAGTAAAACTGATTTTTGACTGGTTGATATTTGCTCATCAGTGTTTTCTGAGTTGTCTAAGCTTGCTATCCTACTTCACAAAATATGAAGGGCCTTGCACAGTGGCATGTGGAGAACATGCCATACATATGCTAAGGGTCTTAAGATCAACAGCTGGAGAAACTACTCTTCCAGTTTTTGCTTCTGTTCATTTCCATTACAGAAATTAAGAGGCCAGCTTCATCCTGGGTGTCACTCTATAAACCTTTTATGCACCTGAAGATGTCTGTCCCATCTTCTTGAGCTGTAACTCCAGAATAGTTTAGTGGAGGTGTTTACACCTGTGTGTCAAGGTGTCCGATGAGCGACAAAATTAGTTTCCCAGCTAATTTTTGGATCAGATTTGCAGATACTGGATAGTTCTGTGCAAGCTTTGGGGGAAAAAAAAAAAAAAAAAAGAAGTGAAACTGGATGGTATTTTTTCTGAAAATAAATTGCAAATGGTTTCTTCCAGTTAGTAAAATACATGTGTGTGACTGCAGTTTGTGGTGTCTCAGCTCTGTTAATAAGAGGGACCCCAAGACCATAAATACAATTAATGTTTCTACAAAGCAATGTTCATACAAAATGGCCTAATTTTGATCTCATTTACTCCTGATGTTAGGATGCTTACATTCAGTGGAGTCAGTGATTTACTCTGGAGTAAATAGCTGAATTAATTCCAGCTGTCTCTGATACACTGGTATGCACAATGGGATGTAGTGCCTGAATGAGAGACTTTGGTTACTGAAACTATGTACATGACTTATGGTGGACATTGTACTTCACAGCCTGTGACTAGGAAGGGTGCAGGATCCATTTTCATGCAAAGTGTGTGACTTGTATCAAATTATTACAGGTAGATTTATGGTACAGACAAGAGACTGAAAGGAAACACTATGTCAGAAATGAATTAGAAGTCAAGAAGGAAAAAGAAATGTAAAACACTTGGGCAGCCTGTATCTTTTTAATATTTTAAATAGAAAAATCATATTTCACTTGCTCAGGGCCTTGGTCTAGGGAAGGTACTTAAACCAATTCTTAAATTTAACATGGGCACGTAGGTACTTGGAGCACAACTTTTTCTCTAGTGCTTTCCTGGGACTGGGTTTAAGATTTCAGGGGAGTGGTGCCAGCAGTATGATTTTTTTATCACCTACAAACAGCAGTTATTAAGGAATAATTCTTATTTCTTTCACCTCTTGTACTATTTAAACATGTGCAAAATGCACCAGCTAGAAGCTTCATTTTGCAGTGTAATTGCATGGTGGGAACTGCTGTCGAGAACAGAGATGAGCAGGATATCTGCTCTGATTAAAACTTTGTTGGAGGTGTTTGTGTGTGTTCATGAGAATTAGGAGGGCTGAGTTTTGTTGCTTTGGATAATTGTGAAAAATCAAATTTCAGTTGATATAAGATGGAGCACATCTTCCTAGCTGCACATGGGGAGCTAAAGGAGCCAGTTCTGCAAAGATAAAACCACTCATGTTTTTTATATATATATATAATTTTTTGTGAAAACATAAACCAAAATGCAAACAAATTCTGAAGATCTATAGTGACGAAGACTACCAAGGGAAGATCAGCTCCTCTGCAGTAAATTTTACAGTGGTCCTTTTACTAATGGAAATCATATGCCTCTACCAAGACTGGGGAAAGGAATTTCATCTCATGTGTTCTAGTTCATTTTATTTATGACCTCTGTTATAGATATTCAGGCCTTTTTCCCTAATGTAGTGTGCCTCCAATTGCATACCAATGACATCTACTTACCATATTTGTGACAAATTGCAATCAGTGGAAATCAAGAATTCATCCCCTGATAATTACCAGGAACGTCCATAAAGTAAACACTGTCGATATGGAGAGCATATACATGTTTGCACTATATGTTCTGGGAGTTGAGGATGTGAGCGGGTCTTTTCCTCTCCAAAGTCCCTCTTAAGCCATCCCAGATCAGTCCCACTGGGTAGGAGGTATGGATAGCCTAGAGCTACATTACCACTGACTTACTGGCCAGCATGCACCAGCTAATGGTTTGCCAGTTGTTGTCAGAAAGAGTGAATTCTGACTGAATTCTGACTGAATTGAAACATTAACCTGAGTGTTTGCCTCCTACACAGCTGTTGCATTTTATGAAATGTATAGGAATGCAATGTTTCCTGAGACATCAGCTCCTCTTTCAGATTTGGTGAAACTGGGCTTGGGTTAATGTACAGGTGGGGAAGTGAGAAAAGATTTGATAGGCAAAGTGACTTCTTTCTTTTCTCAAAGAAAATGTGCAGATTAATTTTTTGGTTTTGTTTTTTCCCAAACTGTGGTGTGCTAAGAAAGTCATGATGATAAAAATGCTAAAAAGGTATCACTCCTGTTTCTTTACTGTAAATGATTCTCTTGACTTAAGTCAGAGCATAATGCGCTTGAACGACTGCGCTCCCACGCTGTGCTGCTCTCAGTGGAAATAGACTTGCAAGGAGATATGTTCTGCTTTCCCAGTTTCATTTTCTCTTCTAAGTGCAAGCCTTTGTTAAATCTAAGAACTGTTGTAAACTGTTTTTTATGAAGGATCATAAGAAGTTAGAGTTTGCAGAGGCCAATTAGTTCTGCTCCATCTCTCTGCCAGTGCAGAGTTGTAGTATACAAAGTAATTTCTAGTGCTTTGTCTAGCTAATTTTTAACGTGGGCATGTAGCATTTTCACAGTTCAACAAAAGTCTTTTCCCCCTGATGTTCAGCCTAAAATGTTCTCTTTCTTGCTTTCATCCCATGACCCCTTGTTATACCACCATGTACCATGCTCGGCAACTTGATTTGCTTTTTGGTGTTCACAGCATGTAGGTGCGTGTGGAAGGTTGTTGTATTTTGGCTGTATAGTGTTTCTTTTTAGAAAAGAGAAGTCAGAAATATACACCACTGAACCCCCACTATGTGCCATGCAATCAGTTACACTGCTTGGAGGAGCACTGGTGACAGACTTTGAAGGCTTAACAAGTCACTTTGTCGCAATGAGCTGCTTTTTTCATGTATTATTCCATGTTCTCCTCACCCCTGTGCTCACAGTAGGAGCCAGCCTTTTTGTAGCCTCTCCTTATTTGAATTCTTTCTCTTTTAGCTACCCAACTCCATAATAAACTGTAACAAGGCAAAGATGTACACATAGTAAATCGCTTCTTTTGGCAGAGAAGGAAAGTTTTCTTTCATAATCCTTTTTTACATATTCCAAATTAATTTGTTTCCACAGCTTTTCTCCTTTGTATGCGTTTCTTTTTTTCCTTCTTAAATGAAGCTATTGTCTGTTACCCTGGAGAACTGCTGTCCCATACACACTGTGCTGAAGAGATCTGCTCAGCCTTGCATAACCTGCCTGCTTTTACCAAAGTCATTGCCTCTGCTTAGTGCTAAAAGGATATGGCCAGAACTAATTTGGCCAAAAAGCAGCCTCCAAATTCCTGTGAGACTTAGAAGTTGTGGAGCATGGTGTGCTGTTGTTTTTTGAGATTTTTTTTTCAACATAGCTTGGTAGAAACAATGTGCATTATTTCAAATAAATATTTTGAACAAATACAAGTAACAAATAGAAATTCCTCCTTTAACACTGGCCTACTTCACTGTCTATTTGAAGATGACAACAAAGACAAGTAAAGCTGATTGTTTGACAGAAGATACCTATAGAAAGGAAACAAACCATGCTCATAAAACCACCCTCCCTTCCCTTGTGTTTGCAAACTGCATTGTCCTAAGCACCTTTACCATCTATTAATACTGCTCATTAGGAAGGATCCTCCTGTTACAGTTTTACTGCCTTTACTGTGGTCTGGAAATGGATCAAGCAACACTGGTTTAATGTGTAGTTGTCTTGAATGAAGAGGTTGAGTCAGGTACCTCTGGTGTGAACCCAAGCTCTAGTCCTGCTCTCATCTTTACCTGTGCCATTGGTTTAATGAGGAGAGTTACAAGATATGTCTGATAAGCGGGCAGCTGAGCCAGTGGACAAAGGAGAATTGAGAAATGCATTCCCTTGCCCACACATCTTGTGTAACTGCAGACTACTGGTTAATTCTTGCAAAAGCCCCTTTTCAGAAAATGTTTTGGCTGATCCACAGTAAATTTCAACCTGAGTACTGAGTGTCTTGGCCATTTCTAAACTCCCTTTCTGAACGTTGAAGACGCTGAATTTTGGAAAGTTTCTGCAAGGAATCTGCTTCCTGCTTGAATGCAGCATGCTTTATTTATATTAACATCTGCTGTGAACCCTAAATTTAGCTTGTATCACTGTGAACAAAACAGTGATGTGTCTACTTTTTGCCACTGATGTTGCTGGCTGTTCAGAGATCAGCTGAGCCCAAGGTGTCAGAATGGCTGCAAAGGTTGACCTGCTGATGCTAGGCAGGTATGGAGAGGCTGCTACAGCTGTTCTTACATCTCCCGTGTTTTCTCAGCACTTCCATGGGTAAGTTCTTCAAAAGGAAATAATTATCATTCCCATTTTATTGGTGCAAAATTGAGGCACAGTGGAAAGACATATCATACTCTTTAAAGTCAGTGGCCAGGCCAGGAATAGGACATGGTGCTGTGGAATTCAAGTCCAGTATTAGATGGTAAGAGAGCTTGCAGGCTGATCTTTAAAGCTATGAGTGGGTCCAGTGGAGGGCAACAAAGATGATGAGGGCACTGGAGCATCTTTCTTATGAGGAAAGGCTGAGGGAGCTGGGCCTGTTCAGCCTCAAGAAGAGATGACTGAGAAAGAACTCATCCGTGTCTATCAGTATCTGAAGGGAAGGTACCAAGAGGACAGACCCAGGCTCTTCTTGGTGGTGCCAAGCAATAGGACAACACGCAATGGGCAAAAAGTGATGCACAGGAAATTCCACCTGAATATGAGGAAAAACTTCTTACCTGTGCAAGTGACTGAGCACTGGAACAGATTGCTCACAGAGGTTGTGAAGTCTTCCTCACTGGAGAAATTCAGGAACCATCTGGATGCAGTCTTGTGCCATGTGCTCTGGGATGACACTGCCTGAGCAGGGAGGTTGGACAAGATGAGCCACTGTGGTGCCTTCCAACCTGACCCATTCTGTAATAAAAAAAGAACAGTTTTTAGTAGTACTTGAACAATCAGCATGGCTTAGAAAGATACCCCTAAAGCCTGCTTCAGAAGTGCAGTTCAAAGATAAAGTACAATACTGTCAATTCTGGTCTTCATTTTGTGGTAACAGACTTAGGTGTTACATCTGTTCTTGCTTCTAGGGTTTCAAAATATTAATGTCCTGCTACTGAATGAGTAAATTAAGTCACTGACTTATTACCCCTTGCAAAATGCTGGGAATTTTAATGCAGACTTATTTGTCCCTTATAAGGATAGAACTGAGAAGCATGAGTTGTCTTAAATAAAATATCATCTGTCCCAATGTATGTCGCTCATCATTTACCTAAAATCCTTGGACTTGACCCAGGAAAATAGATCTGGTCACATTGCTTGGTTTTTAAGATAACCAAGCTGCTGCTTTTCAAAGGTGGGGTGTAAATTGCTTTTAAAATTTTATCTAAAGCGTCAGCGAATGTCACTTTCAGAAGTGACTATCATTTTTCCAGATGAGTTATGCCATATAATGATGGATGTGCAAGACACCAGGGAACAGGCTTGCATTTGTTTTGGTTTGCTGTCCAGAAGAGGGCCAGAAGTGGCACTCCTGGCCATCTATCTAAGCTCCTGATGCAGTTTTCACAGACAAACTCAAGGGAAAGGTGCTGAGGTCTTTCAAAATGAAGTAGGCATTTAACAAAGAGTGAGTGAATCTTTTGGTGAGTTTGTGAGGAAGTTAAATCCTGACCTGGTGCTTGCATTGTACGCTGCTTAGGACAATGGCCAGATAAATGCCCTCAGCTGATGGAGCAGTTGTAAATTTCACCAGGTCCTCAAAGCACTTCCTCCTGCCGATTAGCATTATTTCTGCCTTGTCCAGGTTGAGCAGCAGCCAGCTGGCCTTCTTCCAGAAACCAATTTCTGCCAGACATTGTTTGAGGTTGCCAGCAGCTGTGTCTGGGTCAAGAGGGAAGGAGATAGAGAGCTGGGTGTCATCAGTGCACTGATGGCAGTGCAGCATGTACCGCTTTGTAGATGCCCTGCAGCGGCTGATGAACCAGGGAGGTGGATGCAAGCGAACACAGTAGAGAAATCTGAGGATACACAGCCACCCAGCAAAAGATTTGAAAGAGCATAGCATTTCACATGGAGGTGTGGGGGAATGTCTGGGGTTTCTTTCTATGGATTTTTTTGTGTTCATTGGTGTGTAAATCTCTCAGTGAGCAGGTTGTTCTGGGCAGTATTTTTACTGAGCCAGTGTAAATCCCTGTGGCCTGGGCTGCGAGTGACACTGGTGCTGGTGAGGCAGCAGAATGCAAAGGATGGTAACCTGCTTTCTCAAGCACCCCCAGTTTTGGCAGCCTTTTTCAAGCACATTGCAGCCATATGTCACACGTAGTTCCAGACCGCAATGTTTACTAAGTAAAGAGATTTAGGTGTGCAAATGTGTGATTTCACGCTTCAGGTTCAGCCTGCGATATATGCACTTTATCATATGGCACTGTGAGTTTGTATTTCTCTTGTAGGACTTTGGGATACTTGTATCATGAGGCGTTGCTTGTGGGCTGTTTTAGCTATTACCTCTATCAAACTGTGCCTGGGAAGGGCTAAAGGGTTAATTTCACACACTGGAAATGTACCTGGGATGACTCAGGATATTTAGTAAGCTGCAACTGAGCAGGTGACCTTGAAGCACAGGGCATCTCAAGAGATGTCCAGAAGAGAGGGTAGAAGTGGGAGAAGCAGTGGTTTGAGCTGAGAATAACACCTTTCCTCAAGGCTTCATTTGAAATGAATATTTTGAGCATAAGGCTGAGTCTTACGAGGGATTAGTATTGTGCAAAATCTGTGAATTCAGCTCAAGCTGCTCCTTTAATGCAATGTCTTTAGGACATGAATTCATTATGATAATGATGTGATTGGTAAGGAGAAATTCAGAGAGTTTCTCTCCAGAGTGAGTTGCTAAGAAGAAATGGCATTATGAGTTTAGTAATTCAAGTTGAGCACCCATAATTTATAATTTACATGTATTTAGAACTTGTACATACCAGCAGAACTGTTGCTAAGGGTCACACCTGCTTACTTTACCTGTAGAAGTTCACTGACATCGGACACCTGGCAGTGCTTCTCACTGGAGTAAAACATTGCCTAAGAGACAAACAGAATTTTAAGGAAATGGTATGGAATAAAATAACGAAGAGAAAGTTTTCACATAACTGGACTGTAAACAAACACCTGAAAATAAGGTGTGTTTGGAACTTAAATGCTTTTTGTTAGTGAGACACAAGCCACCAAAACACCATCAGTGATGGCTTGTGGATGGGAGCTTTTTCAAGGACTGTCTTTCCAAGCAGTATCTTTAAATATGTATGTACATGTTTGTATTTTGTGCACTTACAGGGCAGCCTTATGATTTCAGAGGTTTGGGCTAATTGTAGGTATTCTGACTCTGATATGTCACCTGACTTGGGTTTCCTAGAGGGTTTTATGCCTTCTCAGTTTTCTATGGAACACTTTATGTTTTAGAACAAAAATTAGACAGAAAATCACATCAATTGAGCCATTTTATTTAAAAATGGCTGGGGGATTATCAAAACTACTGGATGTTGTTTCTAATTATCCGGATTTGGTAATATGCAAGCTACTTATGCAGGTTTTCAAAATAATTTGTGAAAAGCGTGGTTGTGGTTTACCACACTGTCAAAGAAATAAAAGATTTTCTCAAGATTTTCCTTAAACAAATAAACCCTGGAAATCATTTCTATACCTGAGACTGTAGAGGAAATTCCTGTATTATGTAAAAGGTTGGACTAAGTGTTTGTAATCTAGTGCTCTCTCACTGAAACTTCCAGAGGAATTTTGCTATTTAAATTTGAGGCTGCAAGCATTTCAGTTTAAGTAGTAAAACTTGGGTAAACTTCTAACTCCTGGAACGAGTCTTTACATTTGGTCTAGTATGCAGAAAGATTCTGCAGTAATCTACTGTCTAGAGAAGGTGTAGGTGTATGCCCATGTTCACTTGTGCTTTGAACAGCAATATGAAGAAGAGGTTTATATAGATTTTAGACTGCCATTCTGCCTTGAATGCTGCATCAAAACACCTATGGCAGCATTTAAAGAGTTGGTCCAACTGGGACCCCTGTTAGTTATCGGTCTGCCAAAAAAAAAAAAAATCCCCTTTTTTCTTTTCCTTTTCCTGCTTTAGAAAACAAATCTATTGCTTGTCTTGTGCCATATGTCTCAGGTCCATATCACTGGCCAAATCCAGAGGTACAATGTTCACCCAGCATTGGAGTGGCTGGGTACCAAGTTCTTAGCATCACTCCAGATCAAGTGCTCTTGAGATTTGTTACATTATAGTAGAAAATAGCTCATTCTCATTTAAAGCAGTAGGCTGGCTGAAAAACACACTTGGGTGAATGCAGAGCCCTTGCTGGCTAATAGAGCATCTGCAATGAGGTTATGATTTTCTCCTGTGTTTGTATTGTTGGATTTTACAGCAGCTTAATTCCTCCTTTACTCAACGAGTTAATTGCCAGCGGTTTACTGTAAGTGCTCAGTCTCTGACAGCTACGTTGTGTGGCTGCATGGGGCCTGATCAGACAAATTGCGCAGCATTTCTCCTGACAGGAGTATTTCTGTTATTAACCAGTGAGATGCCTGATGGGATCATCAGAGTTTGGGGGGCTTGGAGAGGGGGATGGAGATACAGCCTTATGCTCATTTTGTGCAATTGCACAAGTCACTTATCTGGTAGGATTTTGGGGCCATTTTGGGCCTAATTTGCCACCTAGCTGGCAGATTTTAGCAATTTTCTTAGATTATTATCTTTTTGTTTCTTTTGTCAGTTGGAAATACAAGAGCCTTTGTTTCTTATGTATGATGTGTCTAGTTTGAAGGGTGAGCATGTCTTTTTATGTTTTATGTTTACTGCTACTTAAATTAGAAGGGAAAAAAGGCTACTGTTAAGAAGATTGTCTCTTAAAGTCATGGACATCTACTGCTATTGGTAAACTTCCCAGGGAGTTGATGTGACCGGCTTGCTTGTTCATTCTGTAAAAACCCAGTTTGAGAGAATTTCAGCATTTCTTCCTGGGCCCCATGGGCTTTTTCCTATCAAAAAGAGGTTTCTGTGAGCTTTCCTGAGTAGACACAGGCTCAAAAATAGGACTTCTATCAAGCTTTATAATAGGGCCTCATTTTAGCTGTAGAAGGATCCAAGCACCTCCTTCCTAGATGTCTATCTAGGGAAAATGACTGTATCTATGTCTGAAATATACTACATTTAAAAGTATTAACTCATAGCATTAATTCAAAGTGATAGCCTTTTGCTGTTGAACACTTTACCATTAATGACAGCAGTCAGTAATTTGCTCTGTTAGATTTCAGTGTAATTTACATAGTGACCCATCAACCATCTATAAAAAGCCATGGTTTTCTGTGCTAGCTTGGACTAGGCCAGCATTGTCACTCTTTTGAAACTGACAGGAGCTGTGATAAGTCTTGTGTTTTCCTACTAGTACGCACCACTGCTTCTGTGGAGGGGAAAGCCAGGCTGATAAAAATGAAGAAACAGGATTAATAACCTTGATGTTCATGAGAAGCTAGGGAAAAATTCATGCTACTAGCTATGCAAGCAAGTCCTCCTGTTCTAGTTCCCCCCTGAGCCAGGAGGGACCCACAAGACCAGGGAAGGGCATCAGGAGCGTGACTTGACCTTGTCTGCCCTGGGAGAAGTCAGAAGAGCTTCTGTCTCCACATTTCTGCTGGGGAGGGCAGGCCTTCTTTTGCTTTGGAAAATGTGGTCTTCATTTAACCTTAATTTTGAAGATGGTGCCCGGATGTGGGTGCCTGGGGTCGCTAGGAGGAAACAAGTGGGTGTGTTGCAGTGAGCTGCACTGCCAGCAGCAGGTACCAAACTTAGCAGTGTTAGTCCTTAGCCTACAACAGAAGCATTACCTGCTGGCACCTCATGTAGTATTGGTTAGATACGGTGACAGTACTGACAAAGACTGATGTGAGAAACAGCATTGGTACATGATGCAATGGGAAGGAGCCTTGCTGGCATTGTTAACTCTTCAGGGCAAGAGCTCCTCTGCCAGAGACTCATGGATCCACCATAATACAGATAATCATAAACACAGTGGCTTGCTACCATTTAGGAAGGTGAATCATTAAGCTTTATAAATCTGAGAATTTTGTCCTGAGTGTTCTTCCTCTGCTTGTGCTTAAGGAAGCATTACAGGTCCTTGTTCAGAATCACAGAGTGGTTGGGGTTGGAAGGGACCTCTGGAGATCATCAACACCCCTTGTACAGCAGGGTCAGCTAGAGCAGGTTACACAGGAACATCTCCAGGTGGGTTTTCCAGAGGAAGAGACTCCACAACCTCTCTGGGAAGCCTGTTCCATTGTTCTGCTCCCCTCAAAGAGATTTATCCTCATATTGAGATGAAACTTCCCATGTTTTAGTTTATGCATGCTGCCCTTTGTCCTGTCACTTCTCACCACTGGAGAGAGTCTGGCCCCATCCTCTTTAACATGTGCCTTTTATGATATTTGTGTTTTCGTCAGGCTTCTTGTGAAAGTACATGATACCAAAACCACTTTCCATAATATTTCTTTCCTACATTCAATTGCTTCCAAAGGTAGATTTGTTTCTTAACTAAGTAGTCAATATTTAAGAACTATATTTCATTTCTTGCTTGATCACGTACAGAGAAGAGAATCCTTTGGCCGTGCTGATGTCATAAGTAAACAAGACACTCTTGCAAGTACCAAGATTCAGAATTTATAGTTTTCTTATTTATAGAAAAAAAAATTGTTCAAGAAGATTCTGCATGTAATTCCCGCAGGTAGCGACTGTGAGTCCAGAATGCTACTGGCTGGTGAGTCACAGAAGACAAGGTTTCCTTTTGGCAGGAAGAAATATTTTAACAAATCTGTAGCCATTCAGTTCTTGCCCCTAACTAGGCTGTATGAGGTGCCTATTTGTAGATAGAATGTGGCTATGGAGATGAGGTTTGTATCCTTTTCTGTGACAGTCCCTATAGAAACACACAGGCATACAAGAAATAAGAGCAAATGCTGTGCTTTTCCTAAGTTCTATCTAGCGTCCCAAGCTTTGATCTCTCCCTTCTCCTTTCTTGTGGAGGCAGTGCCTTTCCTTTCTTTCAAGTTGCCCACTTCCTAACAACATTTCTGTTGCAAATCCATATTATTGATATCTCTGTCCTGAGCCTAGCTGCATTGCAAAGTAAGCTTCTGTAGAAAGCTGTGCATTTGTCCTTTGCACAGATTCCAATACCTGGCTGCACAGATGCTCTGGCTGTGGAGTGTTTGGATAAGTGGGGGACAGTTCTATTGTTTCATTGAGAGCCATAATATGCTTAATATGCTGCTTACTGGTAAATATTAGGCAAAAAAATCCCGTTAGTTAATAGAAAGGAAAAAAACATGTCCGAAGGGATGCTGCTGTCATTGTGAGCTCTTGGTGGGTTTTTGATACCTGCTTGTGTAGCCTTTTAGCCTTGTGTTGTCCCTGCTTGGGAGGTGGGGTCAGGGATTGTCCCTCAACTGTTACTGTATTTCACACTCAGAACCTGCACCTTGGGTAAGCAGTATCCCAAAGGAGTACAGGAACTCAAGAATAATTCTTTTCATAACCTGCTGAAAATAGGAGACAAGGTAGAGGAAATAGCTTATGGAAAATTAAGGGCCATCTTAGGGAAAGAAAACAACCTGATCATAGTGCAGAGCTCACATTGCATACACATAGACTGCAACGCATTTCTTTGGCTTTTATAATTCTCTGAAGCAGCATGAAAAGAGAGGACAGGGGTCAATGGCTTTAAACTGGCAGAGGGTAGGTTTAGATGAGATATTAGGAACAAATTCTCCTCTATGAGGGTGGTAAGACACCGGAACAGACTGCCCAGAGAAACTGTGGATGCCCCATCCCTGGCAGTGTTCCAGGCCAGATTGGATGGGGCTTTGAGCAACCTGGTCTGTTGGGAGGTGCCCCTGCCCATGGCAGAGATGTTGGAACCAAGTGAAGTTTATGGTGTCTTCCAACCCAAACCATTCTATGATTCTATGAACTGTGTATGAAAATGCTGCGAGTATCACCCATAGAGGGGAAAAGGAATGAAGAGCTATGCTGGTGGTGAGATTTAGTGGGAATTGCCTAGCACAAGTATCAGGCTGTCAGATATGTGTCATGTACAATATTTGTGCATCCTATAATATGAAGTACTTGCCTGGAATGAACTACAGTGTTGTGTCACTGGTGTGTAAAGTCGGTGCTGGAGAGCCTACCCTAAATGTGCCCTGCTGAAAGAGACCTGGGTGTTGGGGAGTGTATTCTTTGTCACCTATAAATTGCTTAGCTAGTTATTGAGGGGAAGAAGCAGGGTTGCAGGGAAAAGAGGAAAGCCTGTTGCCTTTCCTTCTATTAAGTAGTGTTGCTTGTTTAATGGATGGGTAACAGGAAAGAGTATAAGGGGACGCCATTGTTAATGTGAGCTCCTGCAGCTTTTATTGTACTTGCACCCGCTGTAGTGAGGGTTGAGCAGCTGTTTCCATTATGAACTCCTATTCCAGGGGTTTATAACTTGGTTGTAAAAATTTGCTCCAGGCTAAACTGTAACTCACTGGGTCTTAGCCTGGGAGAATTTTCTTAAACAAAACTTCAAAAGAAGAATTCCATCTAGTCATTGTACTGTGAGCTTGCACAGAAGCCAAATTTTACTGAAAAGCCGTAAGATGTGTTTGTGAAACTATAAGTTGATTACATTTCCCTCTGTCATAGTTTTCTTAAAAAAACCAGTTTGAACTGCTTTGTAAAATATGGCTGATGAATGTAAGTGGCCAATGGATGAATGCCACGGTGACTCAGCTGATGTCCATTTAGTCTGGTAGTTGGTGGGTTATGAAAGTTTTCCTTAGAAAAGAGAGCAATGTGTTATTGCCATAGGATGAAAGAGTTCTGGGTTTGCTTTTACTTGTAGGATCTATGACGGTTTAGTCTCTATGTGTATTGAACTGTGCCTACATAACGCTAACACTGAATTCACACTTTGGAGCTTACCGTTTCTGCAAAGGTGTCTTATAATATGTGCTTAGCCATATGTGTGTTTAAGCACCTTAGGCTTATAGTTTCTTTGAGAAAGATTTCAGAATGCCATCACTGGTCTGCCAAAGTTATGTTCAAGGGCCTTTAAATGCTTTTGAATAATGCCGTGTTGAGGCATTTTTTACAAGGTACAGTCACATTTTATAAAGATGTATTTTTATCAATAAAAAGGACCATCTCTTGGCCCTTCCAGTTTATTTCTGTGGCAGTCGATACACATTAGAAATTGGCAGATTTCACAAAAAAACTTAGCAAATGCTGCAGTAAGATTATGAAAAACTAATTCTTAATGCATTCAGTTCTTTGGCTTACTAAATTGCAGATCTAAGATATCAAGAAAAATGTGAAACTCCACCCTCAAAGGTGCCATCATCATCTGTTGTCAGTTTTGCAAAGCTCTTTAGATAGATTAAACTGCAAAACATCTTCCCTCAGTTTCCACCGGCAGGAGCAAGTTGTTTAGGCACATTGTTCAAAGTATCTGAAGACATAATTATTTCCTTTACTGGTTTCACCCTTAGGTGACCTAAGGAAACCTTGTGGTCACCTCTGGGACTCAGTGTAGGGAGTATGGCCAACACCGTATGGGAAGATAAGTCCGGGCTGAAGTTAGGTTTGGTACTCAATATCAGCAGCATACTAGGGTTTGCTCCTGTAGCATTTCTGGATCTGAAAAACTGAATTTTGAGTAAAGTGGATTCCTCTTCAAGCTTTGCATGTTATTCAGAATTAAAACTGCCAAAGTAAGTAAGGATGAAAATGGTTAGGAAAGTAATAAGAATCCAGGTTTCAGTCTGAGCATCATTTGTAATAATATCTCTGCACTACTGAAAGCCACCTATTCTATTCTTCGTCACAAAGAATGAAGTGATTCCATCCTCTGTTAAGAGTATATGATGTTCTACAGCTGTCTTATCCTCTTAGCTATTCAGCAAAGAGGTAGTCTGTGGGAAAGAATATTTGTAGATATTGGTATTTTACAGTGTCCTGATGTCTCCTTGTGGTGCTCCTGATGTGGCAGAGAATGTCACTGCTGAGCTTTCTTTGTCACTGGCTAAGCTTCTGTAACTGCATCACTTTTCTGACTATAGCATGAAGGATGTTAATTCGTGGTATCACTGTAATTTAAAAGCATACAGAAAGAAATTAGACAAGAATGTAAAGTATGATTATAACCTGATTACACACCAGCACAGAAATATCATCCAAACTAAATCTGCCAAAGCAAAGGATTTCTTTATCCCAAAGGACAAAGGTGTGAGAAAAGTACAGTCAATAATTCTGCTTACATAACAGAGGAAGTTATATCTTAATTTCTCCTACTCAGAATCTACTCAGAAGGATGCAATCTCAAAATCTGGAGCCTGTTGATGAAGATAAGATGGCATCTTCCTCTCTGGCACTGGGGAGAGTGTAGTGTGAATCTGACTGCTCTTCCACAGCAACAGTAGCTGCACAGGGTAAAGACAGTTTCACACAGGTAGAGCCATATAATCTTTCTAGGTCTAAACAAACAGTTTATTCTCTTGGAAATGAATAAATGAGCAGACCAACACAGGGGTCTGGTATTGAGAACTCCTGTCGAGGTGCTACTCCATTTCTCAGCAGCTGCAGTTTCTCTATTTAGACCTGTAGTACAGGTGTAACAAATGACAACATTGCAACGAGTGTTGAAAAATCACATTTTCTCTAGTTTAAAAAACAGGAAAAAACCCCATTTTTCTTCAGGGATAATAGCAAGTAGACAGACTCTGAATTTGGGTGTAGTTGTAGGTATAATAACATGGATAGACTGTGCATCAAAACCTATTAAAGAACTTTCTTTCAGGGCTTTTTAAAAATAACTGCACCTAAATGCAGACTACATGTTAAGGGTCACCAGTGGATGAGTTGAACCCTGATCCATCCCTGTCCCATGAAGTACATGACTAAAATCAGACAAGAGTGGCTGCAGTAATATGGTGAATACCAATTTGCCCTGTGATGAGAAGGGGTTTCAAGGTGTGGATAAGAGGATATCCTATCCCATGGCCCATAGTCTGCATATGTCTGATGGACATTCTTGTTGACAATAAGTCATGGCTGAATTAATCACCCTGCCAGGCAAGGACAAAGAAACAGTTTGTCAGTGTTTTCAGCTCAGGTCTTGTAGACGAAAAGCCCCAGGATCTTGTTTGAAAGAAACAAAAAGGAACAAATGGGATAAGGAGAGACAGCAGCAGATAAGGGCAGACAACAAGGGCTGATGCAGTTTTCAACCATCTCAGGGATTTTGAGTGCTTCTGGAGTACTAGGTCAGGAAAGTTATATGAGCTGTAGTTAGGACTTCCCACTCCTACTCTGACCAGAGATACACAACAGCTGATACACCAGTATCATCTGATACTGCCTTGTTTTCCTCTGGACTCAGGCTCCTGAATGGTATTGTTCTTTTCAGGCTGCCTCTCAATGGTGCTTTCTGTAAGATGTTCCACCGTTCTTTGCCTCAGGCTTTAGGCCTCTGCTCCTCTCATTTTCCTCCTGTCCCCTAGTCACCTTCATTCTCTCTTCCAGCCAGAATACCCTCTCCACAATATCTCTCCTGGAATTCATCTGTTGCTCAAAGCAGCCCCCTGTCTTATCTCCATCAAGTCTCTTTTTCTCAGGTCCCTGCCACTGGAGTCTTCCACACAGAATCCTGCTCCCGACACGCTCCCATTTTTACTGCCTCTTGTAGGCCCTTTCCTCTCTTGTATTAGATGTTTTTATTTCCATTGTGCAGTCTGTTGTGCTTCACCATGGCTTCCCCTGTCCTTCCCACAGTGCCTGCCTTTCAATTTTTTTCGATAAGGAGGCAGTGAGCTACATCGCTAGAAAAGCACCGTTCTTTGTAAGGTCAAAAATCTGATGGGTTTCTTACTCGCATTATCTAAATCTGTGTTACACACTCTGGCTAATTCCAGGATCAAATACCTCTTATAAAAGAGATCAAGCCAATGCACAGGCAAAATTACAGTGTTTTAACTCTAAATGTAGTATTTCATGTTTAGGTGATCATTTTTACTGCTCAGGTAGGCTACTGTAGAAGTGAACTCAACCCAGTTAATGACCATAAATAATAATGACGGCATTATTCTTTTGTCTTGTCCTTTACACACACTAATCAGCTCTGACAGCCAGCTTTGCTCTTTTATTAACTCTCCGTCAGCTGTAATCAGTGATGGTGAAGTCAGGCAGCAAAATTTACATGTGCCAAGTCTCACCATTTTTTTTTTCCCTGAATTATTTCAGTCTTCAGTTTTGTGAACCTTTGGGATGGCAGTGAGGAGAAAACATGGGTGAGAGAGGGCGTAAATGTGCTTTTTGACATGTGGGCTTATCACACTGAACTGCATTGCAGGACAGCGCTGTCTTTGGTTATTCTTTCCCACCTCCCTTTCTCCTGCCTATTTTCAAGAAGAATAAATATGGTCAGGAATTGCAAATATAAGACACATCCGTGATTAATTTTTTTATTTTTGAAAAGTCAGAATCCAGTGTTTGCTCAGGGAGAGGAGGAAGAGCTTAATGGATCATTTTCTAACCCTTGTGACAATACCTGAGCCCATTTTGATGCATGATTTATGCCAGTTACTAATAGATTACCCGGAAGTTGATGATTAAAGTAGAAGTTTTCTTTGGAGAAGGGTGAAATAACTGAGGTCAAGACCTCCTAGTGACCTCGAATGTAACTATTACCCTTCTAGGTTAGTTGCAATTGGAGATCAAAGTCTTGGTACAGGAAACATATTTGGTCCTGAGGTTGTCAGTTGGGGGCTGTTGTTTGACAACGAGGTAGATGTGGTGGTTGGAAGGGAAATAAGTGTTTCTCCTTTGCTTACAGGTAAGGACAGGATAAAACTCTCAAACTGCATTTCAGGGTGTGGTATTTAAATTACTTTTCATATGGAATTCTGCATCTCATCTCGAGTAGAGTAAAACACCACTTTATAAACAAGTAGGGAAAGAATTCCTGCTGGTGGATGCAACTTTGAATGTGGCAGCAAACTTATTTTTCTTTTTCATTTACAAAGCTGAGGAACTTTGCTAGGGATCTAGGGATCCCATTGGTTTAGTTTGTGTGCATGTATGTTGCATGGGGGGGGGAAGGGGCAGGAGCCTCAGTACTTGTCATGGAGCACATAGCATTTTAGAGTTTGTCTTAAAGGGGTATACATATTCATCACGTGTTAGTACACCAGCGCTTTGCTGGGGTGCGAAGGTGAAAAACTAGAAAAGCTTTCTGACTGGCCATTCATGATGAGTGACTGATATCTTCAAGGCATTTTTTCACCTAGAGTTTTGTAAGCCTTGAGGTAAGAATGATAAACACTCCTTGTTACTCTGAATGTGCCTCATTTGCAGCTCGTGCTCAGTTTTTTAAGGAAGAGACCTTTGATTTGAGTGCCTCTCAACTAATCCACAGAAAATCGGGAAGTACATCACTAGCATTAATAGAACCGCTGCTTTGCACCTCTCTGAGTGAGCAGAAAAGCTGAGCTACTGTTTCCTATCATGAAAAAGCAGCAGTACTTTCAAGTGTCAGGCAAGTTTCACACCATTTTTCATGGCTTTGCTTTCCCTAAGGCCTCCCTTTTTCCTGGTGGTGCTGCTGTTGCCCCATCCTTAAGTGTGCTTGCATGGGGGCAAGGGGCTACAAGTCAAGAAGAGCTGTGCTGGCAGTGCACAACTGGGTCTCACTGCTGCTTGTCCCCTTTAATTTGTGTTGGCCCTGTGGAGGTGGAGGAAAAGCTGTGATGCCAGAGCCCCAAAGCAGAGCTATGCAGTAGTCTTGTTTTTAATGGAAATACTTCCTAGAGCAAAATGCACCCTTTCATTCAAATGTGCTGCCTGGGTTTTACTGAGGTGCTGCTGAACAGGGTTGCTGTGTGTTGAGTGAACTCTTTGTACCACTCTCAGCAGAGGTGAGTGTCTGATTCAGAGGCTGCTGCCTGTGGACACAGGCTCTTCTGCATATGTGGAGCCCCAAGTGCTTTGTCTCCAAGCCGAGCCTAGATCTTTTGGAGACATTTTTTAGGTCAGGGTTTGAGTTTATGCAGGGCTTTAACACCGCCTTGGCTGAAGATCTTTCTGTAAAAATGCTGTCCTAATAGTGAGAACGTGGGTGGCATTTCAGGAGCATGTTGATAGGTCTGCTTTACAATGATTTTTTTTTTCCCTCTTGGTGTGTTTTACTGAGCTGATCAAGCTGTAACACAACTTCAAATACATGAGGGCTAAAGCTTGCTCTGCAAGGATGGATGCTTGCAGTAATGCTGGAGTTATCAGAAGAGCTCTGTTGTACTCAAAGGACTATTGCTGAGCTCTACTGCAAATATGCAATGACAGCAGGTACTACAAAAATAGAAATGAAAACTCATGATAATAGCTCAGGCAGCCTTGCTGTGGTGTCCTGATGGTTTATTGGTTCTCTTGGTTTTGATTGAAGTTACCATAAGGGAGTTACTGAAAAGTGACTTCTTGAACAGCAAATACCTCCTGAAGGGATTGTCAAAAAGAGTTGGAAAAAACCCTGCAAGATTAAAAGGGTCCTATTTTTTTAGTGTGTCACTTAGACAATTTTGCCCATTTTCCAGTCACCTGAGTATCCCAAGTTTTTACTGTACATTTCTGGAAAACTTTCCACTATTTGGATATGTGTTAGTGAAATGTCTCATCCAGAACCAAGGCAAGGTTTTCTTGATTTCCTTTTGTTTAACAAGTTAATGATAAATAAAATAAAATACACAAATGACTGACCACCCAGTTAAATGTGTTCAGCTTCATTTGAAGTGAACATGACAATTTGTGTTTTGATGTGCTGATAGAAGCAGTTTCTGCCTTATTGCCAATAGTAGGCAAACTCTGGTTTTTTTTTTTTTTAAGATGTTGATAAAAGCTAGGGTTGACATCTTTAGGTGTGGTGCAAGCTGTCTACACTCTGGATCCTTCTTCAGGAGAATTTCCAAATTGCTGTTGATGCTTGCTGTCAGACTGCTTTTCAAAACTTACCTTCAGAACTGCCTTTCATCATCCACAGAGGTCTAACAGAAAAGGGGACTTGTGGCCCTGTATAAAAAGGCAAACAAAAATAAAATAGACTTCCAGTAGTAAACCCATACATCTTAACACAGCCCACTCCTGTGTAACACTGATTATACCAACATCATCTCTCACTTATTTATTCCCAGTTAGAAAAGCTGCTTGATTTTCTGTGCCATCTAATAACTTCTTTCAGACTTTGTGTGGGTAAAATGGTCAAACTGTGCTGTCCACTGTGGGAACAGCTGTATATTTCAGTACTGCTGTGACAGAGTTTAACAGCAATTAGCTGTTCTTTTTCTTTTTGTATCCGTAGTTCCCGTTTACAAAATGTTCTTCAAAACTAGTTCAATTCAAGGCTTATTTCCATTTGAGAAAAGCTGAGAATTTGACCTAGCATTGGGAGTCAAGACATAAAATAAAATGAAGTATCAGGCGTGCAATAAAATCACACACCCTGCAGAGCTGTTTTTGTACTCTTGTGGGACGGCTTTATTTCAGTCCAGATAGTTGCTGCATGATAATATTGCAGAGAGGGGAAAGACAAAAAAACCCCAAAACTCTAGACAGTAAACCAGATGGACTTATGTTGGGTAGTTTGAGGAAACCATAGCTCACTGCTCCTATTTGTAAGCAGACTCAGATTTGAAGACCCCTGTGGATCACCTACTAATCAATTTTTCCTTAGTTGCAAAATATAACCTGAAGTTAGGATAACAGGCTTTCTCCCTCTTCCTTTCACTGTATCCAAGAGACTTTAAAAGAAGCCCAGGGATTAGCTGACCCTCCTCCCTTCATGCACTATGGCTGGGCATGACGGGGCTAGTACTGGGGGAGGAGGGTGTAATTCCATTGCATCCCACTCCAGCAAGCAAGTTTGTGGAGGAAAAGTCACTGTCTTGCTTATCTCCTCTCTCAGTACTAAGGGTATGGCAGAATTTGCAGTTACACCTGATGGTATCTGAGGGAAGGCGGAGGAATTTGCTCCTTTGCCAGAGCATGTTTTGCAGTTCATTGCACTATTATAAATCACTTTACTCAGCTGTAACTCATGAATGAGTATTGGGGGTGGAGGGGAGTAGAAAGGGGAGGGTGTGGAGGTTGAGTAGGGTTAACAAAATTTGAAACAGATTTACTGAAAGCTCTTCAAGAGTAAATAAAAAAGACAGCCCAGCTGCTGCTGTTCTGCAACACAGCAAACTGTAAGCTAGAAGCCCAAGTAATTAGTTTCATTTGTAGGTGAAAAAAGGTCTTTGGGAATGTCTGGTATTAATTACCATTAACGGTTAGTCATCATTTCCATTTGAAAAACCTATATTTTTTATTTTTAGCTTTATGTGTTGTCGGCTTACATGCCATTAAAGGACCCGCAAAGCAACTGAACCCACACGTGCCATTGGTACAACTTAACCAGCCTGTCCCAGACCCAGTGTCCCTGGCTCTGTGGCACTGCAGTGACAGGCTGCTGGTTTGCACTAACAATAAAAGTGATGAGTTGTGTGAGGGCCTTGCTCACACCCTGCAGCTGGCCTGGCTGCAGTGGCAGGACTACCTCAGGTGCCTCAGAAAGAGCCTGTAAATCTCAGGTGAGGTATGTGGGTGGAGGCTTTCCAAAGAAGAGAGAAATGCTAGGTATCTGCATAGTTTCAGTGGTAACATTCACGCTCCTTTGTGCTCTCGCATACCTCCTTTAAAACCACTGAAATTAGAGTTCTACCAAAAATGGTCTCAATCTGTTTTAATTTAAGAAATTCAAACTCCAGGTTTACTCTTCAGATTTGCTTTGTGGTAGGATTGGTTTGTGTTTGTTTTTATTTTAAATGCTCTCTTTCTGAATTACAGCTGTGGCATGTCATAGTGCTGTATATCTGCTACAAATGATCTTCGTTTATCTTGTATGTGAATTTTAACGTTCTATTGATTTGCACTGTGTTCGTAGGGAAAGGCTGGGTTTATACCTAGTAATTGCTTTATGGTGGGCAATAAGGACTGGAAGGGGAAGGATTTGAGCAGGCTTAGTAAATATGTGAGTGGAATCCTACTTCTGTTGAAGTTTTGCTACCAACTTAAACGTAGCCAGGCTCTTACTGCTTCTGAGTAAGATTTTGGTAATTTGATCTCCTTATCTCTAAATGGAGCAGCTATTAATACTCTTCTGGCAGATTTTCCTAATCCGGGATAGGAAGTGTTATCTGGCATATGCGATATAATGCCTGGCTCCTGTGCTGTTCAGTGGAGCTTGTCAACAGAAAATATTTGGGTTGGCTGTTTCTAAGACCTGAAGTAATATAATATCACCTTGGCTAGTGATGACATTAGTCTTTTCTTCTGTTTCTTTATAGATTCAGGAGGAAATATGATAACTTTGTCAGTAACGTGAGAAAGCAATACTTCCAAAGGAACTCTACCCTGGAAGGATTCCCGATCTATGGTGTATGTGGTGTGCAAATTACAGTGTCTATGAATATGGGTAGGCACAAAAAGAACAACTATTTTTGAAATATTTTCCCAGTACTATTAATTAATAATGGCAGAACTAAAAATAATCCCATGAGTATGCTCCTTTCTATCATATAGTTAATGTTCTTTCAGTAGCTAAAAAAAAAATTGAAATACATGTAGGCTGTTTGTGGTTTTTGATTTGTGTACCTCTCCCACCTACATCAAGAAGTTATCCTGGAGATGGAAACCTTCCATACCTCGTAAGATTTTGTCTTGAAGGAAAAGCAGCACAAAAGGAATCGAAGAATAAAGCAATGGTTATTCTTGAATAGCTTTTATATTGTAATTTTAACTCAGATTTACTTACTAAAATAGATTACTTTGAATTATTTCTGTATTAATTTTCAAAAATCTCCACTCATATGTTACTTTTCTCCTCTCTACTTGTTTGACTCATTTGTGTACCAAAATGTGCATCAACTGAATACTCTAAAGTGTAATCAGTATAATACTGTTCTGAGACATCATCTACACTTCTATAGAGATAAAAATCCTAATGTAAAAAAATCTGTTGGCTGGTATTAATATTAAATCATCCCCTGGGAAAAGCCCTCAGTGCTAATTAATGAATCATGAAACTTACAGGTTTAAAGATAATATTTGTCACCTATATCTATTCATAAGAACAACATTTTCATCATCAGATTCCATCAGAAACTACTAATTAAAGCTTCCTCTTCCTGCTCTGTATTTCAAGACAACATAGGGGAGGAAATTGCTGCTAAAGCTGTGATTTTATTCAGATTTTTCAGTGCAGTCCAATTTGCATAAAGTCTAATAAAGCATTATTAAAATCTATTAACACTTGTCTATGGCAATTAAATTCAGTTTGCAATTTTGAATGATTGCGTGTCATGCAAACTGAGATAAGGGATCATGGAGGGCTATCAAAGAATGAATTGTAATCCTGGGAGGGATGTGTGAAAGAAGGGTTGTTCACAAGGCACAAACTTTAGGGAAGAATAAATATCATCTGCTTTCTAAAAGGCAGTGAATAATTCTTGGCTCCACAGAGTTGAGATTTAATCATGGCTGCCCTCAGATGTTTATTTTACAATATATATCTATGATATACAAGTCTGATTGAACATTGTGGTATTTTATTATAAAACCTGGAGGGCATTGTCCTCTAGAGAGAACTGAAGATTTTAACTAATATTGATTATTTAGCACAGACTCTAAAAATCATAAGTGAAAATGGGGGCGGGGGGGAAACGAGCCAAAGCAAGACTTAAAACTTTTTCATAGATTCTTAAAGGTTTCAGGGGAACTGGTGAAAATTCAAATAACATTAATTCACAGGACTTTTTAAATTGCTAAGGTGTATACTGAATTTGTTTGTTTATCAAAGTTATGGAAGGAATGTTCTCAATACAAGCTTGTGGGAAGAGTGGGCACTGATACCTGGTTTGCCATCATGACTTGAAAATCAAACTCTATCTGTATTTCAACTGTGCAGCCCTTCCTGCTCAGTTGTGGATGAGTTAGGGCATCTCAGAGCACTGGGACAAGTGCCCTTGCAGGCTGACTTCCCATTACCCTCATTCTGACAGCTGCCCCATGCTGGGAAATGAGGCGAGGCCAAACGTGGCTGCTGGTTGCCCCCATGCAGCCCAACCCCAAGGACAGCCTCTGGTTGTGTTTGCCCTGGGAGCCATTTCTTCTGTGTCTGAAATTCCCTCGCACAAGCTGCATGGTCTTTAGGATGATGAATCAGGACTGTGATCGTAAGAGTCATCCCTGTGTCAGCAGTGAGTGAGAGCTGAAAATGCTGTATTATTTTAAAGGGAAAATTCTTGGCTCTCCCCTGCTGTTTTGGGTATCAGTACACCTGGAGGTATCAAGCTGCCCTTTGGTTTCTGTGTGCTTGAAGACTTTCACTCCTATAGCCTATGTTCTGGGGGAGTAGGGGGAAACCCCGACAACAGAGATTGTGATGCTTACGCATTTACTTTGCAATGGCCTTCCAGGATTACATCACCCTGGAAGTCAGCTATTAGGCTCTCCCTCGAAGAAATTGTCTGTCTCCATCTCAAATTGTCTGTTAAAACCACATAAAGGCTGGATTTAGTTACTAGAGATAACCTTGGCAACAACTTCCTACCAGCGCTGGTTATGCTTCACTGAAATGAAAAGCTGTGAAAGCAGTACAGAGGGACTCCTGGGGCGGAAGATGGTGCTGGGCTCCTAAATAAACCTTTTCCAAGGATAAAATAGCCCCATGCCTTATCTAGAACCAAATGCAAAGATTTGGCTTTGAATTTTTCTCTCTTCCTTGCCAGCATTTTGTACACTCCTTCACATGCACAGCATAAAATAAAGTAAATTTGCTTGTCACTAACCATGGTATTTTTCTTAGAGGCTTGAAAGTTTTAAGACACCTTAATTTAATGGATCTATTTTCTTAAATGGGAAGGCTTTTACACAGTGTGGCCTAGGTGGCCATACAAATATCTGGGTTGACAGGATGACAGTGTTTATATAATTTTCAGAAAAATTACTTGTTAGGGCATTTTTAATAGAAGTTTCTTTAATTTATTCATTAACATTTTCTTCTCTGTAGCCTGCTAAGTTGGAATTATGAAAACAATACCAGCAGCATTCTGGAGTGTTCTTCAAAGCATTTTTAAAATAGCTTTCTAATACTATGTGGCAAAAAGATTAAATGCACAATGTTTTTTCTATTGTGCAATAGAATACATACAAGTATAATAGAATATAAATGTTTTCTAGGCATTTTTTTTTAAAATGACCTCCTAGTGCATTGAGGTTGCACCTCTTGGAAGAGATGCTGTTGCTCCCAACTTTTCCTAGGGGATTGTTTATCTCCCACCATCCAGCATGGGGAACATGACCATTTTATCTTTCTATTTCTGTGACCTAAACTGCCACTGGACTTGGCAATAACTGAGGGCATGCAAAAAACCAGTAGGAGTGGGTCCTCTGCTGCCACTGCCCCAAAGGGAGATAGAACGTGATGTTGTTCTCTGTTTCTCAAGCTTTGCTGCAGTTTGAAGAATTTTTATGAGGGGGGATTCAGTTTGGCAAAATGAGTTCTCTTCTTCTTTGTCTGTGAAACTGTTAGCATGAGAAGTATGCAGAACATCCTGACATCTGGAGTGTTCTGACCGGTCCTACAGCATTAACAGCCCTCTTGCACTCCATGAATGGCTTTCCTCCTTGCTCTTGGGAAGGAGCATACCCTTCACTCTTTTAGAACAAGGCAGCTGGTGGGACCAAAAACAATCTAAGAAAACTTGCTACCAGCACTGTTCTGCTACAGCCCAGGCACAGAAAGAAGTGACAAGTATCAGATTTCTCTATATGAGTTATGCCTTTTGCTGGCTGTTAAAGGGAAAACATCCAGATAATGTGTTTAAAGTCTTAAGCACCACTATCTATACAAAGTGACCAATGGAGACTTCCATAAAAAACATTCCTATTTATTCTTGTCTCGAAAATTATTAATGCCTTCTCTTTTTGCTTTTCCCCATCTGGCTATTTCTTGCCATCTGAAGACTGCAACACCATTTCTCAGATTGGAAGCATTTTCAAAAATGCTGAGCAACTTTTTTTTTTTTTAATTGTAATGTCTCTTGTTCCTTTCTGCAGCTTGCATGCAGCTCTCTAAATATGTTTTCATGTCTTTCTTTTCTGCTTGCCCGCCCAATTCTTCTGTGACAACTAGCTGCCTTTGCAAAATGCTTCTGGGTTTGCTTCATACCACATAAAGTCTAGGCAAATGAATGTTTTCTCTAATGTATTTACGTAGACTATTAAGAAGAAAACAAACCTAGGACAAGAACAAAATTAATCACTGGTTTATTAGTTTGGCATTGTTGCTTGCACACAGAACTGCTTTATATCAAACATGTTTTTTAATAAGTAAATAAATAAATGACAAGCAGGAGTACCAAGCTTAGCCCAGCATGAGTATTGACAGTGGTTACTGCTGACAGCTTTTTACTGTTTCCAAACAACATGTTTCATTCCCTTAACTCCATTGTCATAGGGAATAGGGCAATACCAAGCTATTCAGCAGAGAGGCTTGCAATAAGGAGCATTCATGGCTTTACTTTTGTCTTGACTTGAAGAGGCTTTGACGAAATTGTGCCGGGGGACTTCAGCTTGGCACCCCCGAGTCAGAGGCCGTGTCCACAGCAGAAATTGGAGATCCACGATTTCTCTGCAATGAGACTGAACGGCACTATTTTGGGAGAGCGCTCATTCCCCGCCCTCCAGTTTGATTTAATTCAAAACCACCAAGCGAACATGGAGGAGAAAATCCAGTAGTCCCAGTAGTTGCAAAGACGCATCTCTTATTTTTGTCCGGAGCTTCCATTAATGTGAAGCTGGAAATACTCACTAGAAGGGGAATATGCTGTTTTATCTTGCCCCAGGGCTAACGTAGCTGTGGCAGCAACCCCCCCCAACAGTAATAGAAGTCATGTGTTGGCATAGCTGCTTAGGCTCTGCTTGGACACAGGGACAAGACAAGAAAATAGGATCCAGAAGACAAATTCACCCTTGCTGTTCACCCGTGCTGGGTGTGAATTAGGCTTTAGGTGTGTCTGTGGGCAATGTGAGGGGCTTGTCTCAGGGCTATGATAGAACGGAGTGCACTGTGTTTTCCTGAGTCATGTGGTGCCAGTTCTGGTGTAGGTAGGGTAGGCATGCCCACCACTCACCTGAATATAGCAGCCTGGCCCGCTTTCCCCTTCTGCTTCCCCAGAAAAGTCAGCTAAGTTAAGAGACAAGTTCTTAATTTTTTTTTTTTTTTGCTTGGCTGTTATTTTACTTCTACCAGGCTATCAAAAACCTTTCACTTTTCACTGAAATTTAAAAGCTGTTTATAATTACAGGGCTTCATATGAACTTAGAGATACTAATGTGGGAATTTCAGGCTGCCTTCAGTCAATGTGATTTTTACCTGGGAGGTTGGGAACATTGGCTACAACTTGTACACTGCACTTTCACTAGAGTAGAAGGGAAGTGAAAACTTTGTTTTCTCAGTTTGTGATGCATCAATCTGACTAATGAAACCACATGCAGGCATATAGATGTTATTTTCCTACTTATTTAACCACTTATAAATAAAAGCAGAGAAAAAAAATTAAAAAGTGCTGCTTTTGCTCATGTAATATTGACTAGATTTTTGAAATTAAAATGCCCATTGAAACCTATCTGATGCACCATGCTTTTATTTTTCTTTATTTTAAGCCAGATGGATCATTTTCTTCCACTTATTCTCTGATGTGACCAGCTCCAAAGAAGTAAACTATTTTTGTTAATATTCTCTTGATTTTAATGATAGGTACTCAGTCTGAACAAGACCATAATCACAGAATGGTTTGGGTTGGAAGGGACTTTGAAGATCATTCAGTTCCAACATCCCTGCCATGGGCAGGGACACCTGCCACTAGACCAGATTGTTCAGGGCCCCATCCGACCTGGCCTTGAACACTGCCAGAGACCGGGCATCCACAGCTTCTTTGGCCAATCTGTTCCAGTGTCTTACCTCCCTCACAGTAAAGAATTTCTTACTAATATCTAATCTAAATCTGCACACTGTCAGTTTAAAGCCATTCCGCCTTGTTCTCGCTCTACGTGGCTTTGTTAAATGTCCCTCTCCATCTTTCTCGTAGGCCTCCTCTAGAAATGGGAAGGCTGTTCTAAGGTCTCCCTGGAGTTTTCCCTTTTCCAGGCTTCTCTTTCCAGTTGTTACACAGAATATGCTGAGTTGGAAGGGACCCATCAGGATCGAGTCCAGCTCCTGGCCCTATACAGGATACACCAAGAATCACACCATGTGTCTGAGGGCATTGTCCAAACACTTCTTGAACTCTGTCAGGCTTGGTGCTGTGACCCCTTCCCTGGGGAGCCTCTTCCAGTGCCCAGCCACCATCTGGGTGAAAAACCTTTTTCTAATATCCAGCCTAAATCTCCCCTGACCCATGCCATTTCCTTGAGTCCCATCACTGATCACAAGAGTAAAGAGATGTGTCTGCCCCTCAGCTTCTGCATACGATGCATATTGAAGGAAGTGTTGCACGGGGTGAAGCACAAGATCTGTGTTCATTCTTTGTGGTTGCTGAGTATTGTGCAAGGAATGAGTCTTTAAAATTTTTCAATAATATTGAATAATTTAAATTGAAATTCATGCCTGTCCCTTTGCAAATAATTTTAAAATGTTTTTCAGGAATAAGTTTATACTAAAGAATTTAACCTTGCTGATATATCTGGGATATACTGTGGAGGTAGTTGCAAGAGCCCTGTTCTTTGGTGTAGGTGTGATATACGAGAGATGCCTTAACTTGCACTAAATATGTGAATGGCTTATTTTAACAGCTGCTGGAATGGTCATCTTTGGCTCGAAATACCTTGTTTTAGGCCTTGAAATGCTAAAATTACATGGCAAGATACACCAGTTACACATGGAATTACCAGCATCCCAACAGTACCCTAGCAGATGGGTGGCAGTGGGATTTGAAGACTAGCTCGGAACTATGATTCCCTGGTTATGTGCTTGGGTGTCTTGGTTTATCAAGAAATGAAGGTATGCATGGATTTTGGGATTTAAACAGTCTTCTGTGAAATTTTCTTTGAAACAGTTTTGTGATGACTTACATAGTTAGCAAGCAAAAGGGATGTTTTTTTACTTTCAGTGTTTTGTTGAACAAAATAAACCAATATAAAATATTTCACAAATGAAGTAAAAAAAGATGTGTAGGCAAAAGGCTTTTTAAATTGAATTTTAGACCAGTCAAAAAAGTTTTCAGTTTGTTGTCTGAACAGAATAAAGTTTACAGCTGAAGTGATGGAAGGATGGGATGCAGGGATGCTTGTTTTTATGGAAGCATTAATAAGATAATTTAAAAAAAAGTAAAAAAATAGGCAAGAGCTAGGGCAGCCTGCGAACTAAAAATCTGATTTTTGCTAGGACTTAGACTTATGTGCCCAAGCAGCAGCCATGCAGGCCAGCAAACAGAACATAGCCCCTACTGATGTGAGTGATTACCTGAAACCACAAATTTTACTGAAAAGGAAAATAAACAAAAGAGAAAAAACTTTCTTTTTCTTAATGTAAATCTTTTCTGCTGCTTGGAACTAATACCTTTTATTGCTACTGTTGTTTAAATATTAGCTTTTGTAGTTCACTTGCCGGAAGCAGCACTCACCGTATTTCATTAAAAATGGCTGAAGTTCACCTCTGTGCTTTGTATATCAAAAGGGTGCTTTTCTGGCAGCTGGGAGGATGCCACTGTGCGTGGCATGTGAAGGTGTAGCAACTGGCCATATTTACTGTGCTGGGACTCTGAGTAGTGTCTGTGTATAGGTGCATGGGCATACATGCATGTACATTAATGTTTATAAATGTAGCATTTTCAGAGTGACCTTTTAGTGAGGTTAATTCCTATGCATAGGTCCTCTGAAGCTGAGTAACAGGAATATATTTGAAGGAAGACAACTTCCATGCCTGTTGGTCTTCTGCTTAGTGTAACATTCTTGATTCTTTTAGAAGCAGCAGGTGACTCTAAGACCAGGAGGAGGACTTGAACAGACTCTGCAGTGTTTGTGGGATCACACTGTGTGTGTGGGTTGACTACCCAGCTCACTGTGCTTTTAGTTAGGGAAGGGGATAAGAAAATCTAAATCTATTTACAGTGTAAATGTAGAAGTTTCAATCCAGAGGAACTGGATTTTTTCTTATAAACTATCTTTGTAGCTGATTTCAAGGAAAGGTATTCCTTTTCCTTTCCTTAAGAAATATCTGCAAGAAAGTATCCTTTTAACTTTCTTCACCACTAATATTTTTTTTGCAATTTTCTCTCCCCAACATATATGCCTCTTCCAGCTCTGTTTTCTTCTGAAACTGAAGCTCCTGTAGACTCCTGCAAGATCAAGGTTTCCTTGTGGTCCATGAGAGTTACGGCACGAATCCTCAATGATTCAGCTGTCACGTTGAGGTCACCAGAAGGGATACGGGTGGGAAGTGTTGTGGTGTTTCTCTCTCTCTTTGGAATTGTAAGAGCTGTGTGAAGCAACTGCATTGACCAAGGGCTATTTAAGCCCTTGGCTGAAGGCAGAGTGGGGTCCCTGGGGGACCAGAGTACCTTGTGGGAGGCCACAGCTCATGGTGTTTCTCGCTGCTATGCCATGATGCTTCAACAAACTGCAGCACTGGCACAGCCTGGTTTCTCTTGCTATTGTGACTCATGTGGGAGCCTTCAGAGTCTGGGGGTGAGCTAGGAAGCCTTTTCTGCTTTGGGACTGTAAGTAGGTTTTCCTTACTTCAGATCAGGTGCTCATTTTCCTGACAGCTTTCATGAGCTTGGTGTTGTCAAGGTCTCTGACCTTCTGCCAGCAGTGATCAAAGTCAGGCAGATGCTCAAAAATTGCTGGGAGATACATGGTTGGACACACACATGCATGTACTCAGCATGATTGCATTAGCCTTGTCTTCTTAAGAAACA
The DNA here is from genome assembly GCF_000738735.6 of Corvus cornix cornix. Taxonomy (NCBI): domain Eukaryota; kingdom Metazoa; phylum Chordata; class Aves; order Passeriformes; family Corvidae; genus Corvus; species Corvus cornix. The sequence continues at coordinate 65,960,213 of NC_046333.1, forward strand.
GATGAAAGCTATATAATTTAATGGTTGGATACAAGTTCTGTGAGTGGTAATGAGAACAATGCTGCCTCCGCCGCACCACACAAAGAGCTGACTTCTGAGGGCCTCTTTGAAGTGTTGGGGACAAGCACAGCGTTGCAGTGGCAAGTCGTCTGCAGCGTGAATAAGCACGTGTTTACGCACTGCTTAAGTGATGCTGATATTTGTCTGTACGTACTTTCTATACAAACATCTGGCTGGAACAACCTCTGTGGGAGAGAGGCTACCTATGGTCCTCGAGCTGATGGAGACAGAGGCTGAGGCACATCCATGACCATAATGACAAGCTGTAGCCCTACATGTGTGTTTTACATGGTTGCTTAGGGTTTTCCTTTCCATTTCTCAGCTGTTGCACAGATTTCCCCAGCACCAGTTTCCACAGGCTGCAGTAGCTGACGCAAGAGCTCTGAAAAGTTGCAAGAACTGGTGACTGAAAATGCAGTTTTCAGCTGTCAAACAGAGCAGCTTATGCAGCAGGCTGGGCAATGCAAGTGGACAGGTTTCACTCTGCCTGGGTATTCTCCTACAAATCCCTTTCTGGGAATGAGAAAGCTGTGTCCCACAATAAAAATAACACTGTTGTATACTTTCTCAAAGTGAAGCCAGCATGACAATGTGGGGGAAGTTAGAAGTTTTTCAGGAACAAGAAAGGAGATTTCTGATTCTGTTTCAAATAGTCTGTCTTAAGCCATAGGTATCACCAGAGGGGCACATATGTTGACTATCTGGCTTCTCTCTAGAGCTTAGAGTGAAACTGAATTTAAGAAGGGTCAGGTATAAAAGCTAATTTTACTTTATTCAGGGTGAAGAAGGTCCAGTGTTCAAGTTAGAAATAGTCTATGTTTCTTGCAAATGTGTGCTGGTTTTTTTGTTGTAATATGACAGAGAAATTATTTTTCTGGGCATAGCAGCACACAGAATACTGTGTGTGCATGTATCTTGAGCTGTGGGAACGCTTTTTGATCTCTAATTACAGACCATTGGCTGAATAATGTAAGAAGTCTATATTATATAGATATATAAAGCCTCATTGGTATATGCAAGAGGAGAGAGTTTAAACTGTGGGGTATTTTTCCTTTGGCTTTCACTTGCTGAATCATGTAAGTCCCAGATTTCTCTTAAGTGAGTAACTATAATAATGTCTGTATAGCAGTGTTTTTGTTACTGTTTAGAGGTGTTTCACAGAAGCCACGTACCCCTCCAATTTGATGGGTACTCAAAGAAATGGCCCAACTCAAAGAGATGTTCTTTGCTTTGCCTGGGTTTCTGGGTTTCCACCTTGGGTGTGTGCCTTTCTTTTGGCTGCCTGGAGCCCCATCCTGCCGTGGGTCCTGGCTGCATCTGGGCATCTCACTACAACAAGGGACTGGCAAATGAGTCCCAATCCCATCGGATGTGAACCCTCGTTTCATATATAGTTCCATCCCTGGGCTTGTTTCTATAGCTTCAGCATCATTCTTATACCTGTGAAATTCATGCTCATTGCAGTGGAAAGGATTTTGACCATTACACCTGAACCTTTCAAGAAATACCATTTTTATTTGACATTATCATAATTTTGGCATTTGCAGCTCTTTGTGCAACAGTGAGCTAAGGGACTGCAGTAGGGTTCTTGAAGCCTCAGATCTAGTTAAAATAATAGTTAATGGCTATTGCAGATTTACTTTGCTCTTGAGCCAAGAAGGGATCTGTGCTGGAAGCCAAATCTGAAAGCTTGTCACAACCACATGAGATGGAAAAGCAGTCTCTGAGACATATTGATAGCTGCAGATGACAGAAATGATATTCATTGCTATGGACAGTAAAATTTATATATATTAAAAAAATGCAAACTTTGGAGAACGATGGGAAGCACTGACAGGAAACGCCTTAGAACAAATTTCTGCAACAAAAAGTGGCCGGAGGAAGCAGATTCAATGAAAAAGGTTTATTTATTCTGATCTGGGGGCCAAGTGATAGAGTACAACAAAAATCTGAAATATCATTTCCCTTCCCCTAGTAGAAGTCACCTCAACTTTGGTATACAACAAAAGTGTTCTCTGCATAGCTTTGTAATTATAAGTATTGAGTGTATTTTCAAGAAAAGAACTATTTAACTAAAAGCTTTGCTCCAGTTAAAGCATGATGGAATATCCAAAAATATCTGGGTAAATATTGCCCTCTTCCCTTGAGCAAGTAAAATATATAAATTGCCCCTCATGTTCTCTCCAACATGAATTTCAATATTTAAGAAGCCTAGCCAAGTATTAAGAGGCATTCTAGTATTATACAAGAAAAAATTTAAATTGATGCAGATTTTGTTTAAATTATAGCTTGCCATTGTTTTTTCCAACCCCTTTGTCACTTTCTGATGGTGCTGCCTAAATACTGGCAGAACTGAATTTTAAGTAAGAAAAAAGAGGTAGACTGCTTTGATAGGTGAAACAGGGTAAACTGCTATACATAATAGATACTGTAGCTTAGAAATTTTGGAAAACAGGAATAAAAGGGGTAGGAGCTCCTTCATAAGTCCAGAGTTATGCGATTCTACTTAAAAAGAAATATGATATGCTCATTCTCTACAGAGGTGCATTTTATCCTTGGTCTGTCAGGGAGAGGTGAGGAAGTGTTTGCTTCTGGTTTTTTGTTCCTTTGGTATAGCAGGTAGGGAAGGCGCAAAGAGAAAAGTTTTAACCAACTAAACTTGTGTCGAGCTAGGAATTATCTTGAAAACTGCTTTATATAGAAAACTTGCTTTTGAAACTGTACCTTAGCCAAATTACTTTCTGCAGAAATCTTTTGACTTACCAAACAAGGAGGAAAATTAAAGGAAGTGCAGTATTTTCAACAGGAGTCAAAAATTCTAAAATATTATGAAGGTGGGCATGAGTTTATTACCTGACAGACTGTAGTTGATCATCTTGAGGAAAGTGGGGAGCAGCAAGTGGCTCAGGGAGCAGAGTGCATTGTTTTGGGACCCCAGCCAGGCACTGAGGACAGGATGAGGGTGGCCACACTTTGCCAGCAGCCAAGGTGACCATGGGTCAGTGCAGTACATGAGACAAGGATATTATTTAATATATGCATGCATATGTCATATTTAAAAATACATACATACATATATATATATATTTTTTTAAAATGTAGGTGAATTATGTGAAATACTAAGATGAAGAGAAAAGGGGCTATAAAGGCCAGAGTCATAGAATCATTTAGGTTGGAAAAGATCAAGAAATTACCATAGAAAAAAACTGATGAAAGAGTAGTTAGGGGAGGAGAAAAATAAAAGGAAACAAGCTGGCATTTCTTGCCTTATTTTGCAAACTTCACTGTGGTAGGTAGATGTTATAATCACCAAACTGTCAGCTGCTTGTGCAAACTTGCAGGCTGTGACCCCAGCCCAGCTGAAGGGAACAGCAGAGCTCCTGTTGACTGGGGCAGGGCCAGACTCTGCTCCAAAGCTGTGTTTTTTTCTGTCGCTAGTCACAGCAAATCCCAAGGGCTGCACCACCAACTGCTTCGGGCTTAGATGTGGCTCCCTCCCAGTTTTGGAGAGGCAGGGTGGTGCGTGGTGTCTGGCTGTGCTGGCGGGGTGTGCAGGACAAGGGAAGAGGTGGCACAGCTCTGTACCTGCGAGTTTTGGAGGCACAGAAAGCACTATATGTCATGGTCATTTAGGCTGCCATGTACTTAGCACTGGAAGTTTTATAGAAAGGCAAAATATACAATTCAATTACAACTGCTGCAATGCAATCCAAGTTGATCTAGTTTCTCCCACATGAGCTGACCACAATTTTAAGCTTGGCATAGCCTGAAAGCTTGAGGAATGTATTTCCAGTAATTGCCAGGCCACTTCATTGTTTCTGTGTATACATAAACACTAGGCTGTGATCATAGTGGTCATGCTTGAGCTGCTATCTGAAATTCACTTGTGCTATAGGGATTGACTAATCTGGTTCATACTGACAGCAGTTTCCATTTACTGTATTAGCTCTCTTTGACTGTTAGCGCCATGCGACTCCAGCTAGACTTGGAAAACAAAAACTGTTAAGAACTACTAGGCACACGAGTCACGCAGCAGAAAACCCATGTGTCATCGCAGGACCCGTGACTTGTCAGCTCAGGAAATCAGGCTGGGTTGCAGAAGATCCATTTATAAGATGCCAAGAGTACAAAGCACCTAGTGAGGAACAACAGGCAGTCAGTTCTAAAATATATGGCAGAGGAATAGCAAAGAGCTGGTGTTCTGCAGCCTCAAGACATGCTCTTACTTGGCCTACATCAGCTTCTCCCTTGCTTTCTGTTTGTCTGAGTACTGTGTGTAAGAATATTAATCCCTAAAATCTGCATCCTTTTGTTCCCAGCCAAAGTCCCCTATGAAGTCAGTAGGTTAGGGTTTTTTTGTTTCAGCTTCAATCTATGCTGCTGTTACAACTTCTTTAGTGCTGGGCAAAATAAAGCTCCCAGTTAAAACTGGGTGCATTTCTTTATTCCTTCCTAGCAAATCTATTTCTTTTTAGTTTTTCTCAGGATATTGATTGCTGGTAATTTAATGTGTCTCAACCGTGAAAGGCTGTTATGACAGTTTCACGTGCTATTGCAGTCTTTTATTTCCCCGTTCACAGACACAAATGGAAGATTTTCCTCACTGGACTATGATATATAATTCATCTAACGTTACTCCACTCAGTAGCCAGATGCTGCAAATTTCAGCAGCTGGACCATTATTTTAATAGAGCCCAGTCTGTAGTTATTTGACCTGTTCTTTGTTACACTTCCATAAAACAATTGGCTCAATTAAATGAATCTTTAGGTAGCAGAGTCAAAATTTATGGAAGGATGTGATTAATTACTTTGAAATTCTGCACGTATAATTTAGCTTGTGCTTAGGGGAGAAGCGGAAAAATGCTTGGGAACTTCAGTATCCCTGATGGTTGCATCACAGGGGCTGAGGTCTCTATATAACACAGATAGAAATAAAGTGACCCTATTTCTACCTTTCTACACACCCCTGGTGCCAGTCCAGTCCTTGAAAGCCTGCACTTTGCTAAGAAAAGCAAAACTTAGTAGCCCTCTTCCTGCTGCTGCTGCTTCTCCATTTTGGGTTGAGCTCTCCCTGCTGGGGAAGGTGGTTTTTCCAAGGTCTCCACACTGCTGTGTAGAGCGAAATGGGGACCACTGTCGGTCCATGGGCAGAACCCACTGCTTTTCCTTGGCTCCCATCACAAAATAATAGGCTCTTTCTGCTGCCAGCCAGTGTGACTCGAGAAGTAGAAATACCTGATGTGGAGATTAAGTGCTCTTCGTAAGTATATGAAGGAAGTTATGCAAGGAAAATAAGATCATATTTGTATTTGCTTTTCCTTGAGAAGTCTGTGCTGCATTATGTACACTGTTGAAGTAGTGTGCCTGACCTCAGAAATGTTAAAATTAAGAGTTACTCATACACCCTTTGCCCAGTTCTGGCAGGGGGAGTTTTCCCCATCTTTATTAGCAGCATCCCCAGCCTGCCTCCCAGACAGTCCTGGCTTCCTGCCGTCCCCAGCATTGACTTGCCTGTTCTGGTGCCTGGCCAGCAGTAGCTCAAAGCTTTGCCCAGTCAGTGCTTGACTGCTCTCCTGGTTCGAATGAGAGGAACAAATTGAGGTTACAAGTTACAGGTTGATCGTTATGAAAAGTTCCCAAATTATTTGTTGCTCTGGTTTATTAGTGGCAAACTTAATTTGCCTTTTCTGTTGATGAGGGGAACTGGATACAGTGATGTAGCAGTAGATAACTCTTGTCTGTCTCCAGAATAGGCGTTTGTGAGGTAGTCTCTGATGCAGATGTTGCTTCACACCATGAGATTCTCCACATTGCTTTCCTTCAGCTGGATTTCAGCCCAAGTACTGTAGGGAAAAGTAATAGATTAAGATGTGTCACCCAAAGCAAAGAGTGATTTATTCTCTAGTTAGTTGATATTGATGTGAAATTATCAAGTCCATTGTTAGTGAAAGCTGAAACCTGGCATGATTTTAGTCCAGCTAAATTCAAATATATGGTTCCACAGAAACATGACAAAGTACTGCAGTGATAGTTACAGACATACAGAATAAAGGAGAATTTATGGGTATGGGGTTTTTTTCAAAGGCAAACAAGGGCCAGTTTGAAAGAAAAGGGAGGAGGGAAGACTTTAAAAAATAAAGAAGTGATCCAACATTCCATATGCAGAGAAAACAATTTCCATGCCTCTTATCAAAAATGTGTTAAATCAGCTAACATTGATATAACTTCAAGCAATTAGGAGCATGCTAATAATGATATGAGTCTTCAGCTGTAAATAATTACGCTGCCTCAAGGCTATGCTTTAATTTTTGGCTTGCTGTATCTATAAACAATAATCAAACTGCAAAGCTAGTTGTGTTGTTTTTGTTCACAATTTGTGAAATGATTTCTGTACCCTACAGTGATGCTGATGGCTATTTTGACCTTCAGGAACTCCGGCCTGTGAGGCTAAGAGCTAATGTGTACTTCCATCGATCTGAGTTACAGGCACACAGCAGGTTCCTGTGCCTGTTCTTCACAAGTACAAAAGCTGCTATCGTCAATCAGTGTGTGTTGTGAAAAGGGGACTTGCTGCTGAGACTCAATAAATAGGGACATTAGGAGGAAATGTTATAATTGCTGCTACCCACATCTTGTTAATGAGTAATGTACAGTTAGACTCCATGCAATTGCAGCTAAACTGTTTATACAATTTATTCTTATGTTGCAACTAACATTTAACATAATGAAGTATCATAATTGCACCCATTAAAGTCAAGATTAAGATTTGTTTAATTAGAATTAAGAAAATGTAGAATAGACTTTGAAAATGTAGGGTTTACTGGGTAGAATGTGCAGCATGTAGGGAAATGCAGAGAATGGATATTAAAGAGCTTTGTTTGTGGAAAACCATGTTCATGGGTCACAATTCTCCTGTCACCCCACTTTTGGAGCAGCAGTTGAAAAATAAGCAACACACTGACACAGGTGTAAAAATGGAAACACAGGCTGGCCTTGACTTCTGCCTCTGATTCTTAAATTATCTGATCAAATATAAAATGATATTTGTTTAGAAAGTAATGTGTATCCTTACTATTAGAAGGCTTCCTATTTCAGTGTTAAATCACACCATCCAAATGCAGACCTTCTGTTTTCTCCCTGATGGGAATCTGAAATAACTTTGCATTAATGGGGAATTAGGAAGGGAATGAGTCTTTAGACATGATATAGAATGGTCACGTGTATATATTGTTTTAGGGATAAAATAAGTAATTGCTCTCAGCTCTCTTAAAACACTCTACAAATAGAAAGATTCAAGCATGCACTAGTATTGGGAAAAAAACTGAGACTAGATCCATAAAGTAGCAACTGTGCAAGATATTTGAAAATTATAATCATCTTTTGGGAGTGTAACAACATTCATAGATGACAGAAATATCTTAAGGCTTATAAATAGAATAAAATCCTGTGTTTGACTTCTGATGGAGCAGAATAGACAATACACAGGAAAAGCCATGTTCTTTCTGCCGCAGCTCGATTAGCTGGGAAGGGCCATTGGGTGGGATGGCTCTCCCAGGGCTGTTATGTCCACAGGAAACACTAATACCACCATCAGTAACCCCACTTCCGTGTAGAGAAAAGTTTTCCCATATAGCAATGCAAATAATGTTGTGGTTTTGGTTTGATGGAAAAGTGAATATTGATAGAAGAACCTGTGTTATAAAAAAAAAAAAATTGCAAAAATTTTGCTTTACTTTCACATGGTGATTTGGGTTTTTTCTTTTCTTCTAAAAGTAAGGGGCAGGATGTGACTAGATTTGGTGTGGATTGGTTAACTTGGCATTGTAAGGGTTAATTGTTTCGTTCTGGGATGCTGAAAATTCTCTTGTGAACAGAGTGCTTTACAGATCATAGTTTGCCAATATAGGATGCTCAGGAAAAACATAGGTATTTTTAGTCTTTTCATTATTTCTAGAAGATTTTAAGAAAATGTGTTACATTCAGGTTGCATTTTCAGCTTACTGAGTAAATGTATCACTGTAAAGGTTTTGATAATGGCATATTAAGGAACTCACTGATCATAAATGCTGTCGTCAAACGTGATAATTTATGCAGAGAATAATTATAGATGACAAACAGAAACAAAAGCCAATTAGGACAATTACTGCTGTAGTGTTAAATCAAATGAAGTTTTTATCATTCTTCCTTTCTCTAAAATAAATCACAACATGAACCTGTTGGTCAGCATTTTGAAAAAAATGAACTGAACAACTCTGAATATTATTATGATGCTGAAGCTTACCAACAAACTCAGTGCTGGTTATCTGAGGTTTAGAAGCCCATTGATTCCCTTTAGAAGGATCCCAATAAATATGGAATAAAATTGACATTGATTTCCTTTTTTTGGGGGGGGAGGAACTCTTGCACTGTAAGATAAGAGATATATTCAAGTGGGTTTAATTAAACTTGCAAGACACAGTGAGCTGTGCAGTTCTTATGGTTTTGGCTTTCTTTCAATATGTACAAACTAGGAGCTCTGTGGCAGCATTGTTAAAGGCCATTTTTTTAAAAGGAGATGAAACATTGCTAGCTGAAACATGATAACCTTGTTCTCATACATGAGGCATGCGCAGGTAACATGGATTCTCCCAGAGTCATCGCTTGTTACCTGAATGATTTTGTTTTGAAAGCTAAGGACCATTTATGGTTCTGTTGTCTGAACTTTTGGAGATGTACTGCAATATCTCCATGGTCCTTTAAAGACCCTTTTCACCTCACAGTTTATTTCCAGTTTCCCTTCCTATCTGGAAGGCCCAATTCAGAACTGTCTTGGAAAACCACCCACCTTTTCTTCATTGTCTGTTAGTTAACTGGACCTTCCCTTTCTACCCCAAATCATGGCCCAGGGTACCAGAGGTGCTCTTCTGTCTCCTAACCCCCTCAAAGCTATCATGCAAATAGCCAGTAAGAAGCCTAAAGCGTAGTTACCTGGAAGGGGGCTGGAAAGAGCTGTCTGAGTTATCCAATGAGGCCTTGGTAATCATAGTGCATGACTAATCCAGAGAAAAATGCCTTTTCCTAGTGCCTGTAAGTATGGAGCGCTGAGATGCTGCGCCAAACCCCTCTTGAAAGCTTCAAAGGCTGGCAAGGTGCACTGTAATGTAGGTCTTCTCATCCGTGTCCTAGGTCCCTGCAATAGCAGGAGATTTTCAAAGGTAGGTTACCCTGGTGGTTGCAGGCAGGGGCAAAAATTACTCCCCCAGTCATTGCTAAATGGATCTAAGGGAATTTCTTGACTGACTCAACTTGGTGATAAGGTTAGTCTTGTGTGAGAAGAACATACCAAAGAGATTTTTAATTGCACTAGGATCACCAGTCCACAATATCTCTACCCATGAAATTTCTTTTCTTCTTCCTCCTTAAAAATCAAGCTAGTCATGAAATAGAGGAGGGGAATAAAAACTGCTTTTGCCCTCTCATTTGTTTATAGCTGACAACTGATAATTTTACTCTGGAGTGCTCCAGATCCCTTATTTTTAAAAAAAATTAGTATGTTGTTCTGGAGCTTAAGGCAGACATTGTAGAGGTGAAGTAGACATATTAAGTGGTATTCTTCATAAATCAGAATGTATTCAGCATCTTCCTTTCTGCTGTTTGGAGAAGACCCTTTCCTGTGTAGCACAGATTCACTGTGTTTTACTTAGCAGAGGCCTTACTGGGATTTACTTTACTTCCTAGTCCCAACGGGTGTATTTTTGTGAGGTTAAAAACATGCCGACAATAAGCTTGATGCAAATCGTATCTTCATTAAAACTATTGTGCCAGAGTAGGTAGCACAAAGGGTTTCTAGCTGAGTGCTACCCCACTGAGCTGTGTTGTTGCAGCTTTCTTTGTCTGTGGCGCCTGGGATGCCGGTGTCCTCAGCTGACTCCGGCTGAAATGGGCAAAACAGCTCTTGGCAAGTCTTCATGTCCCACTGTAGGGCTGTGCCTGCAGCCAGAAGGGCATGCTCAAAAATGAACTAATCCACCCTGCCCCCTCCTCAGCCAGACCTCTGTTGGCACCCCATGAAATTAGGGTGTGTGACCCCTGTCCCACCCTGTGAAATTATTCCTGTCTTTTATATCTCATGAAAAAGGCAGCTTTCTTTTTGCTAAACTTGGCCATCTGGTAAAAGAAAATAGCCCGAAATATATTTGTCCTCTTGCAGCAGGAAGGGAAAACTAAACTGTTATAGAATGTCTCTTTAGCCAAGAGTTCAATGATAATGACTGCAGAGAAGCAATTTTAGTACTTCCCAATGATTACAGGTTTATAGTTTCATAATTATTTAATGCTTGTTAGACATATATATTTAAGCATGCTTCTTCTGATGCAAGATCTCTTGCTAAGCTAATTTGGAGTAACTCCCTGCCAAATCAATATCAGTCTCCTGGCAAATATTATTAAATATTTGTTTGATACCTATTTACAAGTAGGAAAATAATTTTGCTGCCAAGGGATTGTAAATGTGTGAAAAAACACTCTGACAGCTTACTTCACTCACTGTCTGCAAGCCGGCGTCTGCATGCCAAAGTTGGAAGACTAAGATGAAGAACATAATTAAGGAAACATATGAAGGCTAGCACAGGGTTTGAGATTAATTAGCTGCGCGTCAATAATCTCATCAATATCCGATTAACAAATGACACATTGCCCAATGAAACATATTGATTCATTCACACTCCACACTGTTAATAAATTGAAGCTGCTTTGCTAAATGAGAAAGCTGACAAAATAATAGCTTCCTAATACTTCTCCAGTATTGTGATAAAAACATAAAATTAGCCCAAAGTATACTTAATTTAGCAGCACTGTCACTACATTTATGAAGCTTGTTAGCACAATAGCAGGGAAGTTGTTTTATCACCTAATTGTTAGAATGGATACATTAATACATGGATGTATGCAAAAGTAGAAATGGAAATGTTATCTGTTTGTTTGGAACAGAATTCTTAGATAAAGTGTTTTGGCAGAGGTGACATAAACCTTCTGTATAATCTTGGAGCTTGAATGGGCATTTTTTGTTAAAGTATTAGTTTCTAAGCCTAGTGTTCAAAAATGTCGCTGACATTTTTTCTTTCACTCATTTAAGTAGAAGTGGTGTCAATGCTTTGCTTTGTGAAGATCAGATAAAAAAATTATTTTTGATGAGGAAAATTCTGAAATCTTGAAGAAAGCCGATGTAAAATAAAGGAGCCCTCTTTTCCTTCCTATGAATTGGGACACTCAGTGTGCTCCTACAAAAGAAGCTCTTTGTAAAAATGTGAGAAATGTCTGCAGATAAAATGTGCTTCTTACTTGTCTTATTAAACTGTCAAAAATATTCAAAACTACAGAAAAATTCAGAAGCATAAAACATTGATGTGTGTTTTTTCTAGGGGACTAATACTGACTTGTTGGTTTCTTAAGGTATTTGAAAGAATACTATCATGGGACTAATGGGACTACTGCAGTAGCAGCTTGTTAGAAGGGTGGAAGAACCACTACAGCTATCAGGATCTGGATATGGTTTTGTTCTGCACAGCAATAGGAAAAATCCCTTTTGTGGGAGAGGATATCCTTGTCTCTGAGCTACTTGGTAAGAGCAGTGGGGCTTGGTTTTTTCTGGCGTGTGTGTTTTGGTTTTGTTTGGTTTGGTTTTTTTCTTTAATTGAAGAATTCTTCCAACGAGGTGAGGAAAGCCTACCAGGTGACATTCTTCCCCTGCCTCATTTGGCCACCTACGAGATCTTTGGTGTGAGCCTGTGTTGCTACAACAAAACAGCTGTGTCCCAGCTAGTTCTAATTGTGCTGGTGTTTGCAGGATCCCACTAGCACATCTTGCTGTCATCTGCCGAGCCCCATGATGCTGCCACCTGCCAGCCCCCTTGCTGGTGGGTGCCCCTTCCCACTAGGCAGTTGGGTACACGGAAGCAGTGGCTGGTCGGCGTCAAGGAGACCCAGGGTGTGCAGGGGCAGCAGGACACAGAGCAGCAGCACTGTCCATGCACCCGCAGTGTGCAAGGGAATGGCTGCTGTGACCCCAGCCTGCTGCTGCAGCACCTGATCCCCCTGAGGAAAGGTGCAGGATCAGAATGGGAAGAGGATCACTCTCCTGCCTGGTTTCGAATCGCTACTTGTGCCTTGATGGCAGAGCTGCAGTGTGGGCAGAGCCACGTGGACCTCTGTGGCCAGATGCCACAACCAGGATTGTTTTGCTGTTAAGGGCCAAGTGTAGTGGGTGATTTAGAAACATGTCCTCATCTGAAGACATACTGAGATTTTACTTCATCTACTTACATGTATGCAACACACACACACACACACACACATATCTATATAGATACATATAAAATATTGTCTCAGACTCGCTAGGAGGAAAGAGTGATTGGTTTAAACTTTCAAGTTATCTGGACCACTTTCTAGAAAATTTGGAGGGTTTGAAAGCAGGAGGCCCAACCATTTGCTTTACTTTTAATGGTCACTTTTAGTGCTCCTGTTGAGGATTTTTTGAGTCATTGTTATGCATTCAAAAAACCTTAACTGTTAGACTTCACAAAAAAATTTATTACTGATTAGAAATTAGTGATTAAAAAAGCTCATTTCAGTACTGCCCTGTTGTTGAGGATTGTTCCCCCACAGTGTGAAGTGTTATTTTCAACCCAATTTTCAACAAACTGGCTAATGTTTGTTCCATCTGTAGCTTGACTAACTGTCATTAACTTTTTAGGGCTCCATGATATGCTGAATAGCTTGGAACAACTAATGATTTTATTACCAATCTTAATATTTAGAGTTCCCTGTGGAGTCATGTATGGTTCTTAATGAAACCATTATTTACAGGATTAAAATCTCTTGGAAAATTCCTTTCCTTCTGACTGCACTGAGATTAACACATCCTTGCAGTCCAGCTTGGGATAAAAAAGGGCTTTACATGAGGCGTAACACTTAGATCATTTAAAGAAACCAGAGTTATGTCTAAAATGTCAACAATCAGAAATGCAACCACCAACTCCTACTCTAGATCAATTAAGGATAGCCTGCTACAGCAAGCTGTTATTATTTTATTTGATTCTATGTTCTGTCTTAGGAACAGTCCTTGTAATGAGTAATTATTTGATCATAGAAGTACATGTGTACTCCTGCCAAATCAGTGGTGTTGGACCTAGCATTTATAATAGTAAGTCATGAAGGATTCCCTTGCAACCAGTCTTGTGAGAGTGATAGGTGGTACTATTAAGGGCTTTGTCTGAAATGCATACATGAATAGAAGTTTGCTAATAGAAGCTTACTAAAAAGAATATCTTATTGGATCTCTGGCTATGTTTACAGTCTGTGGCAGTCACTGGGTAAGAATTTCATTTCATGAAAATTCAGGAGATTTTTGACACCAGTTGGTTTGTTATTAGCTAAACTTATGTTTACCATACACCCACTGTTTTAAAACCTCACCTGGAAATATCCTATTTTCACAGGTATCCTCAATTTTCTGAAGCACTCACATATGAAAAATTATGAGCTGAGGTTTGTCTTGACACCTTCAGGCTGAAAGAGCATTTGGAGGAGTCTCTGGTGTTGTGCAACTGCTTGGCATGTGATATGTTAATCTACGTGACTCTCTTACCTCACTTAAGAGAAGTCAGTGGTGACCATCTACAGCTTCACTGAAAGAAGTATAAAGTTTCAGATCCTTCTGCTGTGATCTGAATGCTGTAATCTGTGGATGGTTTTCATGCTTTGTCCTCATATAAATCCCATTAATATCACTCTCCATCATGTAGATGAGGAGTACCCAGGAATAATAACTTCTCTGAGGGGCACATGTCCACCAGGTATCAGGAATGGACTCCGGAGCAGTTCAGTCAATAGCGTAGCTCCTGACAATAGTGGCAATATTTCAGAAGCAGTTAATAAGGGTGAGGATACATGTCTGCCTCCAGGGAATGATCCTCAGAAACCAGCAGGAGGAAAACCAAATTGGAAGTGTCAAAAAAGGAGGGAAAAAATTAAAAATAAAAAATCCATTGCTATTAGACCTACAGCATGCTAAGACCTGAAGAAAAACGAAGTGAAGCTTGTGAACTTTAGCTAGTGTCTGAAGTTTTCTGTCATTTATCTGACAGTCTCTCAATGAAGCTTTGTCTTGTTACCAAAATGGGGATCTAGTGGGTATTTTCTTGTGTTCTTTCTTTTTCTTACCTACTCTAGTTACAGTGCATTTGAATATCTTTATAGTCTTTCTTGAACACAGCCATGGTTATCTTAAATTTCCTGATTTAGGCAGCCAACTTGGAGAAGTGTGCTCTCTCCCCTCCTTCGATCTGAACTTGTACAGACCATCCAACTCCTCCTACTCATTTCATTTTCACTTTGAAAAGGGCTGAAGTGAATATTCAAGGAAATTAAATTATCTCCACAATCAGCACTGCTCCTTGGTTTCTCATCATGCAAAAGTGCTAATAGCGACTGACATCACCAAAATTCTTCCTCAATGTGTTTTTCTACTCTTAGGGACTCCCTGAGCAAGTGGTAATATGTGTGTGTTCAAAGGCTTTGCTGGGCTTCTCTTCCAGGAAGGATTCTGCCTGTTTTTAAGCCTGTGTAAACTTGTGTTATTCACAATATCTCGTGACACAAGTACTCAACCATACCTTGTGCAGGAGGTACTCCTCTTTATTTCAGACCTGCTACCTGATAATTTCATTGGGTGACCAGTAGATCTTGCACTACAACAAACAGTGAGCAATGCTGTTTTTTCCAAACCTCCTGCTGTTTTATAGATCTGTCAGATGCCCTCTCAGATCTGTTTTGCAGTCAGAGAATTCCAGACTATCTAATAGTTTCTTAGACAGAAATTATTCAATATCTTTGATCTTCTTGCTTTCCTTCTTATGTACTTTTTCTGGTTTTATTGTACCTGTATCTGTGCTCATGCTTGCTATTCTAGCTGTGCCTCAGAGGTTGATTTGACATTGCAGAATGAGACAGTGGCTGTTGGCTCTGTAGTAATTGGCAATGGGTTATCAGACTGCTTAACCATAAACTCTGCTGTACAGTCTGCGGCACAGTGTTTCACCTGTGCTGAGTCCAGACTTTAGTTTTGTAATTCATCTAGACAAAGAGTCCTTTGCATTGCTACTACGTTTATAGCTGTAGTTTGCAGTTTGGTGTTTCTTATCATCTTACTCTTTCACCTGGATCTGCTGTTTTTCCTTGGCATTGGAATGTTCTGGTGCATTCTGTTTTATGCTTTGAAACCTTAGCCCTTTAGTTCAGACCATAAGTTTGGCAGCAACTGATAATTTGGACAAAAGACTAATAAAAAAAGAATTCCTAAGCTGCTGTTTCTTTGGGAAAAGAGTTTTAGAAAAGTGAGATAACAAATGATTTTTTGTCCTTTTCTTTGTTGTTGTAGGGGACATCAGGATGCTGGATGTGTGACACTTCCTCCTTTTGGGTGTCCCTTTCAGGCATTTCCAGAATTCTGGGCAAGACAACTCCCTGGCTCCTTAGTGTTAATAGCTACAGCCTTATCTGTGCTGTCTACACAGATGAAGTCTTCCTTTGGATCTGTTAAAGCCCCAGCTTTTAGGCTTCATTCCTTGGTCTCACTAATCCCAGCTGTACAGAGCTCATCCTCACAGCCTGCCTCTCATCTTAAACACTTGTTAGTTCTCAAGTCAACAAGGAGGAGAAGATCACTTGTATGCCACGTTCCAACATGAATGACAGATGGGATGTGTGATGGTGCTCTGTGCCAACAGAGTTTTCTCTAGGGATAGGTTCTTTATTGTATCTCTAAAACTCTGTGTGCTCTATGACCAAGTGTGGGGTTACCCTTTGCCTTCCATCAGGGAGTAGCACAAAGGTGGTGGTGTGTTGTGTGGGGTTAAAAGTTGAGGAAGAAAGGCTGAATATGCTGTGATGGCAGCAGCACATCCTGTGCCTTGTTTAGTGAAGGGGTGGGGTTCATTTTCTTTTAATTTTTTGGTAGATGGAGACCAGGCTGAATTAATCTTAGAGTGATAGAATGGTTTGGATTTGAAGGGATCTTAAAGATCATCTAGTTTCAGCCCCCTGTGATTGACAGGGACACCTTCCACTGGACCAGGTAATTGAAAGCCTCATCCAACCTGGCCCTAAACACTTGCAGGGGTAGGGCATCCACAGCTGCTCTGGGCAACCTGCTCCAATGTCTCACCACGTTCACAGTAAAGAATTTTTTCCTAATATCTAACCTAAATATACCTTTTCATAGCATGAAAAGTGACTGATGTTAAAAGCCATTGTTTTGTTCACTGATGCTGGGCAGTAAAAGATGGGGATGGATGAGCCAGTTCTATGTACAGAGCTCCAGGTGCTGAGGGGTCTTCGCTGCACCTCAGGTATTGTGCTTGTCTCTGTTCTCCATCTGCGATATAGGGTCTGCAAGCTCTCACATACACCCTTGTACTCTCCTTCTTTTATCTCATTTACAAATGTTTTGGGAAATGAATGTCTCTTCCAGAGTGTTGTGCACAAATGTTCCTGGCATTGGCACTAATACACGTGGTGTCTCTGGGCAAACTTGTTAAATACATACATAGTATCACTTGAATTGACCTAAAGCCTATGGGGTAAGCAGCAGAAATTTAGGGTTTCCTTCATGTAAACTCTGGCTTTTGTGCTATACAGCCTTTCATTGGTTGGTGGTAACTCGCTGAAATGGTAATTCTTAGAATTAGACACTCAAAACAAAAGGCTCTTTTTTAAATAACCAAATCCAGCAATCACAAAGAATGTAGCTTTTGAAAAAAGTCTTGTTTCCTTGAATCACATTTTCCTGCTAGTCCTCAGCCCTTTATTGATGACAGACAGAAAAGGCTGTTGCTTGTGTTAGTTGTAAACTTCCCTTTGTCAGAGCCTTTTCCACCATCTGTCATTGCATAACTGTATGTTCCCAGGTTTGTAACTCTAATGTGTTTTTGCTGTTTTGTGTACAGTACGTTACAAGTTATAAAAGCTTAAGTAAATAATTCATGTAAAAACCTTTGTAAATATTGTCAAACTGTGGAATAAATGATTTACTAAGAGGTCTCTTGGCTCAGCCTAGCAGCTTTATTACTGCAACTTGTTTTGTAAACAACCTCCTCCCCCCACCCTGTGTTTTTTCCATCAAGTGTCTTTGTGTAAATTCTATTGCTAAGCGCTACTTAGATACATTTCAATCACCATAAATAATGCAATGTCAGTGCTTTAACCACCTGGAAATTCCATTCAGATGTCATCCAAAGGTGTAGTTTGTGTGAGACCCTTAAGGGTACATATTTTCAATGTGTGTAGAACAGTGTACATCCCACTGTTTTCACAGCTGAATGCATTTGCTGGAGATGGCTCCATCTCAGCTGAAAGGTGATTTTCTGGTAGACCTCAGGTTTCCAGAGAGCTGGAACCTGTGCTTCATTTAATGTCCTGTGAATATTCTGCAAATTGCGCTGTGCAAAATAGATCAGGACCTAGGGTTATGAGAGGTAGTCCTGAAAAACATCAGGTTCATTTCTAGCTTTTTAATAAAGTGTTGTCTGGATGGTCAGAGGGAATGTAATCAGAAACATTTGTTGTAAATGAATAATATGACTTTGCTTTGATGTATTCATGAGCCCCTTGTTAGCCTTCTGAAAACACAACTGAAAATGAAATGTTTCTTCAATAATACTGGAATGGGAAAATGTGTTACATCTGAGTCCTTATGGGCAAGCATAATTGTGTGGCTACGTGTGCTTGTTCTGAGTTTGTCCTGTGAAATACAAGCAAACTTGACAGATGTCAAACCCTTGGTGAACAACTGCAGGGATCATGATACTGGAAGCTGTGGCCAGCCCATGTCATTATACTGACTCAGAATTTGAGCTTGGGCTTGAGCCACTACATCTCTGAATATCCATATTGGTTACATGCTGTTTTTCATGCTGACTCTGGATGGAGTGTGCAGTCATATTTTCCTGACAGGAAGAGATAGGCGTTGCTGGAGAGGCCACATCACAGTGGACTTTTGTTGCTGCAGGTAGGATAAACACAGGCCTCTGTTGATGTCCTTGCTCTGCAAACTCAAACTGAGGAGAGCACGGCTGTTGGATGAAATGGACATGGCCAACTCATCTTCCACCTAAGGGAGACATGATCTGCCCAGGCACGTGATGTAACAGCTGTAGAGCAAGGTTTGCAAGCATAAGGATGGTGGGCACCTGGAGGATGTGGGAACAGTTTTAAAGTGATCCCAGGAAGTGGTGGAGTCTCTGGGGAAGCAGAGCAAAGAGATTTTGATGGCTGCCTTTGTGAGCTGCTTCCCTTGTCATGCCAGCTCATCTCATCAGCACTCACCCCATTTCACTTGGCTCTCAAGTTCCTTGAAAATGAACTATTCACTAAAAAGCCCAGAGATCACCTGTTTCTGTTGCTTGGCCATTTTTCTGTGCAGTAGTGCTATCCAGCATAAAACCCCCCCACAATTGTTCAAACAGCTAAGCTCAACAACACACATCTTCAAACTTTCCTCTTACGGAAATGATGTTTTCAGAGTTAACTGCTTTGAAGTGACTTTGTGCCAGACTGGTCTGAGCAGCTTCTGATGGGGCACTTACAAATATTTCTGACTCTGAGAATGGTGGAAATCATTCATTAGCTTCATAATATTATGTCTGATATCAAAGCTATCCAGAAATGATGAAGGACTGCTTTGTGATTGTAGAGATGGGATTTTTAACCTGTTTTATGTAAGGAGTTGGTCATCTTTTGATGATTTATCTGGGTTCAGGCTCCAAGAAACAGAGCAACTAAGCTTTCTCTGGCTTAAGAACTAAGAGTGGACTTCAGGAAAGAAATCTCTTGGAGAACTTGGCAATAGATTTTGTATATTTCTGTATATCTGATGTAATGAGGAAACAACCTCTTCCCTCTGGTTTTTAACCCTCATACAAAGAGAACTGTAGTGTCCCAGTGATGAATGTAATCGAGTGCATGAGAAAGAAGCAGCTGATAGTGGCAACCTTTGATGACGTTGAGTTGATGAAAGAAGAAATAATGGTGTACACTCTACAAGTTATTGCTGGTAGTTTCCATAAAACTTAAGTAAATGAAGTCTGAGGCTCAAATAAACAACATCTTGTCTGTCTTGTGTGCCCAGGACAATACATTGTTTGCTGTGAATAGACCACCCAAGGGCTGGTCATGTGTTTTGGTAGAAATCATAGTTTTGTCAAACAAAGCAAAAGGCGCAATTATAGCCTTTTTATATTAAAAACCCACCCTATTTTAATTATTATTGTACATTTCCAATTAGAAGTGTGTTAAACTGTTGCCATTAGAAACTTTAAAAGCATGAAAACAGCAAAAGGCCAGAAACAAGACGAGAGACAAAAAATGCTAAAAGTCACCCCGTCGGATATGGCCACAGAATAAAAAAATACTTTCAAAGGTGTAAATAGTTACAGTATGAAATACATGATGCTTAAGCACATGCATTATTGGTGTTATGAGATCTATATTCCTTGGATGTCTGAAGTCTAGATAAGCACTGCTTTGTGATTGTAGAGATGGAATTTTTCACCTGTTTTAGGAAAGGTGTTGGCCATCTTTTGATGAGTTATATGTGTTATCTGGGACTGAATCTTTAATATGAATTACATCAATGTAAGTTTTAGTCATATATTATTGCTATTTATTGCTTTTAAAAATTATTACTATTATTGCTTTTCTGGATCGTGCCTAATGTGTGCTTGGCCATTGCAATCTTCATCTTTAAGATGATGGACTATCTCTTTTTTTGTCTGATCAGTGAAAAAGGACATGAAAACTTAGGGAAATATGAAACTAATCCGTGTCTGTATTTCATTTTCCAAATATTTATCTGGATCAAATAGGACCCCTAAATTTTGAGTGGATGACTTTATCAGAGAAGAATTTTAAGTGAGCAGATTGCAGCAGATCATCTTGCACAGTTAAAATCCTCAGGGCAAGGCCTGTTTCCACAAACATCTTTATCTTCTCCCCTGCATTGGGGAGCAGGGTTGCAGTGACACACAACAGTGACAGACACCTTCAGCTGCAAACTTACAAAAGGTCAGTGAAATATAAAGACAATCCAGAGCATCTGCAGGGTGTGCAGTACCAGCTGGGGCTGCCAGTGGACTGTGGCAGAAAGCCAAAACTGTTTCCCCGTCACATCTTCCCCCACCTGGATAGTCAGAAGGAAAGCGCTAATGGGGACTGAACATCCTTTGCTGTGCCTATGGGGTGCTACAGGACAGCATGTTACAATGTGGTTGTGTTTCAACAACTAGGTTGTTGAACGCCATGAAATATAACAAGGGCCGTATATAATAGCTGGTGTTTTGTAACCCCAGTGACTCACTGTCTTTCCTGAGGAGAGAAAGTCACTGGAGCCACCTTCTGTGGCTGCCTGAAAGTCACACCTTTGCAGGTTCCACTTGCTGCTCCTCACTTAGGACTTGACAAAAAACTCCCCTCTTGCTCCTCTTTCCACTAACCATGTGCCAAGAAACATCCCTCTGCCACTGGTGGTTCCATGTGCCAGGTGGATGGACATTGCAGGAGGTTTTCATCATGCTGCTTATCAGCTACTTCTACTTCATGATGCAAGTATCTTCTCACTGTCAAACCCTCTGGGAGAAATTACCTTTAATGAGTTCATTCTGTGTAGGTTATCCAGATACACTCTTTGATAGCAGTGCTACCACATTTATTTCCCAAGTAGCAGTAATTATTATCAAAGAGAAAAATAAAAAAGGGTTTTAGACTCCTCATTTAGACCCCCTTTCCCACTCTTTTAGGCATAGGATGATTGCTTAACAGCGTTTTCTTTACCAGATTGTTTGTCCGACTGAGTTCTGGAGAAGAGCATTGTGTCCCATGGAGGAGCTGGAGGATTCTATTGCTGACGGATTTGTTCTGGCACCTGATGTGTGTGCCAGCAGCCATCTCATCGGGGGATGTGGACGTCACTGTCACCACAGAGACAGCAAGGAGGATTCGGTTTCAAAAGGTGAAGAGAAGCTGGGAAGTAGAAAGGTAAGGCTGGGTCTGTGTTTCAACTCATGAGAAATTTTAAAGTGATGCTGCATTTAAAAGCGTGCCACAGTAGAGGAGAACTCTACTGAATATTTATACATGTGTGGAAATGTGCATCTAAGTATTGCTTCCTATGCATATATTTACGTGGACTCTTTTGAGTAGACTTGGGTGCAAAAGAGCCCAAGGCAGGTTTTTAAGAGCCTACTAGTGTTTGGCTTGCGCTCCTCCAATTAACTCTTCTTTTGCAGGTGGTGTGAAAAAAGACTTGAATTCTGTTTAGGTTTTATTTTGAGAAGTCATAAAATATCCACTGCCTCAAGATTTTCTGTTTTGCACAGGAGCAGAGTGAGCCATGGTGTGTTCTAGAGTAACTTTGTTCACTTCTACCCCTTTTTGTGGTCTTCAGTTGTGTTCTAGCAATGGTGTGGATGTAAAGCAGGGGTGGGTGTTGACAGGCAAGGTAGGGATCAGCCATGAGTCATTGTTTAACCATGTGGGGCTCTTAAAGCCTGAGTCTCTACTGGCCTGGGACAGCTTGCAGATCTCTCTCTGCCCACTCTTATATTAGCAGATAAAATCACCCCTCCTGAGGGCTTACCCGGTCCCTTGAAGATGTAACCTCAGTGATGCATGGACTTTTTTAAAGCTTCAGTTTGGACGCTTATAATCCCCAGCAAGGTGCTGACCCCAATAGGATGTTTCTTGTACCTTGGAAGCAAAAGGTAATTCATAGGTATGGCTCTGAGGAGAGTGGTGGCAAGGAGGAATGCATCCAGCAGAGCAACAGATGAACTCTTGAGTAATGCCGTATAAGCACTACTACAGAAAGGGTGGTAGAAGGCTTATAGGGACTGATAAAAGACCTTGTCTGCAGTGCCATGCAGTTCTGGATGCCACTGGAGAGGATGGGGCTGGGTGCATGTTTCTGATCTTGGGCCAGGGATGCTCAACAGAGCCCTTGAGCTCCTCTTGTCTCTGCCCAGCCTGCCACAGCTCCAGCAGGAAATAGCCAGAGCGCAGCAGGTTTTTTAACTATGACACACTTGTCTTGACAGCTGGAGGAAGTCTGGCATGGGAGCCAAATCTCCTGGCTTTGCGTCAGCTCTGGGGTATCATTCCTGTTTTGGGAATTCCCCGCTGGGGAGGTACTACTGCTGTTTGGAGCAGAGCTCAGATCTCAGCCCCTGGGGCTGTCCACTCTGGGAGATGTTTTTGGCAAGGATAAGTATTTTTTGCTATTTCTAAGTCTCTTTGACTTTATAAATAGCTAAGTGACAAGTAAAATTTTGGTATTCACCCTATGGCTGAATTTTCCGCAGGGATGTTTGCATGTGTGCGTAATACCATTTGTATTTATTATTCCTGCTGCTGTCGTCACTCACACGTTTTCTGCAAACAGAACAAAAGGCTCCCTTTGCAGTCAGTTCATGGTCCAACTGCTGCAAAAAGACAGTGGAGGGCACAGAGAGTGCCTGGGGGGTACAAGGAATCCTTGAGATAACATTGCTTGGGCTTCTGTTGTCAGACCTCTACAAACCATGATAATACATGTAGGCTTCATGCTAATGAGAGGCAGCCAAGGTGTATGTGGAGAACTGAACTCTTTATTTACATGCAGCTGGGGTTTGCATTTTTGGGGGTACCGTTGTTGGGACATGTAGGGAGCTGGCTGACTTCCGCAACAAACTGCATTTTTAACTGATTTTATCTGATGGCAGCTGCAGGATCTTGTCTACCCAGATTGTAGTCATTCACCTTGACTTCTGTTTTAGGAACCTTCGACCAAATTGATCTTTGGTATCCATATGAAAATCTGTGCTGGTGAACTTTCGGGTTTGACTCATTTTCTGGGATCAGCCTATGTCTCAGTTACGGTTCACTCTCATCATTAATCATTTGATCACGCTTTTTTGAGAGAACAGAAACTGTGATTATGTTAGATTCAGAGTTCATCCAGTTCACTTCCCAGTCTCCTATGGTGGTGGTCTCCAGCTGTTTCAGTGAAAAGAAAAAGAAATCCTTCATTAGGCAGGAAGGGGATAAACTCTCTAAGTTGTAAGAGAAACTTTGCTCTCTTCAACAGACAAACCATTCTCTGAGAACTTGATTGCCAATTAAGATTGTTACAAAGCCAGATGTTAAGAGAGGAGTTAGATATCAACATTATCTAGCAGATCTGATCTAAAAGGTTTTACTGATGCAGATGCCACTGCCAGAGTGACAGCAAAAACAGGAGGACTGGACATAAAGACGGTCTTCACCTCCAGCCTAGAGCACTGAACATGGCACATTCAATCAGTTGCTCCTCTACTAGGGGGGCTAATTAGCCACTCCTCTGGTTGCTCATCCCCTGCAATCTGCTCTTGCCATGCTCTGCATGTGTATGTTTTGTCTGCTGGGGGGGAATTGGGAACAATACTTATTCTAACAAGCACCACCTTTTTCCCCCTCTCTTGTTGGTGGTGTGGATAATATAATTCCTCTGCTACATATAATTTCTCTCCTATAATGCTTTTCACTTGACAGCGTGTATGAAGTGGTCAAGACCTGCATCTGGAAATTATGCAATACCAATATATTTTTTCTTCCTGCCTACAGCAGGAATATTTATATATACCAGATTTATGCCATGGTCTTATGAGGTGGTACAAGAAGTTAAGCCACAGCAGCTATCTTGCTTGTGGTGTTATTCTGTGATATTGTCATGTCTTTATAAGATTTTCTGAGGTTTTCTTTGGCTCAGGCTGTTAAGATTGGCTGTAGCTGTGTTTTTGCTTTGAGAATAAGGGAGTACCTCTCTGCCATCATGCCATTGGGTTTGTTGGCAGGTAGATAATTTACCAATTTGTGTTGAAAAGGTATGCAAAAGAAAATGTGAAACTGATGCTGGGCATGATTTCAGAATATAGAGATGTTTACTCACTGTCAGCATCTGGGGTGTTCATAGTGATCATTGCCCAAAATTAGATATTGCTTTTTCTCTACACACATCCATACACTGGTTAGATGCTTGGATTTTTCAATTGCCTCTGAGTTCAATCCTTCAAGTGTCACTTAAGATACTTACAGGCCTGTTTATTTTCACCTGTGCTCATTCTATAGGAGGATGAAAGAAGCAAAATAACTGTTCTGAGTGCTCAATATTATTGTGGGGGTATACAATCCCTTTCTACATGAATCAGTGGACTTTGGGGAGGGTTTCCAAGTGTGTCTAAATCCTGCAGTGCAGTTGGCCTTTCTCTCAGATTGGGCCTGAGCCAGCGAGGATAAATTTTCAGGCAATCCAGCCAGGACTTTTCCATGTGATAAAGGGAATGATGAAGAACTCTAAGCTCTGAACAGATGACTCAGTGCCTCTGGTGCTGAGTTAGACCTATCACTGCACCTATTGCAGAGGCATGCAGTCCACACCCAATTTCATCCTCTGCCCACACACAAATGTGTCATCTATCTGTGCATGAAGTGCTCGTATCAGACATGTTTACCTGGCAAAATTGTGGGAGCTCTCCTAAAAGGTTATTTTATGCTTCTGACTCTTCAAATATTTCTCTCCTCTCTGATCATTATGTTCCTTATTTGGATCTGTTGCACCTTCTGTGGGATCCACTTGTGCATGTAGGTCTGTATGGGAGAACTGTATTTGCAGGGCCATTTGTGAGTCATGTCAGTCTAAGCAAACGTAGTGGAGGGAACCAGTGAGGTAAAACAATGTATGGGATAGAAATTTATCACTTTGCTTATTTTAGGTATAAATATTGTCTCTTAATGCCAAGTATTCCATGCAAAGATTAGTTTGGATTAGTGGAATTGATAAAGGCATATGTTCTTTGTTTCCACAAATAGCAGAGGATTAAAATGTGGCTGTATCTGGCATCCATATGCAAGTTATGCTAGATTCGGTTCAATTCTGTGAAATTTAGTGCTATGAAATTCATTCACCTTCACCACACTGTGTAAGAGAGGCTGTGGCATCATTCAGCTATTAGGAAAAAGTGACTTTTTAGGCTAGAGAAATGTGAACAGGTGTATCTTACGGTTTTATATTAAACTTACAAATGTACAAGAGATTCATCCTTCCATGGCCTTGATCAGAACTTTAGTGTAGGCTTGTGTGTATCTCTGAAATTAGGAATGCTAGGCAAGCTTCTCTGGCTTTTGTGAAAGATGGCCTCAAACCATCTTTTAGAGCACAGGACATCCTTAGGCAAAGTATAATGAAGGTTTGTCTCAAAGCAAAGGTGAAAGCCAAGGTGTGGTTCATGAGAAGACAGTTTCCAAGCCACCATCACTAGAAGGGACAGAGCAGATGTGATCTTCCGTCTGGGAAGAGTTGTTCTAGGTGCTGCTGACAGAACAATTGCTTTCTAATGTTAAACAGCCTAGAGCTGGAGGAAAGGGAGATTTTTTCTGTGGAGATGGGAAAGGAAGGGAATAGAAACAGATGGAAATCGACTTCCCTATTCTCATTTCCCCCTCAGAGGACTATGGGATCAATGCCTTCTGAGGAAGGGATACACAGAGGCTTTGTAGAAGACCAAAGTTTAGAGCATCTATCATTAAATTTCACTTGGTTCACTTTCCTTTTTCTGCCAGTCCCAAGAATTCCCAAAGTAAACTGAAACCAGAAGATTTGAGAGTCCTACATCTGAACCCAGTCACATCTGGCTCTCTCACTCTGAGTCACATCCTGCCTTACCTGACATTGCACAAACGACCCAGAGAAAATGGCATGGTGTGACTCCTCTGTGGTAACTTAAATGAGAAGGATGTGTGTTGGCATGTGTTTCTCAACATGTTGTGCAGCAAAATAACTTTTTGCAGAACTGTCAGCAAAGGCTGTTGCAGAACAAAGAAGGTACAGGCATTAATCTGGGATAATGATGGACAAGAGGTGGCAGGAGGATCTGAGAAGATGTCAGTCTCTTAATGTGTGACAATTTTTACTGGAAAGCCAGGAGCACAGGTTTGACTAGATCCCAAACAAGTCCAAATTTTTTGTCTAGTATTTAAGAAACAACTTACAATATTAATGGCAGCAATACAAAAGAAAGAGAAAGATTTTTATCAGCCATTTTCACTTTGGCTTTAGTTAACTTTTATATATAAAAATATTCAAATATAACTGTGTAAGCATACATCACACTGTGGTGTTAGTCTCCGAGTTGAAGTATTGTTACATAGGAAGAGGAACAAGTAGGAGCAAAGCATTTAATTCCACAACATCTGCAAGTGACAAGAGATGTTACTCAGGGGCTGGTGTTGGGGCCATCTTTGTTGGTGATTGTTAAACATCTTTGTTGGCGACTGGGCAGTGGGATTGAGGACAGCCTCAGCAAGTCCGCCAGTGACACCAAACTGTGTAGTGCAGGTGACACGCTGGAAGGAGGGGATGCCATCCAGCGGGACCTTGACTTGAGAAGCTTGAGAGATGGGACTGTGTGAACCTCGTGAAACTCAAAGCTGAGTACAAGGTCCTGAACCTGGGTGGGGACAATTCCAAGCACAAATATAAGCTGGGTGGAGAATGGATTGAGACCAGCCCTGAGGAGAAGGACTTGGGGGTGTTGTTGGCAAGAAGCTCTACATGACCTGACAATGTGTTTTTGCAGTCCAGAAGACCAACAGTGTCCTGGGCTGCATCAAAAGAAGTGTGACGAGGTCAAGGGAGGTGATTCTGCCCCTCTATTCTGCTCTCATGACACCCAACCTGGTTACTGTGTCCAGTTCTGGACCCCCCAATATAAGAAGGGACCTGTTGGAGCGAGTCCAGATGAGGGCCGCAAAGATGATCAGAGGGCTGGACAATCTCTCCTATGAAGTCAGGCTGAGAGAGTTGAAGTTGTTCAGCTTGGAAAAAGAGAAGGTTCTTGGTAAACCTTAGAGTAGCCTTCCAGTTTCTGAAGGAGGCCCACA
The DNA here is from genome assembly GCF_000738735.6 of Corvus cornix cornix. Classification (NCBI taxonomy): domain Eukaryota; kingdom Metazoa; phylum Chordata; class Aves; order Passeriformes; family Corvidae; genus Corvus; species Corvus cornix. Next base: position 65,987,255 of record NC_046333.1, read on the forward strand.
AGAGATCTGGAAGGTATTTTTTATAAAGGGTTGTAGTGATAGGACAAGAGATAATGGCTTTAAACTGAAAGAGGGTGGGTTTAAGTTAGATATTGGAAAGAAATTCTTTACTGACATTGGGGTGAGGCACTGAGAACTGCCCAAAGAAGCTGTGGATGCTCCACCCCTGGAAGTGTTCAAGGCCAGGTTAGATGGGGCCTTGAGAAACCTGGTCTAGTGGAAGGTGTCCCTGCCCATGGTAGGGGGCTTGGAACTGGATGATCTTTAAGGTCCCTTCCAAACCAGGTGATTCTTTGAAATGAACTCAACACAGTGTTATGGTTGTGAATGTGGGACTATCACTACCAGCAGCCTCCAATGTTCAGGATTTGAAACACACTCACTTCTTGAGTGTAAAAATTGCTGGGAGAAACTGCATTAAAAAAAAATCAAAGTTTTCCCCAGAAGTCAGAGAGTTATCCTCTCTGGATGTAGGATGATGTAACTCTACTAAAAAATTGTGGGTAACAGCCTATGGAGGCTGAAGTCCTGGTGCAAAATCCCTGTTAACATCCACTGTTTTTCCTCCTATACCCTAAAAGTGTTTCATGTAAGAACAGACAAATTTACTGCTGATATGAAGCCCTATCTGATTTGGTTTCGTGTGGCCTCCTTCTTCTATATCCATGATCATGCAAAATGTTTCACACCCACACATAGTTTCTCAATTTCCTCCTTGCCCCTTTCAAGGGTTATTATGTTATATGAAGCAGCTGCTTGTGTTTAGTAACTTTCTGCACCTGTAGTGCTTTTGGTCTAGGACACTGCAGTAGGATTTCCTCACTTGGCCATGTTGAGATGCAAACTGTGCCCCTGGGCTCAGTGCTGGAAAGTATTCAGTGTATTCAGTAGCACCATTTGCAGATGGTGTGAAAGAAGCTGCTCTCAAGGCATCTTGTCAGCATCAAGGATGAACATTCATGGTCCAACCTAAAGCAAATTCTTTGACACCCTGATATGAAACCAGCTTGTTCCTGTTGCCTGTGTGCCAAAGGAAGCTGTTTCCTAGTTGATGAATAGGGTCTGAAGTGTAAGCTTCACATCAAGACTCATGTAATTGCCTTGCATGTTTCAGGAGAAGGGAGATTGTGTGTTCCTGATCAGCTTGCATCCAGATGACAGCTTATAGGTTGATTTTTTTTTTGAAGGATGCCAGACAGGCTTGTTCTTCATTGTAACTGAAGCAAGGATTTTACCTTGCTGAAACTCTTTAGGTTACTTTCCTTCTCACCCCAAATTCAATTTTTAAAAATGCGTTTCCCCCGTCACAGGAAACCAATGACCCCAGTACCTGTGCTCAGGTGCAGCCACGGCTGAGTATGTGAACAACTCAGCTCCTGTGCCAGCTGATTGTGCTGGGGCAGAGCTTTCCTTTTCTTTCCTGCATCTTTTCCTGCACTGTCACAGTAGGTTCCCCTCCAGGCAACGGCTTTGCTGCAAGGATGCAATCCCAGTGGCTATTCCAAAATCTAGTCTCTGATTCAGGCATGACAGACTCTGGGGGTTTGAAAGAGGTTCCTCTGTCTGGATAGCTTTCCCAACTTATGTGTCCATCCTGTCCATCAATCTTAGCAGTTAAGCTTGGAGATGTGTCCAAGATTACACAGTGAACCTGAATCAAAGCCAAGGACTGGATCTAAGTTTTTTGGTTCAAGTAGAATATCTTGGTTCCTGAAACTTGCCTCCTACCTGTGATTTTTCTCCTCGGGGGAGGGAGGGCAGGAAAAACAGAAAGTTACTGCCTTTGACACACTAAATATCTGCATATGCTTTGTTGTGGGATCTATGGGACAGTGAATCCAGATCCATCTTTTTATTAAGGTGAGCCCATCTTTGAACTCATTATTAAAGACTACAAAGCGGTTATAACTCTTGTAAGAGGACACAGCAACTCTTTTGAAAAATATTATGTCTATTGTTTTTGCTGATGGGATGACCAAGAAGACTCTTGGTTCTGATCTATCCTGTTGCTTTTCTGTTCTATTGTTGTAAATATTTGATGGAAAAAAGGAGTCAATAGAGTGAAGAGTCATTGTTTGCTTCATAAAACCACTACCTTAAATACTTTATTTGCATGCAAAAGAAAATACTTTTCTTCCATGCAAAAGTATGGACTTCAGAATCTCTAGCCAAATACCATAGACAAGTCTACTTTATTGTCATGAAAGAGCATATTTAGGGCAGAATAAAGTGCTAGGAAGCTTATAGTATGCTGCTGAGGGCCAGTGTTAATATGATATTTATTGTTCTGTCAGGTAAGTTGCCATGGTTTAGTACAAGGGAAAGAAAGGAGCCCTCAAGATTAGAGGGAAGCTTTAATGTCCAGTTTTCCTTATGTGCTGGTTTTGCTTGGGGTAGAGTTGATTTTCTTCATGGTATCTGGTATGGGGCTGTTTTGGATTTGTGCTGAATACAGGGTTGATAATACAGAGATGTTTTTGTTACTGCTGAGCAGGGCTTGAACAGAGCCAAGGCCTTTTCTGCTTTTTGAACTGCCATACTGGAGAGGAGACTGGGGATGAATGGGAAGTTGGGGACAGGGGACCCCAAGTGACCAAAGGGATATTCCAGACCATGTGGCATCATGGTCAGCATGTAAAGCTGGGGACAAGAAAGAGGAAGGGGGGGATTTTTGGAGTGATGGTGTTTGTCTTCCCAAGTAGCCATTACATGTGATGGAGCCCTGCTCTCCTGGAGATGGTTGAACACCTGCCTGCCCATGGGATGCAGTGAACAAATTCCTTGTTTTGCTTTGTTTGTGTGCTAGACTTTTGCTTTCCCTATGAAATTGTCTTTCTATCAACCCTATCAAAGCTAGATTTTTCTAGCTTTGACTGCCAATTCTCCCCCTGATCCCACCAGTGGGGGAATGAGTGAATGGCTGTGTCGGACTTGGTTGCTGGCTGGGATTAAACCACGACACCTTATTATTCATATAAGGTGACATTAACAATCTGTTCATCTGGTGCAATTAAGTGGCTGAAGGAATTGCATGTGGCCAGGCAGTTGGAGGATGAGCTCCCTGTTAAAATCAGCCTATAGCTCTGCAGTCATGTTATTGCAGGGGACCTCTGGGATCTCACAGAGTCCTGCTGGATTTTGTGTGAGGAGTGGCTTGCCCACAGACATCTCACTGCAGCATAAATTCCTGTGATCATCTTTGTTTTGTTTTCTTTGGTCTTTTATAACTGAACATCCAATAACCAGTCACAAGAATGCATGTGAGAGATCCGTCAGCTTCTCTCATTCTACAGATGGAGATATTTCCCAATTCAGCTCTCCACTGCTCTGGAAGCATCTACAAAATCTCTTGAAAGACAAGATTTTACATTCTTAATTCAGATATTTAAAAGGTGGGGGAAAGAAGAGGGGGAAGAGAAAACAATGGAAAAAAAAAAAGGAATTTTTTTAGGCCTTCTTTATGAATCTTAAGGAAGAAGAGTGCAGACCCCTTGTTTTTTACCTTAAACATTACCTTGACCCAAGTGTAAAGTTTAACAAGTAACTATCCAAAGGCTTAAACTCTTAACCTATGGTGATATTGATAACTTCAAACTGAAATGCCATTCATTTGTGATTCATGAGTCAAAAATGGAGAAGACTTAATCCACCCATTCTGAGTCAAAGAGCCACATACAGATTCTGCTAAAGAGCTAACCCCCAACCAATAAGTGAATAGGAATCAATTAGGGTGACAGGGAAGTGTATACAATATCATATTACAGCAGCGCCCTTTTAAACTCTGTATTATATCTGCTTTTAACATTTGCGTGAGAAAACCCTCTGTTTTTAAGAGTATGAAAAAAACATGTTGAAATTTCAGGTGGAAAAGAGCTTAGTATTTGAGCTACCTTATTTCCACACTAATGGTTTTAGTTTTTAGAGTGTGACCGATCAGCAGTGAGTACCTGAAACTATTTCCATCTTCACCAAATGAGGAATAGTTCTCTCAAATCAGTGAAATTATACCAACCTGAAACCACTGAAAAGGTCTTAGAATGAGTTCCTTAAATCTTTCACTTTGTGTATGAGGAAGGGAGGGAGGAAGGAAGGGTGAAGGATCGGAAAAAAAGAAGTGTAATCATGTCTTTTTAGTTCTGTAGAAATTTGCGCACATTCTCTTACTACAAATGTTCTCAGCTGGGAGTGAGCTTATACATTAGTCTGCTGCATTCAATAAAGTAATGCATGTGAACAGAAAGTGTGTGCATAAATATTTTTCAGGATTGAGACCTATAGATTATTTTCTCCTTATTTAATATCTTCCACTTAATATGTAAGATGTTTTTAAATTCTAGTAATTGTCCAAACTAACTCCTAACTAGGCAATCAATACCTATAGACTGTAGGACCTATAGACTTAAGTGTCTTGAGTAGATGACATGCTTTGTAATGTTGCTGTTTGAACCCTTTTCTGAAGTAATGAAAAATGCAATATTAAAATCTGTTTTCAGATTGGGTGTGACCCAAGCTAACGAAAGCCAAGAAATCCAGACCTCACTTATTCTCCTAACATAGCAAGTGATGCTCAGAAAGCAGCTTATTCTGGCTCAACTTACCCATTAGTCAAGTGAAACTGGCTCTTCCAAGACAGGTTATCAAAAGGTTGGTATGCCACTAAAACCTCAAAAAACCTCACTGATCTCTAAGTCTTTTGATGACCCTGTATGGAAAGGCAAATTCACTGCTTTTTTCTTCTAGACTGCACCAATCCAAAACTGGAGAACTAGGTGTGGGGAATCAAGTTGTACCCAAATGGGTGAGGAGGAAGCAAAGCTGCCCTGCTCTTCTCCAAGGCAGTGGACAGGTGAGAAGACACACAATGTGTGGGCATCCTCTCTGGATGTGTGCTGGATTGCTGCACATGGTAATAAAACTCCCTCCTGATTCTAAATCCTCAAAGCTGGATGCTACCTCACTGAAGGTTTTGTTTGACCTTTTTTTTTTTTCAGTTGTTTGGGTTTTTTTTTGTTTGTTTGGGTTTTTTTTGTTTTGCCTTTTTTGGTTGTTTTTGTGGTTTTTTGTTGTTGTTTGTTTGTTTGGGGTTTTTTTTGTTTTAATTAGCTATAATTATTGCAATATGGAATTGGGGGTAGATTCTATTCTAGGTCTCACCATATCAATCAGTGCAATTTTTCACTTTGTTCTCCTGGTGGAGGAATATAAATATTTTCAGATTCGTAGTTTATGGGTTGGCAGTAAACTTTAATGTCGTGATGGGCATCTAGTTTTAGCATATGTTTTCTCTGATGGGAAAGCTCACTTAAGGATAATCTTTTTTCTTGATGGAGTTTGTTGTGCCCTGGCTGTAGTGGTACAGCTATGTGCAGGACCAGTGAAATGGTTCAAGGTAAATGATAAAAAAGGAAGGTGTTTTTGGGACAGGTATTTTTAACCTGGCATAGAATTACAGTAAGATCAGCCCAGTGAGACTTCAGTGAGCTGCTTTCCAGGGACAGGAATGAATGGCTGGAGAGAAGACGGGGGCAGAGGGCAGGAACTTATTAAGCTGCTGCATCACCAAGGAGAATGTGTCATGGGATTGCTGCTGATTTTTCTGCTCTATCAGAGGAAGTCATGCAGGGGGCATATCAGTTTTACAGCTTCTCCATTGGTTAGAGAACAGCTTTGGGCCTATTGGACATGCCATCTATCCTAAAATGCAAGTCATGTTTGACTATTCTTTGCATGTTCAAAGTCCTGAGGTAGCTGTTTGTCATATATAGTAAATGAAACATCACTAGCATTTATTTCAAAGGGAGATTTGGTCCAAGAATTCAAATCTTGGAGTCAGAATTTCAACTGCTAATTTCCTATGTGGGACAAAGAAACTTCACACCTAGCTTTCCTGGCTGAATATACCCTGTTCAAAATGTGCCAGGCATGATTTTCTGGCTATTATTGACTGAAAGCAAACGGAAACCACTACAGACTTTGGATTGTATGCTTCTGGGTCTTATCAGCTAACTGGGTCTTAAAAACCAAGCTGCAACTCTGCTTATTAGTCAAAAATAAGTCTTTATACACCATTTCTAATTAGCAGTATTCAAGCAGTGCTCTTAAGACCCTGTCTATTTTGTGCCACTTTCTCAGTTATAGAAGTCATTGCCTCAGTTTCCCTTCATTTGTAATTGGTGGTTATGTCTCATCAACAAGTACCTGACAGAGGAGTGCACTCAGGGGGTTGAATATATTGATACATATGTACAGTCAGTGTCAGCTGGCATACAGACTGATATAGGGAGGACTAATGGGAATGTATGAACAAGCAGCCTATGTTGTTTCACGTTGACACGTATATGACACTAATCTGGAAACTCCTGCCAGAGGCAAGTGAAATATGTTTTGAACAACTAGAGGTATTCCTTCTGGGACTGCTCATACAGTATGATTTCTGTCTCTTTGACTGAAAGAAAACTCTCCTGATCTATTAGCTACAATATTGATATCTGAAGTGATGTATGTAACAAGTGCAACTTTTACAAAATGCATTTTCCTGTATTTTCCAGTGTATCCTTGCCTAATTCAGAGAGAAAACCCGTTAACATTACACTTTCATATATATATTTGAAATTTTGATCTGTGCAGTAACAAACAGCAAAACTGAATTTTTCCTAGTTCAGATTGCACTATTTGCAGTGAAACTTTCTTGGAAAACAAGGTTCCAATCATTGTAGGCTGATTCTCTAAACTGCAGGGTGTATAAAAATAACTTCTGATTGGTTTGCTTTTCTTTGTAGTAGTAGTGGAAACAAGATAAAGAAAAGTGTAAGTTCACAAGAAAGTACTAAAATCTAGGGCAAATAAAATCAAAATAAAGTCACAAAATGAACTACTTGGCTTGGCCTCAAAAATAAATTAGGGAGGAAACTCTGAAACAATTTTAAAAAGAAGTTGGGACTCTTGTCACAAATGTTGACTGATAGTAAGTATTATCTGGTTTTTTTTTTATTTACCTATACATATGATGTGTCCTTAAATTTTACAGTGCGGTTTTTGAACAAGTAAAATCATTCACTTTTTTTTTCTCTAAAGCATATATTATTTTTTTCAGGATTTCATGTGCAGCTTAGTATTTCTAGCTAACATTCTGCTGTAATGTGAAGGCCATGTTATTTAAGAATTACAAGGCACAAAACTTTTGTAATGACAAGAAAAGAATCTTTTTTGAAATTTTTTCTGGTTAAGAGCTGGGATGTGGGTGGGAAAGGAAAATTAAGGATGGTGGCAGTGCTGAGGTTCCTGGTACCGTGATGTTGCATGGTCCAGAGGGGTGTGCAGAAATTCACCATGGCTGGTAGAATCACGGAGGTAACAAGGAGTATTACTATGCCTGTTTTACAAGTGGAAAACCAGAGGAAAAAGAGTTTTTGGCTTGACCACAACCATGAGGAGAAAGATTTTCTTACTGTTCTCGGTCCCTCAACCATGCTGCCTGCTACCATCTTAACCTGAGCTGTCTCCAAGCCTTGCAGTGGGCAGCTCTGCAAAAAAAGGAAAAAAAAAAAATGCCTGGCAAGAAGGACTGGGAGCTTGTCATCCCATTCTGGAAAGTCTTTTGTCCAGGCTGGAGCTGGTTTTGTTCCTCCCCCAGTACTGACTGTCAGGTGATGATCACTAAAATTTCAGTACTCTCAAATATGAGCCCTGGAACTTCATCAGGAGATGATCATCCATAAGCCAGGCTCTGAAGCAACATGGTCCGTGATCATGTGTGGTGCTTTCCATTTGGTGGGAAATGGGAATATTGGAATGGTGGCACAAAACCAAAAATTTGGTATTTGCAGCTTCCTCAGAAATTGCTGGTTTTGGCTGAGATTAAATTTTGTCATAGTAACTTGTGTGGTGCTGTGTTTTGTGTGTGTGATAGCAGTGTTGACAACAGAAGGATGTTTTACCTATTGGTGAACAGTGCTTACAGAGTGTCAAGATCTTTTCTGTTTCTCACACCACCCCATCAGTGAGTGGGCTGGGGCTATGCAAGAGGTTGGGAGGGGAAGAAGTTGGGACAGCTGACCCCATTTGACCAAACAGATATTCCATAACATATGATGTCATATCCAGCAATAAAACTGAGTGTGAGGGGAGTGGGTGAAAGGTGTTTGGGGACTGGCTGGACATCAGTCAGTTGATGGTGAGCAATTGTTTTCTTTTGCATCACTGTTTACTTGTGGTTCCCTTCCTCCTCCCTTTTCTTTTTTTTCCCTTCTTTAAAAAAATTAATTCTGGCAGCCCAGAAAGACAGCCATATCGTGCGCTGCATCAAAAGCAGCATGGCCAGCAGGGAGAGGGAAGTAATTCTACCACTCTATTCTGCTCTGGTGAGACCGCACCAGGAGTGGTGCATCCATCCCTGGAGCCCTGAGCACAGGAACAACACAGACCTGCTGGAACAAGTCTGGAGCAGGGCCACCAAGCTGATCAGAGGGATGGAGCACCTTTTCTATGAGGAAAGGCTAAGGAAACTGGAATTGTTCAGCCTGGAAAAGGGAAGGCTTCAGGGTATCCTAATCATGACCTTTCAGTACCTGAAGGGAGCCTACAAGAATGATGGAGAAAGACTTTACAAGAACATGTAGTGAGAGGACAAAAGGCAATAGCTTCAAGTTGAAAGAGATTAGGTTTAGATTAGATATTAGGGAGAAATTCTTTACTGGAGGGTGGTGAGTTGCCCAGAGAAGCTGTGGATGCCCCATCCCTGGAGGTGCTCAAAGCCAGGCTGGATGGGGTTTTGAGCAACCTGGTCTACTGGTCCCTGCCCATGGTAGAGGGCTTGGAACTGGATGGTCTTTAAAGTCCCTTCCAACCCAAACCCAACAAATTTTATGGATCTAAACTGTCTGTATCTGAACCCATGAGTTTTTGAGCTTTTACTCTTCTGATTCTCTGCCCTATTCCACTGAAAGGGAGAGTGAGTGAGCAGCTGAGTGGTGCTTAGCTACCTACCGAGGTTTATCAATAGAAAAATCATGTATCTGTCCATCTTTTCAGGCACACAGAAAAAGGCTAGGAGCATCACAACCTATCACGTGAAGGAGTCGAATGTGACCTTAATTTTGAATGTGTTAATGATCTTTATAAAGACATATTGCAATAAGCTCCTTTCTTTATAAATTAAAAAAAAAAGAAAAAATAAAAAGAAAAAATATAGCATGGATCTGAGATTACTCTGAAGGACCTGCTCCCAAAATTGATGATTACAGGGAGGATAAGCACAGTGCTTTTGGCTCCAAAGGTCAGTCCTGCTGAATTTAGGTTATTGATGGATTCTCTTCACTGGAGGTGCAATTTTCCCCAGAAGAAATATTTCTTAAAGACCAAGGCTGGCTACCTGGTATTTATGAGAGGGTCCAAAGGGAATTACAAGCAGGGTTGTTAGGGTTATCATTTACTCAGTGGTTTCTGCCAATATTGTAGCACAGAGATCCCGCAGCACTGCTTCTTAGCATGTGATAAATGGTGCCCCAGGTGAAGGTGAGAAAGGAGCGAGGGCAGCCCCCGCGATGACAAACTGTTGCTTTGCTACTCCTGCAATGAACCCGCAATTTCTCCTCCAGCAATCTCCAACATCTCAGCTGTGCCCAGCATTGCTCTCCTTGGCCAGTGATAATGTGCCTGTGCCTTTGGGTGTACTTTTGGGAGATCCTGGGTACACAGCTACAAACAGGATGGTTCTTTCCTTCTGCATGCCAGCGTGGTGAAAAGTGTACATTTTATGGCTACATTTGCAGACCCTTTTTGAACACTGGTCCAAGTGATTTCTGGTGGCTGATACAGCATAAGATATCAACCATTGTGAGAAAAATGCACCTGAGCACTGGAGAGTGGAAAGGTGTGTTGTTTTGATCTCTCCCAGACCTGTAGCTGGCAATGGGAGCCTGTTAATAGGGTTGTGATGCTAAAAGAGTATTTTTGTGCGTCTCTCTAATTCCTCCATTTTTGCATTAAAATTAGATTACTTTTACTACAGAAAGTTATTAATATATCTTGTGTATTTAATCTAGTATCCTTAGTTTTTTGTCTTGTGGAAAAAAACCCCATAACTGGGTGAAAAATTAGAAGAAATTAATATATCTTGCATATTTAATCTAGTATCCTCAGTTTTTCCTCTTGTGGAAAGAAAAAAACATAATTGGGTGAAAAATTAGAAAAAAAAGGTGAAATATCCAGTTTAAGAACTTCTAAGTAATTGTTTTGCTTTGCCATTTTACTACAAATGTCCTTAAAAATAACTGAAGTCGATCCCTAATTAATGCAAAGCACATCAATCACGTATGAAATAAAATACCTGGTGGGATCTCAAATATCTTTTGTGTTGTGTTTTGATTGCTGAAAAGATCATGTACTCTGTTTTTGCTGTATTCTTTCAGAACTGCAAGCTAGTTTAATGCTAATGATTCAGCTGTTATCCAGATAAAGAAAATAGGCTGGTGAGGTTAAGTAAGGCCACAGTCAGCATCAGCTGATGCAGCGTTGAATGTGTTGTGTGTCTGGTATTATAAAGAAAAAAAGAAAAGCAATTCAAAAAACACCTTCATTTAAAAAAAAAAAAAACCAAACCAATAAAGTGTCCCCCACCACACCAAACAAAAAAATTTCTCAGAAAACCCAAATAATTGGAAGTTCTCAAACTCTAAGAAAATCACTGTTTAGGCACTAATGTTATTAATGTCTCCTCTGAACTCATTGTTCATCTATTTGCCTTTGCTGTCCTTATTTAATCAGTTGCATTTTTTAAGACAAAACTCCAAGTCTTCCCATTAATGTTTGGATTCCTGGACTACTGTGGCTTTGAAAGTCCTTATTGCTGCATCTTTGGCTCTTCTACAATGAACAGATGTTGACCATGGATGAAAATGTTGAATTCATGGTTTATGTCTTGATTAGTTCTCTTCTGCTGGCAGCTTCTCATGAAGAAAGGAGCCCTTTCAAGCTTTTGTTGCTTTTCGTTCATACAGGTGGTTCTTTTCTGCTGTTTCTCTTTGAGTCATAACAAGGAACATGCCATGCCATTGGGCTTGAAACGAGTTCCTGTTGCACTCAGTGGATGCACAGTTCCAGTAGCTAGAAAAGAAACACACGCACATACTACCTTGTCCTGCAAACTCATCCCAGATTTTGGAATTGGGACTGTGGGGTTGTTTTCTGAGACATACGATGACCAGATACATGACTTGAGCCTATCTACGTGGTCTTGCAGGGGCTTTATTTTCAATATTGCATAGTGCCATGGAGCAGAGAGCTTTGCAACAGCTGCGGGCTATGGTGCAGGGGCTGTTTGGGCAGGGCTGGCTCTAGGAGTAGCAAGAGCTGCTGGAATCACAGCCTCTGGCATCACTTCGATGGCCTTGGCACCCCAAGAAGGGCACCAAAAGCAAGGAGTGACAGCAAAGGTCAGCAGACTCTCAGCATCAGCAAAGCCTGGGCTAAAGCTCAGCCCTTCATTCATTAGTGAGCAACTGGAGCTACAATGCAGCCTTTTTTTGTGGAGCATTTGTGGCCCTGTCCACTGTCCATTGTATTGATTTCAATGAAATCTAAGCACATACTCAGAATTAGGCACTTCTTTGCCTGGTGCCCTCAGGAGAGAGAGTTTCGGCAAGTGGGGCCAAACATGTACTTTGTACAGGGCATCTTCTGATCCAGAAGGTCACCTAGGACTTCTGAGGGACTCTGAAGGGATATTTTTAACTGTTCAAAGCCTTGTTTTGTTTTCAGGCTCAGCAAAATAATCTGAAAGTGTGTTTGTGTAAAGGCATAAGGGAATATCTGGCCAGGGAAGAAGCTTGTAATTCATTTTGGTTCAGGTCCTGCAGCTGTGGAGTCAGACTGAGTTTTGCCATTGATTTCAGTGAGTGCAGGGGCAACCTGTCTGGCCATTTTGAATGAATAAATTTTATTCCCACATAGAGACAAAAGTAGCTGGTATAAAATTGAGGCCTTTTAGCTGACATGATATATAACTTACGAAGTTATTGTATGTTTGCTTAATTATAACCTCAAAGTAGAGGAAAATTTTCATCCTTTCAGTGGAAATCCAAGCACAGGGAATGAGGCACAAGTGGGACCCAGTTAAATGTCAGATTACAGAAGCATTCCTGTGTTTGACAGCTTTGGTACTGTAGTCTTCAGGTAAGGCGTATTCCACAGCAAACTCTGTGTCATCTTACTAGCTACTCTCTGGTGGTAGGAATTATCTTCTTATGGACTGCTTCCTCTTAAAACTAGGTTTTTGTTGGAATTGCTTCATCTGATCTTAAATTATGGGATTTTTTTGTTTATGTTTGTTAGCAATTTTTTTTTTTATGCTCTGATACAAATTTGTTTTCAAAAAGAAATGAAGCAGTAGC